>NC_041392.1:487773172-487903449 GCF_002162155.2 Triticum dicoccoides | reverse complement strand
GAAGCCCTTCCGGTGACCCGATACGTACCCGGTACCCATGGAACACTTCCGGTGTCCGAATACTATCGTCCTATATATGAATATTTACCTCTCGACCATCTCGAGACTCCTCGTCATGTCCGTGATCTCATCCAGGACTCCGAACAACATTCGGTCACCAAATCACATAACTCGTATAATACAAAATCGTCATCGAATGTTAAGCATGCGGACCCTACGGGTTCGAGAACTATGTATACATGAGCGAGACACCTCTCCGGTCAATAACCAACAGCGAAATCTGGATGCTCATATTGGTTCCCACATATTCTATAAAGATCTTTATCGGTCGTACCGTAATGACAACATACGTTATTCCCTTTATCATCGATATGTTACTTGCCCGAGATTAGATTGTCGGTATCTTCGTACCTAGTTCAATCTTGTTACTGGAAAGTCTCTTTACACATTCCGTAATGCATCATCCCGCAACTATCTCATTAGTCACATTGCTTGCAAGGCTTATCATGATGTGCATTACCGAGAGGGCCCAGAGATACCTCTCCGATACTCGGAGTGATAAATCCTAATCTCGATCTATGCCAACCCAACAAACAGCTTCAGAGATACCTGTAGAGCATCTTTATAATCACCAAGTTACGTTGTGACGTTAGATAGCACACAAGGTATTCCTCTAGTATCCGAGAGTTGCATAATCTCATAGTCGAAGGAATATGTATATGACATGAAGAAAGCTATAGCAACAAAACTGAACGATCAACATGCTAAGCTAATGGATGGGTCTTGTCCATCACATCATTCTCCTAATGATGTGATCCCATTCATCAAGTGAAAACACATGTCTATGGTTAGGAAACTTAATCATCTTTGATTGACAAGCTAGTCTAGTAGATGCTCACTAGGGACATGGTGTTTTGTGTATGTATCCACACATGTATCAAGTTTCTGGTTATCACATTTCTAGCATGAATAACAAACATTTATCATGATAGAAGGAAATATGAAATAACAACTTTATAATTGCCTCTAGGGCATATTTCCTTCAGTCTCCCACTTGCACTAGAGTCAATAACCTAGTTCACATCGCCATGTGATTTAACACTGATAGTTCACATCTTTATGTGATTAACACCCATAGTTCACATCGCCATATGACCAACACCCAAAGTGTTTACTATAGTCAATAATCTAGTTCACATCGCTATGTGATTAACACCCAAAGAGCACTAAGGTGTGATCATGTTTTGCTTGTGAGAGAAGTTTAGTCAATGGGTCTGCCACATTCAGATCCGTATGTATTTTGCAAATTTCTATGTCTACAATGCTCTGCATGGAGCTATTCTAGCTAATTGCTCCTACTTTCAATATGTATCCAGATTGAGACTTAGAGTCATCCGGATCAGTGTCAAAGCTTGCATCGATGTAACTCCTTACGACAAACTCTTTGTCACCTCCATAACCGAGAAACATTTCCTTAGTCCTCTATAGGTACCTAAGGATAATTTTGACCGTTGTCCAGTGATCTACTCCTGGATCACTATTGTACCCCCTTGCCAAACTCATGCCAAGGTGCACAATAGGTCTGGTATACAACATGTCATAATTTATAGAACCTATGGATGAGGCATATGGAATGGCTCTCATTCTCTCTATCTTCTGCCGTGGTCGGGTTTTAAGTCTTACTCAACTTCATACCTTACAACTCAGGCAAGAAATCCTTCTTTGACTGATCCATTTTGAACTCCTCCAAAATCTTATCAAGGTATGTACTCATCAAAAGTCTTATCAAGCATCTTAATCTATATCTATAGATCTTGATGCCCAATATGTAAGCAGCTTCACCGAGGTCTTTCTTTGAAAAACTCCTTTCAAACACTCGTTTATGCTTTCCAGAAAATTCTACGTCATTTCTGAACAACAATATGGCATTCACATATACTTATCAGAAAGGCTGTAGTGCTCCCACTCACTTTATTGTAAATACAGGCTTCACCGCAAGTCTGTATAAAACTATATGCTTTGATCAACTCATCAAAGCGTATATTCCAACTCCGAGATGCTTGCACCAGTTCCATAGATGGATCGCTGGAGCTTGCAAACTTTGTTAGCACCTTTAGGATCGACAAAACCTTTGGTTGCATCATATACAACTCTTCTTTAAGAAATCCATTAAGGAATGCAGTTTTGACATCCATTTGCCAGATTTCATAAAATGTAGCAATTGCTAACATGATTCAGACAGACTTAAGCATCATTACGAGTGAGAAAATCTCATCGTAGTCAACACCTTGAACTTGTCAAAAACTTTTTGCGACAATTCGAGCTTTGTAGATAGTAACACTACCATCATCGTCCGTATTCCTCTTGAAGAACCATGTATTCTCAATGGCTTGCCGATCATCGGGCAAGTCCACCAAAGTCCACACTTTGTTCTCATACATGGATCCTATCTCAGATTTCAAGGCCTCAAGCTATTTTGCAGAATCTGGGCTCATCATCTCTTCCTCATAGTTCGTAGGTTCATCATGGTCTAGTAACATGACTACCAGAACAGGTTACCGTACCACTCTGGTGCGGAACGTGCTCTGGTTGACCTACGAAGTTCGGTAGTAACTTGATCTGAAGTCTCATGATCATTATCATTAGCTTCCTCTCTTGTTGGTGTAGGCATCACGGAAACAGTTTTCTGCGATGAGCAACTTTCCTATTCGAGAGAAGGTACAATTACCTCATCAAGTTCTACTTTCCTCCCACTCACTTCTTTCGAGAGAAACTCCTTCTCTAGAAAGGATCCATTCTTAGCAACAAAGATCTTGCCTTCGGATCTGTGATAGAAGGTGTACCCAACAGTTTCTTTTGGGTAACCTATGAAGACGCACTTCTCCGATTTGGGTTCAAGCTTATCAGGCTGAAGCTTTTTCACATAAGCATCGCAACCGCAAACTTTAAGAGATGACAACTTAGGCTTCTTGCCGAACCATAGTTCATACGGTGTCGACTCAACGGATTTAGATGGTGCCCTATTTAAAGTGAATGCAGCTGTCTCTAATGCATAACCCCAAAACGATAGTGGTAAATCGGTAAGAGACATCATAGATCGCACCGTATCTAATAAAGTACGGTTATGACGTTCGGACACACCATTATGCTGTGGTGTTCTAGGTGGCGTGAGTTGTGAAACTATTCCACATTGTTTAAATGAAGGCCAAACTCGTAACTCAAATATTCGCGTCCGCGATCAGATCGCAGAAACTTTATTTTCTTGCTACGATGATTCTCCACTTCACTCTGAAATTCTTTAAACTTTTCAAATGTTTCAAACTTTTGTTTCATTAACTAGATGTACCCATATCTGCTCAAATCATCTGTGAAGGTTATAAAATAATGATACCCGCCACGAGCCTCAAGACTCATCGGACCGGATACATCGGTATGTATTATTTCCAATAAGTTAGTGGCTCGCTCCATTATTCCGGAGAACGGAGTCTTAGTCATCTTGCCCATGAGGCATGGTTCGCAAGTATCAAATGATTCATAATCAAGTGATTCAAAAAATCCATCCATATGGTGTTTCTTCATGCACTTTACACCAATATGACCTAAATGGCAGTACCACTAATATGTTGCACTATCATTATCAACTTTGCGTCTTTTGGAATCAATATTATGAATATGTGTATCATTACAATCGAGATTCAATAAACCATTCACCTCAGGTGTATGACCATAGAAGGTTTTATTCATGTAAACAAAACAACAATTATTCTCTAACTTAAATGAATAATTGTATTGCAATAAACATGATCTAATCATATTCATGCTCAATGCAAACACAAAATAACATTTATTTCAGGTTCAACACTAATCCCAAAGGTAGAGGGAGTATACGATGGTGATCATATCATCCTTGGAATCACTTCCAACACACATCGTCACTTCGCTCTTAACTAGTCTCTGTTCATTCTGCAACTCCTGTTTTGAGTTACTAATCTTAGCAACTATACCGGTATCAAATACCCAGGGGATACTATGAACACTAGTAAAGTACACATCAATAACCTGTATATCAAATATACCTTTTTTCACTTTGCCATCCTTCTTATCCGCCAAGTATTTGGGGTAGTTCCGCTTCCAGTGACTATTCCCTTTGCAGTAGAAGCACTCAGTTTCAGGCTTAGGTCTAGCTTTGGGCTTCTTCACGGGAGTGGCAACTTGCTTGCCATTATTTTTGAGGTTCCCCTTCTTTCCCTTACCCTTTTTCTTGAAACTAGTGGTCTTGTTAACCATCAACACTTGATGCTATTTCTGGATTTCTACCTTCGCTGATTTCAGCATCGCGAAGAGCTTGGGAATCATTTTCGTCATCCCTTGCATAATATAGTTCATCACGAAGTTCTAGTAACTTGGTGATAGTGACTAGAGAACTTTGTCAATCACTATCTCATCTGAAAGATTTACTCCCACTTGATTCAAGTGATTGTAGTACCCAGACATTCTGAGCACGTGCTCACTAGCTGAGCTATTCTCCTCCATCTTGTAGGAAAAGTACTTGTCAGAGTTCTCATACCTCTTAACACGGGCATGAGTCTAAAATACCATTTTCAGCTCTTGAAACATCCCATATGCTCCATGGCATTCAAAACATTTTTGAAGTCCCGGTTCTAAGCCGTAAAGCACGGTGCACTAAACTATCAAGTAGTCATCATACCGAGCTTGTCAAACGTTCATAACGTCTACATCTGCTCCTGCAATAGGTCTGTCACCTAGCAGTGCATCAAGGACATAATTCTTCTGTGCAGCAATGAGGATAAACCTCAGATCACGGACCCAGTCCGCATCATTGCTACTATCATCTTTCAACATAGTTTTTCTCTAGGAACATATCAAAAATAAAACAGGGGAGCTATACGTGAGCTATTGATATACACCATAGATATGCAAATACTACCAGGACTAAGTTCATGATAAATTAAGTTCAATTAATAAAATTACTTAAGAACTCCCACTTAGATAGACATCCCTCGAGTCATCTAAATGATACATGATCCAAATCAACTAAACCATGTCCGATCATCACGAGAGATGGAGTAGTCATCAATGGTAACATCTTTATGTTGATCATATCTACTATATGATTCACGTCCGACCTTTCGGTCTCGAGTGTTCTGAGGCCATGTCTGTACATGCTAGGCTCGTCAAGTTTAATCCAAGTATTCCACATGTGCAAAACTGTCTTGCACCCGTTGTATGTGAACGTAGAGCCTATCACACCCGATCATCACGTGGTGTCTCAGCACAAAGAATTGTCGCAATGGTGCATACTCAGGGAGAACACTTATACCTAAATATTTTAGTGAGGGATCATCTTATAATTCTACCTCCGTTCTAAGAAAAATAAGATGCATAAAAATAAATATCACATGCAAGCTAAATATGTGACATGATATGGCCATCATCATCTTGTGCCTTTGATCTCCATCTCCAAAGCACCGTCATGATTTCCATCGTCATCGGCTTAACACCTTAATCTCCATCGTAGCATGGTTGTCATCTCGCCAACTATTGCTTCTACAACTGTCGGTGTCGAAACCGGCGGATCTCGGGTAGGGGGTCCCGAACTGTGCGTCAAGGCCGGATGGTAACAGGAGACAAGGGACACGATGTTTTTACCCAGGTTCGGGCCCTCTCAATGGAGGTAATACCCTACTCCTGCTTGATTAATATTGATGATATGGGTAGTACAAGAGTAGATCTACCACGAGATCAAGGAGGCTAAACTCTAGAAGCTAGCCTATGGTATGATTGTTGTATATGGAGTCGATGTCCTACGGACTACAACCCTCCGGTTTGTATAGACACCGGATAGGGTTAGGGTTACACAGAGTCGGTTACAATGGTAGGAGATCTTGAATATCCGCATCGCCAAGCTTGCCTTCCACGCCAAGGAAAGTCCCATCCGGACACGGGACGAAGTCTTCAATCTTGTATCTTCATAGTCCTGGAGTCCGGCTGTAGGTATAGTCCGGCTACCCGAACACCCCCTAATCCAGGACTCCCTCAGTAGCCCCTGAACCAGGCTTCAATGATGACGAGTCCGGCGCGCAGATTGTCTTCGGCATTGCAAGGCAGGTTCCTCCTCCAAGTCCTTCATAGAAGATTGTAAAGACCAAGAGTAGTGTCCGGCTCTGCAAAATAAGTTTCTACATATTGCCATAGAGAGAATAATATTAACACAAATCAAATCTGCTGACGTATTCCGCGGTGCGTCATCACACTACGGCCAAGTCCTTTACTCGAATCATTTTTACTTTTCCACCTCAGCACATTTTGCGAGGTGGTTTCCTTGGCACGTCTTGTCAAAGCAGAGATCGTGTACCCCTTTTACGGGATTCTCATCAATACGGACGTGGGTAACCCAACCGCGCCATTTATCACGGCGCTTGGGAGGCAAGCGAGTTTTACTAGGCTGGTGGGGACGCACAACCGCATCCGCCCATATAAGGGGATAAGGATCCACCTTTTTACCTACGCCTTCTTCCTCCTTTGCCTATCCATGTCCTGCGCACTCGAGCTCCAGCGCCCAAGCCCGCACTTCCCACCTCAACCTTCTCCAGCAATGTCTGGAGCGGGAGGCAAGTGGATGGTCTCCTTCGCCACGGAGGGCCAAGTCAAGAATCTAAGGAAGGCCGGATACCTGTCTAAGGACATCGCGCACCGGCTTCCCGAAAAGGGGCAGCTTCTCCCCACCCCAAGGCCCCATGAGAGGGTAGTATTTCTTCCTCACTTCCTCCGCGGACTGGGTTTTCCACTCCACCCATTTGTCCGGGGGCTCATGTTCTACTACGGCCTGGATTTCCACGATCTGGCCCCGAACTTCATCCTCAACATCTCGGCGTTTATCGTCGTGCGCGAGGCTTTCCTCCGCATCCGCCCTCATTTCGGCCTCTGGCTCAAGACCTTCAACGTCAAGCCCAAGGTGGTGCGCGGCAGCCAGGCGGAGTGCGGAGGCACCATGGCAGGCAAGATGGCCAACGTCCTATGGTTCGAGGGCTCTTTTGTGGAGACCCTAAAGGGGTGGCAATCCGGGTGGTTTTACATCACCGAGCCACGCGATCCGAAATGGATCGCAGCCCCCGAATTCCGATCCGGACCCCCCACGCGGCTTATGTCCTGGAAAGAGATGGGCCTGTTGTGGGGTGACAAAAAAGAGGTGACCGGATTGCAAACATGCATCCAGTCCCTGGTGAACAAGCCCATCCGGCTTGTTAATGTAATCCAGGTTATGCTCGTCCGCCGGATCCTCCCGTGCCAACAACGGGATTTTAATCTGTGGGAGTTCGACCCGGCGCAGCACCAAACCCTTAGCAGGCTCTTCGACACGATGAACGAAGATGCCTGGAAGGTGCTATTCAAGGGCGCCGAGGCTCCCACATCCGCTTCCGAGGACCGCGGATACAGCTCGCAGCGTCACGCTAGCGAGGTAAGCTATCTTCACCTTTTACGGGATGTTAAGCTTTTTTCATAGTTTGACTCTATGCGGGATCTAAACTCCCTTACCTTTGACAGGCTTGGCGGGTGATATCCGGACCAATTAACTGTCCGGCTCCGCTGCCCGAAGACCCAGCCCCAGCTCTACTAGTGAAGCTGCTAGTTCCGGCGCCTTATGTGGTGCCGGAAAAGAAGGCCGAGAAGAAGAAGACCACGGGGACATGAAAGAGTGCCCGTAACATGGTGGTGTCGGACTCGTCATCCGACGAGTCCGAGATGCCCTCTTCCCGTGAAAACGAGGAGGAGGAAGAAGAAAACTCTCCCCCCCAGCGGAGGGAGGAGAGAAGAGGAAGGCCTCCCCAACAGGGGAGGCCGAGGGGTCTAGGAAAAGGAAGACCCCTCCATCGGACTACTCCCCCGACGCCGAAGAGGGCGAAGAGGAGTGGCCAAACAGGGCCAAGCGTCCGGCGAAATCGTAAGTTCGGATATCAGAGTAACTCATGATGTTCCTTTGTCGCACAGCTTTCCCTAATGTCGAACGTAATTATGCAGCCCGCCCCGGGCCGAATTCAATGAATCGTCGGGCGGCTCCCTGGACTCATCGGACGTGAACTCAGTTCCGCCCGCTGTCTCCCCCCGCACTGCAGGCGACGCTGAAGTGGCGTCGCGACAAGCTCCGGGGCAGGAGGAGGTGGTCCCCGAGGAGCCGCAAGGCAACCTCCCGGACTCCAGGAGTGAAGGGGATAAGGCCCCCCAGGGCTCCAAGTCTGGCTTTGTGCCGGACACCGCGCCGGAATCTTCCACAGTTCCGGACCGCGGTAGGCGAACTCCTTCCAAGAGGAGCAAGCCTTCTGAACCGGCGGCCTCCGTCCAACCGGAGGTGCTGGATAATCTGCTGGAGGTGCTTGACGACGCCTCCATCGACGAGGGGCAACGTACTATTATGAGTACGGTGATCCAGAAGGTTCAGTCCGCCAAGAGCGGACTGACTGAAGCTTGCGCTAGCCTTCTAACAGGCTTCGAGGTAAGTAAAAATATGTAAAAATATTACCGCATAGACAGTAGCCCCTGATGCTCTGTTTGGCGTTCGGAAAGAAAAGCCGAATAGAGGATCTATTAAATTTCGCAGGAGTCTAACAAAAAAAGAGTCAATATGCGTATGCAGGCTTCGTTGCTATCCACCGCCGCACTGACTGCGGAGGTGGGTGTCCTGAAGCAGGACCTCGAGCGGACCGAGCAAGAGCTCGGCCTTGCCAAGCGGCGGCTCGAGGAGAAGGAAGGTAAGAAATACCTTATAGAAAAAGTGCCTATAAAAAGGCGTGATTGCAAAAAAAAAACAGGATTGTACTGCTTATTGTAGGGGCCACGACTAAGGTGGCGACCCTTAAGCAGGCGCTGTCTGAGGCCGGAAAGAAAACGGCCGCGGAGCACACCGAGCGAGACAGACTTGGGGCTCAGGTCGGCGAGATGCAGCAAGAGCTTCAGGCTCTTATGAAAAAACATGATAGTTTGGAGCTTGAGTCAAAGGCGCAAGCATCCAAGCTCCCGACGGCCCTTGAGACTACCAAGTCTGCCAAGGCCGAAGCCCAGAAGGCCCTCCAAGAGTTGGAGGATATGAGGAAGATAGCAGCGGGTAAGGCATTATTTATGCAAAGCAGAAATATAAAAGTAAACTACTTGTTACTTACCCGAATCCGGAGCTCTCCAGGGGCATTCGCAGATCTTCCCCGCAGCATATCCGACGCTGCCGCATTCTACCGGGCTGAAGAGGGCAGCTCGACGGAGAAGGTGTTCTGGTCTCAGTATTATGAGGCCGGACACCCTATGCCCTTGAGCGACCAGCTGAAACAGCTGGTCGAGCTCCACAAGGCGGCCGAACAGGCCATGAAAGGCTTCATAGTTCGGCTGGCCCAGAGAGGCCCTGCCTGGGAGCTATTTCAGGCTGGTGCGGCGGCTGGTGGAGGCCTGTCCGAGGCTTGAGGTCATCAAGCGCTCCGTCTGCATCGAAGGTGCCCGTCGGGCCCTTGCCCGTGCAAAGGTGCACTGGGGTAAGTTGGACGGTGAGAAGCTTGTGAAGGACAGGCCGCCGCTGGGGAAGGAGCATTGCAAGCCTGAGAACTACTAGAAGGATGTTCTTGCAGGTGCCTGCCTTGTGGGGGATGAATGTACCAAGGATGTGATTTTTGAATGAACTCGCTCGTGTTTATCCTGTGCGCTGAAAACTTGTTCATATGCGCTAAGCAATGCTTATTGAATTTAAAATATTACTTTCTATGCGGCCGTTTATCGAAAAATTGAGAGATGGCCAGTCGTCGGCTTCTGCCCCCATGCCACTAGTGCTGGGGTGTTCGGGATAAACCTGAGCGCTCTTTTTCCCATAGTTGGGTCCTTCGAGGGAGGCGCTCAGCACAACGAACCAGGCAATCGGACTATAATGCTTGAACATTCTCACTTAGCCATAGAACTCTATAATTTTAAATTTCGGCGAAGACCCTAGTTTGAAAGACCGAGTTTGGGGCGCTATCCACGCCTTGGCCGGACAAAGCTAGCTCCTCGCTCGAAGCGGCATAAGTCTTTAGGGACTCGAAAAACCTCTCGAACAGCGACCGGTCTCTCACCTCATCATGACAGTCAGTTTTAGCTTTCTCCACTGAGGTGCTTAACCCAGCTGAACCGGGGCACAATCGCAGTGGTTCTCCTAGTGCTACCTTAGCTGATATAGCGGAACGTAAGGCACCAAAACATAGGAGCCAGGCAAACCCAACTATTGACCCAAATCATGATTCGGAGCCGATGCATATAGTGCTATAAGTTCGGGGTGCCGCACTTGTGAAAGTGTACGGACTTCTCACACCATAATGAGGGGTACTGAAGCCCCTGGTGTGTTCGCCGTACCATGGTGTACGGGTGCCATCATGTCATTTAATAAACATATATGTTAAAAGAGGATGATGCAAAAAGAAAAAAAGGTATGCATTGTTTATAGAGGGGCTATTTATCAAAGTCGAACGATACAAATAGTGCGATAAGCAAAAGGATATTGGACTATTTAACATGTCCTAACGAGGGGCAGGCCGCATAATTGTATTCAAAACAGGTATACTGCTCGTAACAGAGACCACCTGGGAGTTCCATAATGCGGCATGGCTTGTCTGCCTCCTTGGATCTTGCATCGTTTGTGCGGCAGTCAAATTGCCGAATAGGGCGTCCGAAGTATGGAGTCCTGAAAGTAAGAAAAAATTAAATTAAAAAAAGAATCCGACAGCCCCTAGTACGTTTTAAGCCGTATTTTGGGCGTGCTGTTATTGTGCCCCTTCCCCTGTGCCCATGGTATTTCAAGGGCGTAGTTATGTACGCGAGGCACTGGTTTTGCTATGTCGCGAGAGCTGGGGTTGGGGCCGCATTGCTACGCTTGCTCAGAGTGTGCCAGGCGGTCCTGCTGTGGGTTACTCCGGGCGCGCTTGGCAGTGTCTGGCTTTTTAATGGCCGGACTAGAGAATTGCCTAAGAAGGCTACTTTGTACTTCCGCTGCGACAGCCGCCGTGTGCTCCTCCATACGGAGGGAGCGTTTGGTGTTTCCGTTGACCGTGATTACTCCTGGAGGGCCTGGCATCTTGAGCTTGAGATATGCATAGTGTGGCACCGCGTTGAACTTTGCGAATGCGGTTCGTCCGAGCAGGGCGTGATAGCCACTACGAAACTGGACTATATCAAAGATTAACTCTTCGCTTCGGAAATTGTCCGGGGATCCGAAGACCACGTCAAGTGTTACTGAGCCTGTATAGTTGGCTTCTACACCCGGTATAACGCCTTTAAAGGTCGTTTTTGTGGGCCTAATCCTTGAGGGAACTATGCTCATTTTCCGCACTGTATCCTGGTAAAGCAGGTTCAGGCTACTGCCGCCGTCCATGAAGACTCTTGTGAGATGAAATCCATCGATGATTGGATCGAGAACCAATGCGGCAAAGCCGCCATGATGGATGCTAGTGGGATGATCCCTTCGATCAAAAGTGATCGGGCAGGAGGACCATGGGTTGAACTTTGGGGCGACTGGCTCCATCGCGTATACGTCCCGTAGCGCACGCTTCCGCTCCCTCTTGGGAATGTGGGTTGCGTATATCAGGTTCACCGTCCGCACTTGTGGGGGAAAGCCCTTCTGTCCATTGTTGTTCGGCGGCCTGGGCTCCTCCTCGTCGTCGCTGTGCAGCCCCTTGTCTTTGTTTTCGGCTCTTAACTTGCCTGCCTGCTTGAACACCCAACAATCCCTGTTAGTGTGATTGGCTGGCCTTTCAGGGGTGCCATGTATCTGGCACAAGCGGTCGAGTATTCGGTCCAAACTGGACGGGCCCTGAGTATTCTTTTTGAATGGCTTTTTCCGCTGACCGGATTTATAGCCTCTGAATCCGGCATTGACTGCCGTGTCTTCATTGCTGTCGCTGCTGACATGGAGTTTTTTGCTTATTCTGACGTGTCCTGCCACTTTTGTCCTTGGTATCCGAATTGCCAGGGTTCTTTGATAAGTTGTTACTGCGAGCTAGCCAGCTGTCTTCTCCCGCGCAAAAGCGAGTCATGAGTGTCGTGAGGGCTGCCATAGATTTCGGCTTTTCCTGTCCCAGGTGCCGGGCAAGCCACTCGTCGCGGATGTTATGCTTGAAGGCTGCTAGGGCCTCTGCGTCCGGACAGTCGACTATCTAGTTTTTCTTTGTTAGGAACCGTGTCCAGAATTGCCTGGCCGATTCCTCTGGCTGCTGAATTATGTGGCTTAAGTCGTCGGCATCCGGTGGTCGCATGTAAGTGCCCTGGAAGTTGTCGACGAATGCGGCTTCCAGGTCCTCCCAAGAACCGATTGAGTCTGCTGGCAAGCTGTTGAGCCAATGCCGGGCCGGTCCTTTAAGTTTGAGCGGGAGGTATTTGATGGCGTGTAGATCATCGCCGCGTGCCATGTGGATGTGAAGGAGATAATCCTCGATCCATACTGCCGGATCTGTTGTGCCATCGTATGATTCGATGTTTACGGGTTTGAAACCCTCTGGGATTTTATGATCCATTACTTCATCTGTGAAGCATAGCGGGTGTGCGGCGCCTCTGTATTGGGCTATATCACGACGCAGCTCGGAAGAGCTATGTCTGTTGTGTTCGGCCCGGCCGGATTTTTTGTATCCGGAGTGAAGATCATCGTCACGTGCCGTAGGGCGCCTGCGCGATCCGTAGATCGATCTTGTTTGTCTTGCCTTATCCTCCAGTACGTCTCGCAGGTCTGGCGCATTTTCCCGTGCCTTAGTTGAGCGGTGTCGGGGCATGGCTTGGGTGGAGGGCCGAGAGGCCTCTCTGTCGCGGCCGCGAGGTGGCCGGTCTGCCATGTCGTGCGCTAGTGATGTAGATGCTTCCTCCTCTGATCGGGGTAGCGGCCTGCGCTTTGGGTAACTCTTGGAGGGGCGTTCGAGTTCATACTCTTCGGCCGCAAGGACTTCAGTCCATCTGTCAGCTAGCAAGTCTTGGTCAGCTCTAAGCTGTTGCTGCTTTTTCTTGAGGCTGCTTGCCGTGGCTAAAAGCCTGCGTTCGAAACGCTCTTGTTCGGCGGGGTCTAATGGTACGACAAATTCGTCGTCATCGAGGCTTGCCTCGTCTTCGGAGGGAGGCATATAGTTATTATCCTTGACCTCTCGGTCTGCCGCTCTCTCATGAAGGATGGCTTCTCCATCTTCCTGTGCCGAATCTTGCTGGGGTGGGTGTTCTTCGGCGCTATCCGGGGTAGTATTATCTCCCGTGCCGGAGTCACCGTTTTTGCTTTGGCGGGATTTAGAGCGGCGCCGCTGACGCCGGCACTTTGGCTGTTTCTTGGAGGTGTCATCCCCCGCTGTTCCATCGCCATCTCCATCTTTTGGAGTATCCACCATATATATGTCATATGACGAGGTGGCCTTCCAGCGCCCTACAGGTGCTGGTTCCTGTTCGTCTCCTACATAGTAGTCCATACCGTCGATGTCTTCGGAGCCGAAGTCAAGCATGTCGGTTAAATCGTCGACAGTGGCTACAAAGTGGGTGGTGGGTGGGCTTTGAACTTCTTCATCGTCCGTATCCCATCCTCGCTGACCGTAATCCGGCCAGGGATCTCCTGATAAAGAGAGAGACTTGAGAGAATTTAGGATGTCGCCAAAAGGCGAGTGCTGAAAGATGTCCGCGGCGGTGAACTCCATTATCGGTGCCCAATCGGATTCGATTGGCAGGGGCGCGGGGGGTTCGGAGTCCGGGGAGGAGTCCGGATCCTCGGAGTCACGGGTCATGCAGAGTGCGGGGCTAGCGCTCGGCTTGATCGCCTTTGAGATCACAGCCCCCGAGGTGACATCCATCCGCTCATCCTCGAATGGCGCAATAGGCTCCAAGTTAGGGGTCGGAACCGGTGCGTGTGCGGCCTCCAGGACGCTGTCCGGAGGTAGAGCTAGATCATGCCCCTCGAGATAGTGCGGCGTGCTTGGCCGTGGCTCGATCCCGTCGAAGATCAAGTCTTCGCGGATGTCGGCCGTGTAGTTTAAGCTTCCAAACCTGACTTGATGGCCAGGGGCGCAGCTTTCGATCTGCTCCAGGTGGCCAAGCGAATTGGCCCGCAGTGCGAAGCCGCCGAAGACGAAGATCTGTCCGGGGAGAAAAGTCTCACCCTGGACCTCATCGTTGTTGATGATCAAAGGAGCCATCGGGCCTAAAGGCGACGACACAGAGGAACTCTCAACGAAAGCACCAATGTCGGTGTCAAAACCGGCGGATCTCGGGTAGGGGGTCCTGAACTGTGCGTCAAGGCCGGATGGTAACAGGAGACAAGGGACACGATGTTTTTACCCAGGTTTGGGGCCTCTCGATGGAGGTAATACCCTACTCCTGCTTGATTAATATTGATGATATGGGTAGTACAAGAGTAGATCTACCACGAGATCAAGGAGGCTAAACCCTAGAAGCTAGCCTATGGTATGATTGTTGTATATGGAGTCGATGTCCTACGGACGACAACCCTCCGGTTTATATGTACACCGGATAGGGTTAGGGTTACACAGAGTCGGTTACAATGGTAGGAGATCTTGAATATCCGCATCGCCAAGCTTGCCTTCCACGCCAAGGAAAGTCCCATCCGGACACGAGACAAAGTCTTCAATCTTGTATCTTCATAGTCCTGGAGTCCGGCTGAAGGTATAGTCTGGCTACCCGAACACCCCCTAATCCAGGACTCCCTCAACAACTATCACCAATGCATAGTGATAAAGTAAAGCATCACATGGTGTTTGCATTTCATACAATAAAACGACAACCATAAGGCTCCTGCCAGTTGCTAATAACTTTTACAAAACATGATCATCTCATACAATAACGTATATGACATCATGTCTTGACCATATCACATCACAACGTGCCCTGCAAAAACAAGTTAGACGTCCTCTACGTTATTGTTGCAAGTTCTACGTGGCTGCTATGGGCTTCTAGTAAGAGCCGTTCTTACCTACGTATCAAAACCACAATGGTGATTTATCAAGTTTTTTGTTTTAACCTTCAACAAGGACCGACCATAGTCAAATTCGATTCAACTAACATTGGAGAAACAGACACCCACCAGCCACCTTTATGCAAAACTAGTTGCATGTCTGCCGGTGGAACCGGTATCATGAACGTGGTCATATAAGGTTGGTCCGGGCCGCTTCATCCAACAATACCGCCAAATCAAAATAAGACATTGGTGGTAAGCAATATGACGATCACCGCCCACAACTCTTTGTGTTCTACTCATGCATATCGTCTACGCATAGACCTGGCTCGGATGCCACTGTTGGGGAACGTAGCATGCAATTTCAAAAATTTCCTACACTCATGCAAGATCTATCTAGGAGATGCATGTCTAATTGCGGGTTCTAGCAAACCCTTGAGAGGTTCGAACTCTGGGGTGCGCACGAAGAACACTCTCTCCCAGACTCACTCGCTCAACGATTCCATGACGTAGCTCGACAAACCCAAAGAATAAGAGACACGTGGGTTTATACTGGTTCGGGCCACCTTGTGGTGTAATACCCTACTCCAGTTTGTGGGTGGATTGCCTCGAGGGGCTGAGGATGAACTAGTACAGTAGATGAGCAGCCTCAGGAGGTGTGGTGTTCTTGAGCTCGATGAGCTGTGGGTGAGAGGGTGACCTCAATGATCCGTCCCCTTCTACGGTGGTGGCTAGGTCCTATTTATAGTGGACTTGGTCCTCTTCCCAAATGTTTAGGCGGGAAGGGATCCCACAACGGCCAAGTTTGAAGGGGGACAACTAGTACCAGCTATCCCGACAAAAGTAGTCTTCACCTGCCAAAGGCTCTGGTGGTGACACTGCTGTTGGACCCGCGATGACCTTCGTCCTGCCGTCTTGCTAGTCTTGGTCATGTTGCACGGATATGTAAACCTTTGCCTGATTCCTCGGGACCCCACGCCTACGCTTGCCTCCTTAGCACCAAAGAAGAAACTAGTACACTACACCCTCTGGCGCCTGCCTGGCATTGGTCGTCATGGCTCACGTCACGCGAACCTCACGAGGTGCCCCTTGCATAGATATCTCCGCTCCTCGGGAGCCAGCCTAGTGAGGCTGCCCCCAGGGAGGTCTTGGTATCATCCGCCTCGCGAGGCTCGGCCCCTCGCGAGGGTCTTGAGTTGTTGCTGCTGAAGATAGGTCATACCGGGCCGTTGATGGAGCCACGCCACGGGCCGCAGGAAGGCAAGCCTGGGTACCCCCATTCCCAAGATGCCGACAGTAGCTTCCGGGCCCAAGGCGCGCTCGAGCTTGGCTTCAAGGCGAAGTCAAAGGGCAAGTGCGGAGAGCCGTGGGCCCCAACCGCCCGCGGCTTTGGTCGATGCGTGACAATTGATGGGACGTGGGCTCGTCCGCTTCCCCATGTTGCCTCGGCATCCATCCGACTTGACAAGACATCGCTGCATGCAGGAGAAAATCATCATTATGTGCGAACATGGAGGCTGGCGGTTGGCCTCCTTCTGGCTATAAATGAGGGGAGGGGTAGAGCCCCCTCGCTCATCTCTGCTTACTCACCGATTGCTCCTTCTTCTTCCTCTTCGCCTCACCATCTTGCCGCTACCCCCATGCGCCGATTAGGAAGTTCTCCTCCATGAAGAAAGGGAAGGCCCCCCCGCGAAGAGCTGGGGCCACTTCCACCGAAGAAGAGGTTGGGCCGCTCCCGCGATATCGGCGTGAGGCTGGAGGTGATGCGACCTTGGTATGAGTGGTCGCCGCCTGGCTACCCGCTCCCTCTGTACGCGCAAGCGCATGGCTCATGAGAAGGCAGGAACGCCCCGTGCTGCCCGCACCATGACCACGGTTGCCATGCCATGGTTGCACGAGGCGCCGTCCCATGAACCCATGCCGAGGGCTCCTCACATGAGTTCGTGATATGGGCGATGATGCCACCATGCACGTGGATCAGTCTTCCGCAATTCTTTGCTGAAGAGATGCCGCCGAGAGGACCACACGACCTGTGGTTGCAGCACGCTGAGTGCAGCACCCCGGCAACAGGGGCGGAGGTCGAGGTCGTCTCCCCGGGCAAGATCTTCATGACTCATGGATGGGGCAAGGTCGCCCGCGCTAGCTATGTGGATGGGCCCCTCGCCATCCACTTTGAATACGACGACGCCTCCACGATGTTCTTCAAAGTCTTTCGATGAGGAAGGCCGTCGCCTGGAGTGCTACCCTGGAAGGTGCCGCCAGGATGGCGCTTTTGCAGGTGCCGAGCCCGCCCCTGGCCCTGCCGGTGGTTCCCCCGGTAGCAGCGACGGCTCCTAGGAGTCCCGCGAATCTCCCGAGCTTGATGAGTCTCCAGACACGAGCGACGACAACTACGTGCCACCAAGCTTCCATCGTGCCCGGAGCACGGCAGCGGCGTCAGCTCGTCATCATCGATGATATGGATGAGGTTGCCGTCGGCCCCTCATGGCCCACTGTTGATGATGGCATCGGTAGTGACTTCCATGGCTAGGACCCTTGGAGTTTTTTCTTCTCTTATTCTCTGCGAGGAATCGAGACGAATGTCGGTGTGAAAACTGGCCAATCTCGGGTAGGGGTGCCGAACTGTGTGTCTGAGGATCGAAAGTAACATGAGGCAGGGGACACAATGTTTTACCCAGGTTTGGGCCCTCTTGATGGAGGTAATACCCTACTTCCTGCTTGATTGACTTTGATGAGTATTGGGGTTACAAGAGTTGATCTACCTCGAGATCGTAATGGCTAAACCCTAGATGTCTAGCCTCTATGATTATGGTTGCCTCTACGAACTAAACCCTCTGGTTTATATAGACACCGAAGGGGATATGATTGTACAAAGTCGGTTTACAGAGAAAGGAATCTTCACATCCGAACGCCAAGCTTGCCATCCACGTAAAGGCGAGTCCCATCCGGACACGGGGGAAGGCCTTCGATCTTGTATCTTCTTGGCCCATCAGTCCGACCCATATCACATAGCCCGGACGCCCGAGGACCCCCTAATCCAGGAGTCCCTCAGTAGCCCCCGAACCAGGCTTCAATGATGATGTGTTCGGCGCGCATATTGTCTTTGGCATTGCAAAGCGGGTTCCTTCTTCGAATACTCCAAAGTAGTTGGTCAAAAGAACTATGTTCGGCTCTGTATAACCGTCGCAACCCTAAACCACAAGGAAAAAATAGTTAAACAAAATAAGCCGTGTCTACTGACAGCTTTTTTGGTGAGACATTATGTTCTGGCCTTATTATTATCTTGAACTGTTTTTCAGCCTCCCGCTTCGCATTTCGAGGCGCGGTCCTTACTGATACATCTTGTCAAAATAGAGATCGTGTCCCCTTATGACGGGATTCTTATCAATACGGGTTTGGGTAATCCAACCATGCCGTTAGCATGACCCCGTGGGAATAGGCGAGTTTTAAGGCTCGTGGGGGGGGGGGGTCGCTTGATATTTCACTGCCTTTATAAGGAGATAAGGACCCATCTTTTTACCCCACGCCTTCTTCCTCCTCAGCCCATCCGCCCTCGAGCTCCAGCACCCGAGTTCAATTCTTTCCGTCCCCAGCAAACACTCTAGCCATGTCCAAATCCGGCGCCCAAGGCAAGTGGATGGCCTTGTCAGGACCCCGATTCCAAGTCACATCGATCTAGCCGGTAACACCTCATATCACGTTGCGGCCTCACGCACGGTATCCCCACGGGTGTCGCCTTACCGTGGCCCAGGATCATTTGCGCCTTTTGGCTCACGTATATGATAGTGTCGCTAGCATCCATATGATAGAGAACCCGGGCCGACATGGCTAGTCGTGAACCCAAAGCGGCACAGACCTATGGAGACAGGCATACATGAATCACATCGAGCATGTCAGTCATTAGCGAGTGAATCCGGGCTGTAGCACTGGGCTAACAGGACTCCGGGGAACCTGGGCTATAGCAGGCTAGGCAGGACTCCGGAAGTCACTGCGTGACATTTACCCGAAGGGATAGACATAGGAACAAAGTGAAACACATGCCGGCCAGTCAAGTGTCCTGAGAAGTAGTGCTGGGCTAGCAGGACTCCGGTGAACCGGGCTGTAGCGGACTACTATGGCTCGAGGAGCACTAGACTACATTTCCCCATATGAAAGGCTGCCAAGGATAAACAACTAGATTGTCGGATCCCACACATACCAAGCATTTCAATCATACACACAATATGCTCGATATGTGCAAATACAACATGGCATCACAACAAAACTCTACAACTCAAGTAGTTTATTTAAAGGCTCCAGAGAGCATACATAACATGTTCATACAGGTAGGGGTCACATGACGCGACACTCAAGTCATACAAGTATACAAGCACATGCGGAAGCAAATAGTCTGACTACAGACACTAGAAAGAAAAAAGGCTTCTCGAAGCCTGTCTATCTACATAGGGCCCTCCATGGCCAGGATCACCACCCGGGTGGCAAGTCACTCATCGACGTCGAGATCTACATAAAACCCATCGGAGGAGGCGGTGTTGTCGTCTGAAAACAGTAATTAAGCAAACATGAGTACAAAGGTACTCAGCAAGTCTTACATCAGAACCTACTATACATGCTCATTCTCAAGAAGGTGGTGGAGTTATTGCAGCAAGCCAGCTTTGACTCTTGGCTAAGCTATCATACGAGGCACCACTAGTAAAATAGTTTTCGCACTCGAGTCCACTAATTACCAACACAATACTCCACCAGGGATCCTCCCTCGTCATCCTACGAGAGGGCCATCCTCGGTACTCACACTTATCTTGAGTCTTTTAGTAGTAACCATTAACTTGTCTATGAACTGTATAGGCAACCAAGTAGTCCTTTATCACGGACGCGGCTATTCGAATAGATGATATTAACCCTGCAGGGGTGTACTTCTTCATATACGCTCTTACCACTTACTGCAGTTTACACGACATGTACTCGGCAACCTTCAAGCGGAAGCCCAACGAGGGTGTCGGACACGGCCTACCTAAACACTCAAGTCTCTAGTCTAGGTTTATCGCCAATCCAGGTTCCATCCGCAGGGAGTCCGGCCGAGGTTTCCACATACGGCCCCGAACGATGTGAACAGGGTTCCCGAGACACCAAATGGGTGACTCGGAACATCATACCACGGTGTATCTACCGCATCATAGCCCACCCCTAGGGTCAGCGCTACGAACGGCCGCCAACACATAACCTACAAACACCAGAAACTAATTGCAACTCCTGGACAGAGTACTAGGGTGATTAATAAGCCGAGAGGGTCCATTGGTTTCGGGCCCAATGTATGGTAGTAGCTGATTCTTAAATCACACATACAGATCTCAGTTCTTAGGGACGTCCTCAATGAAACAACCCACCATGTACTCCTACATGGCCTCTCATCAATACCTTTACCAAATCATGTTCAACACATCCCTCACATTACCGGCATAATCATTTCACTCTAGCCCATCACCCAGATGAAGCTGACCTGACACAATTCTAAGCATAGCAAGCATAGGAAGGTAGGAAACACATACATGGCTCAATCAACTCCTACACATGCTAGTGGGTTTCATCTAGTTACTGTGGCAATGACAGGTCATGCAGAGGATAAGGGTTCAACTACCGTAGCACACAGCAGTTTGAAACATTGTTGTCTTAATGCAGTAAACGAGAGCAGAGGCGAGAACATGGGATTGTATCGATATGATCAATGGGGCTGCTTGCCTGATGGAGTGGTAGTAGGGTATTGCCCTTCAGTTGGATACTCGGAGATATCCTCAGAGGCAAAACCTACCACGAAAGACACCATAGAGTATAATCAACACATGGCAATATGCAAAAATATGATGCATGCTATGACATGGCAAAATGATGTGTCCTGCCTAATGCAATGTGAAACAAGTTGAAATGGGTCCATTTGAATCAAAGATTCAAATGAAGGTTAAAGTTCTTATGCATAATGAGTGTGTTAGCTTGTTTCACCTAAACAGCAAATTTAAAGTGGTTTGTCATGCATGAAACAATTACAGATAGATAGATTGAATTTTTTTGATCATTTTTCATATATAATTTGTTTGATTTGGAGCTATGGTTGATTTTCTATGATTTTTAGAAGTTTAGGCTATTTTCCGGAATTTCCTATATAAAAATAAATCCAGAAAATGAATAATTGCGTCAGCACTGCGTCAGTGTGATGTCAGCGAGTCATAGGCGCCAGCCCAGGTCAAACCTGACTAGTGGGCCCCGTCTGTCATTGTCTCATCTAACTTATAGAATTAAGTTAGTATTAACTAACTGTTAGTGGGGCCTGGGCCCACATGTCAGTGACCTAAACTAACTAAAATTAGTTAGCACTAATCCTAAACTAATTCACAGGCCGGCCCCACCTGTCATAGACTCAGGGGGGAAGTCAACCTGGCCCACCCAGTAAAGTCCACGGGTCAAACCCGCCGGCGTTTAGCCACCGGCGAGGCCAGACATGGCGGAGGGGCTCCGGTTTGCATCTCCGGTGACCAAATCGATGGCGGAGAGCAGCTACGTGATGCGGGGAGCGAGCCGCATTGAGTGGTGGCAGTGGGTGGAGTTAGGGTGGCCGGAAACATCGCCAGCAACGACCTTGGCGGCCGACGGAGTTCGGGCAAGGTCGAAACCGAGGCTGCGGGGCATGGCGAGGCGCGTGGAAAGGAGCTACGAGCTGTGACGAATGCGATGGCGTGCTCGGAATCGAGCCAGCGTGGCTGTGGCCATGACGGCGACGTGCAGAGGCGGTGGCGCGTGCGGGCGAGCTCGGTGTGGTCGCTGTGGTGCATAAGAAGGCAAGCGGAGAGGATGGGGAGGTGCAGCAGTTCACGGCGGTGACATAGGAGAAGACGATGCGGTCGGGGACGAGCTGATGCGGCAGCGACAATGATGGGGATCTGCGGCGGTGCTCGGTGGAGTCGAGCTCGAAGAAGACGAAGCAGGGTGCGCGAGCGCTCGGGGCTCGGGCTGCTCGACGGAGAGGACGATGGCGGAGCTCGTGGACACGGCGGGGCGGTGCGAGGACGACGATGGACGTGAGAACTACGGTGGCATGGCTGCGGCAGCGTCGACCATGGCTTCGGGGGAGCGAGGGAGAGAGCAGGGGGGAGGAATGAGGTGTCCAGGGGGTCGGGGCGGCGCCGCGGAGGTGTTTCGAGGCATCGTGCTGGCGCGGGCGACGGCAGGCAGGCAGAGAGGTGGCGTGGCGAGCTCCTGTGCTCGCCGTCGAGCACCTGCTCGCCTTGCTGGCTAGGCGAAGCAGCTGCGTGGAGCGGCTGCTGGGCCGGGCCAGCTAGGTGGGCCGGCTGGTGGGCTTCCAGGTAAGTCTCTGGTCCTTTTTTTCCTCTTTTATTTATTTCCCGCTCTGTGTATTGAAATAGGATAAATACTATTTCATTTCCAAAAACTCTGGAAATATTCAGAGGCACATTTGAGAATATTCTCAACTGCCTAAAAATGCTTCCAAGATTATTTGAGCACTTTAAAATATTTATAGCATTTAAAATGCCCAAATTCAAATACTTATGGCTTGTTCAAAAATCCAGAATGGCTCCATAAATTGCAAGACCATTTTTGGCAGAGGTTTTAGTCAAGACCAAAAATGGTGGGCTTTTATGAAGGGCATTTTTGGTTCATTGAAATTCCAATTGTTGAAAATTAGCATTTTCAGGGGGGTGTTGGGGTTGATTAGGCCCCATTTCAAGTTTAAAAGAAATTTAAACATGATGCACATGTTCATCCAATCCTAATGCATGACTAAAAGCAGGGATGTGACAACTCACCCCCACTCAAAAGAATTGCGTCCCGAGATTCAGGATCTGTTGGGAAGAAGGTGGGGTACTCGAGTCGAAGACGATCCTCCCGTTCCCAAGTAGCCTCCTTTTCGGAATGGTGTGACCATTGAACCTTGAGAAACTTGATGTTACGGCATCGAGTGGTATGCTCGGCTTGATCAAGGATACGAACGGGATATTCCCGATATGAGAGGTTATCCTGTAGATCAAGCGTTTCATGGTCCACTCCACGGATAGGATCCGCGAAGCAACACCTGAGTTGAGAAACGTGGAAGACATCGTGAACTCTGGAAAGATGCGGAGGTAGTTCCAATTGGTAGGCAACTTCTCCTCGTTTGGCAAGAATGCGAAAGGGTCCAATGTAACGAGGAGCCAATTTGCCTTTGATACCGAAGCGATGGGTTCCCTTTAACGGACTAACCCTAAGGTAAGCCTTCTCACCGACCTCGTAATACATGAGCTTATGTTTATGATCATATTGGCTCTTTTGACGAGATTGGGCTGTTTTCAATTTCTCACGAATAACGCGAACCTGCTCTTCTGCTTCCTGAATCATATTCGGGCCAAAGAGTTGTCTTTCCCCAGTTTCTGACCAGTTAAGAGGCGTTCGACATTTTCGTCCATAAAGAACTTCGAAAGGAGCTTTGCCCAAGCTAGCTTGATAACTATTGTTATAAGCAAACTCCACGAATGGAAGGCATTTCTCCCAGTCCATTCGAAATGAGATGACAGAAGCTCGGAGCATATCTTCTAGAATTTGGTTGACTCGCTCTACTTGACCACTTGATTGAGGGTGGAAGGCGGTGCTAAAAGAGAGACGAGTTCCCATAGCATTTTGGAAACTTTCCCAAAATCGAGAGGTGAAGAGACTCCCACGGTCTGAGTTAATTTCCAATGGAACACCATGAAGAGACACTATTCGGGAGATGTATAGGTCAGCTAGCTGGCTAGCGGTGATACTCTCACGAACAGGTAGGAAATGGGCTACTTTGGAAAGACGGTCGATCACGACGAAGATAGAATTATTCCCTCTCTTGGTCCTGGGAAACCCAGTAATGAAATCCATACTGATTTTATCCCATTTCCACTCAGGAATAGCCAAAGGCTGAAGGGTGCCAGCAGGCTGTTGATGCTCTGCTTTAACACGACAACAGACGTCGCAACTAGAAATGTATTGAGCAATTTCTCTCTTCATCCTAGTCCACCAAAACCTCTGGCGTAGGTCTTGATACATCTTAGTACTACCGGGATGAATGGTGAGAGGGGATTCATGAGCTTCCTTAAGGATCAGCCGCCTCAGGTTTCGTGCCTTGGGAACTGTAGGATCGAAAGTATGTCTAGAGGGGGGTGATTAGACTAATTGACCAAATAAAAATCTATCCTTTTCCCAATTTTAGTTCTTGGCAGATTTTAGCTATCTTAGCACAAGTCAAGCAATCTCCACACAATTCAAGCAAGCATGCAAAAGAGTATATGAGCAGCAGAAAGTAAAGCATGCAACTTGCAAGAATGTAAAGGGAAGGGTTTGGAGGATTCAATCGCAATTGGAGACACGGATGTTTTTGTCGTGGTTCCGATAGGTGGTGCTATCGTACATCCACGTTGATGGAGACTTCAACCCATGGAGGGTAACGGTTGCGCGAGTCCACGGAGGCCTCCACCCACGAAGGGTCCACGAAGAAGCAACCTTGTCTATTCCATCATGGCCGTCGCCCATGAAGGACTTGCCTCACTAGTGGTAGATCTTCACGAAGTAGGCGATCTCCTTGCCCTTACAAACTCCTTGGTTCAACTCCACAATCTTGTCGGAGGCTCCCAAGTGACACCTAGCCAATCTAGGAGACACCATTCTCCAAGAAGTAGCAAATGGTGTGTTGATGATGAACTCCTTGCTCTTGTGCTTCAAATGGTAGTCTCCCCAACACTCAACTCTCTCTCATAGGATTTGGATTTGGTGGAAAGAAGATTTGAGTGGAAAGCAACTTGGGGAAGGCTAGAGATCAAGATTCATATGGTTGGAATGGAATATCTTGACCTCAACACAAGTGTAGGTGGTTCTCTCTCAGAAAATGTATATTGGAAGTGTAGGTATGTTCTGATGGCTCTCTCCACGAATGAAGAGTGGGTGGAGGGGTATATATAGCCTCCACACAGAATCTAACCGTTACACACAATTTGCCAAACTCAGTGGGACCGAATGGTTAAACTTGGTCGGACCGATTCAGCAAACCTAGTGACCGTTAGGATTTTCGATGGGACTGAGATGCAACTCGGTAGGACCGATATGGTTAGGGTTAGGGCATATCGTAATCTCGGTGTGACCGATTACACAAACTCGGTGGGACCGATTTTGGTAATAAGCTAACCAGAGAGTTGGTCAGGTAAACTCGGTGGGACTGATTCGCTCATCTCGGTGAGACCGAAATGTTACAAAAGGGAAACAGAGAGTTTACATTGCAATCTCGGTGGGACCGATCGCTCATCTCGGTAAGGCTGAAACGTTACGAAGGGAAACAGAGAGATTACAATCCCATCTCGGTTAGACCGAGATCCCTATCGGTGAAACCGAATTGCTAGGGTTTGTGGCAGTGGCTATGACATTTGAAACTTGGTGGCGCTGGATAGAAAGAATCGGTGGGGCCGAGTTTGACTTTTGGTTTAGGTCATATGTGGATGTGGGAAGGTAGTTGAGGGTTTTGGAGCATATCACTAAGCACTTTGAGCAAGCAAGCCATTAAGCAACACCTCATCCCTCCTTGATAGTATTGGCTTTTCCTATAGACTCAACTAGATCATTGATGGCGCGCGTTGCTGCGCCCATCTATTTTTGCGATAGAATAGTAGGAATTTCCATAACTACAAACACACGTAAAAATTCCCATACTTGATAAATAAATGCATATATTTTTGGTAATTGATAAATCAATACTTAATGGAGAATGTTACATTTGAGAGAAGATACATGATAAAAATAGAGGCCTTATAAGAATCATCGTGTGAATCTGAGCATATAAAAGCTAGAGCTATACCATGGATTCGGTGTTTTTGTGATTTTTTTAGAATATATCTTCTCATATATGGTTCAATTTTTATACAAATGCACTAAGAGAAAGTTTTGATCGCAATGTAACCTACAGCTAGACTGCATATGAATCATTTTGACTTGGTATGTCATCTTTTCCTTTTCACGAATAATGAATGTAACTTCACAGCGAATAACATAAGCTCTATGCTGCAGAGCCTGCAAACATGAATTATTCAAAAATTGAATTACTTATCAAAATAATCCAAAGCGATTAATCGGTGGATCAACAACATCAGAACAAAATCAGATTGTTTGATGTATGTAGTTCACAAAGACGGCCATTGTGTGTACTACATCGCATAGACCACCAATATGTTTAACCCGGAGCATTAGTGCTTGAGTCTTTATAATCAGAAACATGCAACAAGACATGGACAAACTGAAAAGGATAATGCATGCAATAAACAATAGAAAATTTGCCAAATGATAGAGAGGCAACAGACCTCACTAATAGTATATACTTCGTCGAGAGAAGACGCAAGCCAAGCAAAGTTGTGTACTCCTCACAAGCATAACTGTCCCTGCAAATAACACGAAATAGCATACATCAATACTCCAATGACATACATCACACGAACCAGACAAAAATTCTGGGGATATGAAAATGTGTAGCCTGCAGGTTCACAGTCGCAGCAAGTAGGAAATGATGATCCTTATATCAGTAAAAATATAGATGATAAACAAACCAGCATCAACTCTGTCAGTCAAACAAGTCTGACTCTAACCCATATACTCCTATCAAGCAATCATAGTGTCAGGGGAAGCCCCCATTCTCTCCATGGTGGTGGGCAGAATTGTGCAGCGGCCGACTTGGATGGTGCACATCATCCTGGCGAGGAAGAGCGGGTCTACCACGAGAGTACCAGCGGTGATGTTGTTTACGCTGGCACGTTGTCATCGCCGCTACCGGTGGACGGAACTTCAAAGGTTGATGGGGATATAGGAAGGGGAGGTGAGGGGAGAGGATCGGATGCGCACACCGGTATAATCGAAAGCCAATTAGATGAAACATATATGGAGAGATGGCGGGAGGTGCGCATTAGCTGCCATGAATGGGTACCGAGAACTGATGCGTCAGTTTCCACGCCAGCGCATATACCAAATTAAATTTCCACTCAACAGCCGTATTTTGTGATTTCCATCTCTCCCTGCCACATCTACTGCCATAACCCTCATGATTAGGCAGTTTCCCATCACCTCGCCTCGCTGAGCGCATCACTCGACCGGCCCCACTTCGCCCGCGTTTGCTGGATCGAGCCATTACCTCCGTTCTCTGTCTCAAATCGGTTCGTTGACCTTCCCCTGCAACGATAGGCCACGGTCCAGCTCTATATCGTTTGGAGGTTCTCCAAATGGGCCTTGAGAAATGGCCCAAGGAACCACAGATCAAGGTTTTTTCTTCTGGAGTAGAGGCCCTTTAGGATAGCTGGCCCAGGCAAAAAAGACTGCGGTGGTGGGTCGAATTGACAGCACATCTAACGGCTCAGATCGGGCAGATCACGTGAATGGATGGCTAAAAACTGCCAGGTCATGAGATGGCTTGGTTTAGGTGTAGTTTTACTGTCCTTAATGTGATCTTGGATCACTAAAATATAAAATGTAGAGTCTTTATCTTGAAGCTTGAGCCAAACTTTTTGTCCTTAGAATTTTGAGGGATCCACTTTCCTCATCCATGCCATGCCATTCATTGAGCTTTTCCTGAAATATTAATCTTGGAATAATGTTAGCTCAATGAACTATATGTTGTTAGGAATTACCAAAACCACCCGGGGATAGTTGCACTTTGAATCTCCCCCTTTTTGGTAATTGATGACAACATATAGATCAAAGCTTCGACAAATGATAATAAGAGTGAAAGATATTGTCGCTTTGAGAAGTATGTGAAAAGCAAGAGCTCCCCCTAAATTTATGCATATATTAAGATTTGCTTTGGACTTCAAATGCACAATGAGTTAGGATCTTGGGTTACTCTTCCATGTCACATACATCTTGGTGGAGCGCTCAAAATGATAAGAATTAAATACATGCACTCATCACCAAGCAAAGTGAATGATCATATAAGGATAAGTAAGATAATGTCATCTAACAAGCATAAGTGTAGCTTATGATCAACCACATGGTCATCAATGTCTCACAGATAATAGCGTAGTATCTCAAGCAATCAAAAGATAAACAAAGTTCAACCACCAAAGCAAGAGAGAATAAAAAGCAACGCTCTCTCTCGAAGCCTATGATCTATACATTTTTCTCCCCCTTTGGCAACAAGTTACCAAAAAGTTCATAGAAAATGCATAGCACTAGAACGTCTCTCAGGCTTGGTCTTCAGGTGGTGGTGTTGGGAGAACGCCAAGGACGAAGGCTTCAGTCGAAGTAGACAGAGCTGATGGGGTAGGTGCTGGAGCTGTTGGCACAGGAGCTGTAGCACGTGTAGATGAAGTGACTCTAGTGTCTGGTACAGGCACTGCAGCAGATCTCTGAGCTCGAGGCACTCTGGCAAATGCATCAGTGGTTGTCTTGCCCTTCCTCTCCTGCATGTCATCCTGTAGCTGCTCCACAGCAGACTGAATCTCAGTTACTTTGACATCTAAATCATAGAATTTTTGTTCCACGATTCCTTCCAGGCTCTCCTGGTTTTGAGTTAGGGTGGCCAACCCCTTCTCAATCCTCAGAGATGATGCTATCAAGTAACCAAGCTGGTCCTGCTTGCTTTTCAAAAAGTACTCAAATGCCTCCTCTTGAGTTGGCATCTTGGCAGCCTTCTCCATCTTTGCCTTCTCCTTCTTTGCTTGTGCTTGTACTGAGGATGGTTCATTCTCATTCATCACAACTTGATTGTCCTCGAAGTCAGGATAGATAAGCAAGTGTTCCTTATCCAACAAGTATGTGCCTGTGCCCATCTTTGAGTTTATCAACTCCTAGATTTGTGGGGCATATCCACAACTTATTTTCTGGTCAGCTGCAGTCCTCTTGATAGTCTCAACTATAAGGCTCATGGCCTTGAACTTATGTGGCACATCAAATATATGTAGCAAGTTAATTGCATGGCCTCTGATCATTCTGTGATCACCAGACTTGGGCAAGAGAGTGTGCCTAAGTATCCAATTGATTGTAGGCAGCCCTGATAGCAAGTGTTTTACTGACCCAAACTGGTGAGTCTCAAGATCATCTTCAGGAATCTCCTTGTACATATTTGCCATAGAGTTGTGATCCATCTTCTTCTTGGAATAGGCATCCAAGTCATCTTCTTTTTCCTTAGGAGCATTGATCAGATTTGCCCATTCCTCAATAGTTGATTGGTACCTTGTACCTTTAGACATCCATACTATCCTGCCATCTGGATAGAAGTGTGTTGTGGAGTAGAATTGCATTATGGGCTCCTCATTCCACTTTGTGAGCTTCTGCCCAACAAAGTCTGCAAGTCCACAAGCACGGAAGCTGTCAAAAACACTAGGATAGTGTTCCTCATTTTCCTTCATGTAGGTCCAGTTGACCCACCTCATATCACACACTATAGGCTTCTTGTCCAGTAGCACTGTCTCATAGAAATCCTGTTGTTCCTTTGTGTGGAACCTGTAATCAACATCAGTCCTTCTTCTTGTAGCATATGGATCTGTCTCTCTCCATTTCCTCAGTCCTGAATCTCTCCTGATCTTCATGTTCTCAGCCACAGGATGAGCATCATTGTGGTCTGGAATTTTTGGCTTCAATTTTCTCAGAACATGCTCTTTATCTTCTTCTTCAGCAATAGTCTTAGGCAGTGGGGCCTTGTTCTTCTCAGCAGCTGGTATGTTTCTGGTATTTCTCTTTGGTGCAATCTTGGGCTTGGAGGCAGCTTTGGGTGCTTCTTTGGGCTTTGATGATGCAGCCCCTGTCCTGATAGCATCACCCATAAGCTTCTGTGCCTTGGGGTGCTGGTGCAGCAACCTCTTCTTCCTCTTCTTCTTCCATCATGGAAGCCTTTCCAATCACTCTGGCCATGGTCTTCTTGACCCTTTCCTTCCTTTTCTTTCCTTCTGTAGCAGGCTCTTTGGGTTGACATTCCAAAGATGCTTGAGAGGATGCTCTAGCCTTAGACATTGGTTGTCTTCCTGCTGGCCTTTTGATCTTCATCCCTGGCTTAACTGCAGCTGAGCTATACTCCTTCTCAACCACTTTCTTCTTTGATGTGGCCTCATCCTCAGTGGCCACATAGTCTTCATCCTCAGACTCTGAAGTTTTCTTCTTGCTTGCTCTAGTGGCAGCCTTTGGCAAATTGCTTGGGGTGCTCCTGCTACCATCATCTGAACTGCTAGAGGGACTAGTGCCCTCACTCAGGTGAACCTGCTCCTCTGACCTGTTTTGGCTGTCACTCTGGTCAGACATGTTGCAAACACTAATTGCAGACCCTGTGAATAGATTGTAGATGAGATAGAGTGGATGAGCATCACAAAATACAGAGATTTTTGCAAAAGAATGAGTCAAAAACTTTGTTTTAGTTTTCCACAGAAAACATTTCGGATCAACCGATTTGCAAACTCGGTGATACGGAAGCAGCTGTTGGAACCTAAACTAGTGAACTCGGTCAAACCGAGTCACAGTTCGGTGGCACCAAGACTGCTAGTGTTTCACAAAGTCCTGAACTCGGTCACACCGATTTGCAATTCTCGGTCAGACTGAGAACCACACGTGCAATGGCCTTGGCCGAATCGGTGGAACCGAGTTCTGCAACCCGGTGGGTCCGAGATGGTTTCGGCAGAAAGCTAACCCTAAGTTTTTGATTCAACTCTAATCTACGGAGTGTTTTGACTGGATAGAAGCATTTCAATCGTGGTAAGAATCATAATGAACAAAATGTGCTAGGAATCAGACGGGGATAGCACTGTTATCGAGTCCATACTCTAGTTCGGCGATGAACTCGCTACGGCGGCAACGGCGGGGAAGAATTCCGTTGACAGCGGCGGAGACCAGCGACAGGAGGCGGCTGGCGACGAGGAGGACGATCCGGAGACCCAGGAGGCAGAGCGAGCTATGCGCGGGCGAAGGGGTTTCAGAGAAATTCCCAAAATTTTGCCCGTGAGTATATATAGCCCGACCCTATCGGTGTGACCGAGTGGAACAACTCGGTAGCATCGAGATGCATAACTGTTGATAGTTACAGCAACTCGGTGTGACCGAAAGGTTCAAATCGGTTGCACCGAGATTGAAAACCTAGATCGACTTAGTGATCTTGGTATGACTGAAATTGAGGAATCGGTCAGACCGAAACACACAAAGAAGTTTTGGAAGTTTAAGTCTATGACGAATCGGGGACTCCGAGTGCTCCTCACACAGAGTGGTTCGAATCTGACTTGATCAAATTTTGTGATGTAGCATGAATGGAGTTTGAGACGAGAAAAGCATAGATAGCTAGAGAGGGTTCTTAGGCATTTTTGTCCATCCACTTGGAAAAAGAAAAGAAAACCAATCAATCAAAACAACAAGTGGATGTCCTCGAATGAGTAAAATATGCAATCAACATGCTCACACAATATAATGGCAATTGAAATATGTGGCAAAGCATGCACAACCAATTCTAGCATCTATCAAACAATTTGCGATGACTAGGTCATCTATATATGAGTATATTGACTTTGGAGTCAAATGAGAACATTTGATCATAGGTCATGCTCATCGTTTAAGCACAAGTGGGGTTACCACTTTTACATAAATCATTGTTGTGTTCACAACATTAGAGTTGCTTTAGCTCAATTCTTAGAGTAAAGCTCCCCCTAGATGTGAGATCCCCCCTAAGAGGGATGAACTAACCTTGGGTTTCATCGATGATGACTTCATGTAGATGTTGAAGATGTGGATGCTCAATGTTGATGTAGATCATTTGAAGCTATACATTGGAGTGAGTTGCACTTTCAATACCTACACGGGTTAGTCCCACAAGGAACAAACAAGGATATCCATAGACATAGAGTGATGCACACATAACATGATGTCTATGAAAGCTTTTAGGTTACCTTGTCCCTTGTATTACCAACAAGAGGGTTTGTGACTCCTTGAACTAGTGCAAGATGTGGAAGTTGATTGCACTTGTTCTTGCCAAGATGATAAGAGAGAAGTATGTTGGCGGAGTCACCCTCAAGAACTCTCTAGTTCTTCTTCTTCAGGATCCACACCATCTTGATGGGAATCCTCGGTGTTGTAGTTGTACTTGATGAAGTGGAACTTGAAGTAGTCTTGGGAACCCACTTGACCAAGGCCATAGGAGCTTCTTCAAATGCATCAATTTCCTCTTGAAGCTTGTCCTTGCCTTTTTGCTTGTGGTCTTGTGGTGGAAGATCATCTTGAGCTTGTGTCCCTTTGAGAGAAGTAGGATCATACTCCTCTTGTTGAGGAACAAACTTCGTCTTGGGGTATTGATCTTCTTCCCACTCAACTCCATTGGCATTGAACTTTCGTTCAAAACCAACACCTTGATTCTTCCGGTGCCTTCCTTGCTTGCGTACAATTTCCTCGAATTGCTTACTTCCGGCAAGGCTCTTGTAAACACCTTTCTCTATAATTCCCTTCAATAAGCTATTTTCTTGCTCAAGTGTAACTTGGCTAAGAGAATCATTAGTGGAATCAAGAGAACTACTAGAAGCAACAATATTGGATTTAGCATGATTATTGTTACTACTAAAGGAAGAATCTTTCTTCTTCTTGTTACTAGACTTGACTTGAGGCATGTAAGTGGATAAGATTAAACGCTTGGCAATGTAAGAAGAACTTTTCTTGCGAAGATCATCATTGATTGATTTTAAGAAATCATGCTCTTGCTCAAGGTTGAGCTTTTCAAAGCACAATTTCTCATGAGTCCTTAAAAGTTCTCGATGATCTCCTAAGATAGTTTCATGAGCTAACTTAAGAGTGTTTAGTTCTTTAGTTAGAGACTCAATCTTCTCCTTGTCATTGTCATTCGTTTTATCTTGATTAGCATGGTTAATTGACGTTTCATCATAGTATTCATCACTAGAGTTGTCAACAAGTAAATCATCATCACCTAACAAGTCATCTTCATCACTATTGTAATCAACATACTCGGGGTGTGATACCTTTGGGCCTTTAGCCATGAAGCATGTTCCAACTCCTTCATTTGGTGAGTCAAATATGTCGTAGGAGTTGGTTGTCACAAGTGCTAGACCGGCAACACCTTCATCTTGAGTATATTCGGAGTCGGAGTGATAGCTTCTCTCGGAGTGGTTGTCGGAGTCGGAGCCGGATACCCATTCACCAACGTGAGTTTGGTGTCTTTGTTTTGTGTAGCTACTTGATGATTTGTCCTTTCTTTCCGAATCCTTGCTTCTCCGTGAGGGTCTTCGTTCATAACGATCATCTCTATTCCTTCTTTCTCTAGATGGTGATTCTTCTCTTCTACTTCTTCTCTTGGGAGAATCTTCTCTTCTCTTGTAGGGGGCCGTACACTCATTGGAATAGTGTTCGGGCCTTCCACAATTGTAGCAGTTTCGCTCTCGACTAGAAGATCTTTTGTCATTGGAGGACCTTGACTTGGAGCTTCTCTCTTTGCTCCTACTCTTGTAGAACTTGTTGAAGTTCTTCACCATTAAGCTCAATTCTTCATTGAAGGTTTGTTTCTCACTTGATGATATGGGGGCTTCACATGAGGCTTTGTAAGCACCACTTGATTTGTTGTGAAGTTCCTCTTTATCCTTGAGTGACATCTCATGAGCAACAATTCTTCCGATGACTTCCGTTGGCTTGAGATCTTTGTAATTGGGCATCATTTGGATCAATGTGCACACGGTATCATATTTTCCATCCAAGGCTCTTAGGATCTTCTTGATGATGAATCTATCGTTCATCTCTTCACTCCCTAAGCCGGCAATCTCATTTGTGATAAGAGCAAGCCTAGAGTACATTTCAGCGACACCTTCACCATCCTTCATTTTGAACTTGTCAAGTTGACTTTGAAGCACATCCAACTTGGATTCCTTGACAGAGTCGGTACCTTCATGCATGTCAATCAAAGTATCCCAAATTTCCTTTGCATTCTCAAGACGGCTGATTTTGTTGAATTCTTCGGGGCACAATCCATTGAAGAGGATATCACAAGCTTGAGCATTGTATTGTAGCATCTTCAACTCATCCGCGGTAGCTTCACGATTTGGTTCTTTCCCATCAAAGAATTCACCTTGCAAGCCAACACACACAATAGCCCAAACAGCGGGGTTATGTCCAAGAATATGCATTTTCATCTTATGCTTCCAACTAGCAAAATTAGTACCATCAAAGTAAGGACCTCTACGGTGATAATTTCCCTCGCTAGACACCATACTCTCCTAGGTTGTGAAACCAAGGCTATGACCACCAAAAGCTACGGAAATCAAAGCAAATGGAGACCAAAGCTCTGATACCACTTGTAGGATCGAAAGTATGTCTAGAGGGGGGTGATTAGACTACTTGACCAAATAAAAATCTAGCCTTTTCCCAATTTTAGTTCTTGGCAGATTTTAGCTATCTTAGCACAAGTCAAGCAATCTCCACACAATTCAAGCAAGCATGTAAAAGAGTATATGAGCAGCGGAAAGTAAAGCATGCAACTTGCAAGAATGTAAAGGGAAGGGTTTGGAGGATTCAAATGCAATTGGAGACACGGATGTTTTTGTCGTGGTTCCGATAGGTGGTGCTATCGTACATCCACGTTGATGGAGACTTCAACCCATGGAGGGTAACGGTTGTGCGAGTCCACGAAGGCCTCCACCCACGAAGGGTCCACGAAGAAGCACCCTTGTCTATTCCATCATGGCCGTCGCCCACAAAGGACTTGCCTCACTAGCGGTAGATCTTCACGAAGTAGGCGATCTCTTTGCCCTTACAAACTCCTTGGTTCAACTCCACAATCTTGTCGGAGGCTCCCAAGTGACACCTAGCCAATCTAGGAGACACCACTCTCCAAGAAGTAACAATTGTTGTGTTGATGATGAACTCCTTGCTCTTGTGCTTCAAATGATAGTCTCGCCAACACTCAACTCTCTCTCACAGGATTTGGATTTGGTGGAAAGAAGATTTGAGTGGAAAGCAACTTGGGGAAGGCTAGAGATCAAGATTCATATGGTTGGAATGGAATATCTTGACCTCAACACAAGTGTAGGCGGTTCTCTCTCAGAAAATGTATATTGGAAGTGTAGGTATGTTCTGATGGCTCTCTCCACGAATGAAGAGTGGGTGGAGGGGTATATATAGCCTCCACACAGAATCTAACCGTTACACACAATTTGCCAAACTCGGTGGGACCGAATGGTTAAACTCGGTCGGACCGATTCAGCAAACCTAGTGACCGTTAGGATTTTCGGTGGGACTGAGATGCAACTCGGTAGGACCGATATGGTTAGGGTTAGGGCATATCGTAATCTCGGTGTGACCGATTACACAAAATCGGTGGGACCGATTTTGGTAATAAGCTAACCAGAGAGTTGGTCAGGTAAACTCGGTGGGACTGATTCGCTCATCTCGGTGAGACCGAAATGTTACAAAAAGGGAAACAGAGAGTTTACATTGCAATCTCGATGGGACCGATCGTTCATCTCGGTAAGACCGAAACGTTACAAAGGGAAACAGAGAGATTACAATCCCATCTCGGTGAGACCGAGATCCCTATCGGTGAAACCGAATTGCTAGGGTTTGTGGCAGTGGCTATGACATTTGAAACTCGGTGGCGCCGGATAGAAAGAATCGGTGGGGCCGAGTTTGACTTTTGGTTTAGGTCATATGTGGATGTGGGAAGGTAGTTGAGGGTTTTGGAGCATATCACTAAGCACTTTGAGCAAGCAAGCCATTAAGCAACACCTCATCCCTCCTTGATAGTATTGGCTTTTCCTATAGACTCAATGTGATCTTGGATCACTAAAATATAAAATGTAGAGTCTTGATCTTGAAGCTTGAGCCAAACTTTTTGTCCTTAGAATTTTGAGGGATCCACTTTCCTCATCCATCCCATGCCATTCATTAAGCTTTTCCTGAAATATTAATCTTGGAATAATGTTAGCTCAATGAGCTATGTGTTGTTAGGAATTACCGGAGAAACAATTCGCGACTCCTTTCTTAATGTTTCTCTTAATACGGAAGATTCCCGGATCTACCTTCTGTGCCTTGATGATCTGATCAGTAAGGGTAGGTTTCGCCACCAGGGTGGATAGGAATCCTCGAGGAACAATGTGAAGATTAAGCTTATGAAATTCCTCATGGAGAAGTGGTTGACTTTGTTGTAACATCAGGTTGTTACAATAGGATTTACGACTTAGTGCATCAGCCATGACATTGGCATTGCCCGGGGTGTAAGTTATTCCTAAGTCGTAATCCATGATCAACTCGACCCAACGTCTTTGCCTGAGATTCAAATCGGGTTGGGTGAAGATATATTTCAAACTTTGGTGATCGGTGAAGATCTCGCAACGATTACCGAGGAGGTAATGTCGCCAAGTTTTAAGTGCATGGACTACAGCTGCAAGCTCTAGATCATGTGTGGGATATTTTTCCTCATGTGGGTGTAATTGCCGTGAAGCATAGGCAATTACCTGACGATCTTGCATGAGTATGCAACCTAGTCCTTGTCACGAGGCGTTGCAATAGATGATAAAGTCCTTGGAGAAATCTGGTGGTACCAGTACGGGAGCAGATGTCAGGCGTCTTTTCAGTTCCTGAAAGCTGAACTCGCACTGTGGGGTCCACTCAAACTTTTTATATTTCTTGAGGAGTTTAGTTAGAGGTTTAGCCACCTTGGAGAAATTCTCGATGAAGCGGCGGCAATAGCTCACTAAGCCAAGGAAGCTCCGAACTTGCTTGACCGTCTCAGGTGGAGTCCAATCAAGGACGACTTGAACTCGCTCGGGATTGATAGCAATACCCTTCCAGAGATTACATGTCCTAGATAGGTCACTTCTGGCAGCCAAAATTCACACTTGGAGAATTTGGCATAAAGGCGATGCTCTTGAAGTTTCGTCAATACCAGCCTTAGATCTTCGGCATGTTCCTCTTCATTCTTGGAGTAGATGAGTATATCATCAAGGTATACTACGACGAATTTATCCAAATACTCCATGAAGACCGAGTTCATTAACCGGGAGAAGGTGGTTGGGGCATTGGTTAAACCGAAGGACATAACGGTGTACTCGTATTGGCCATAACGGGTAACAAAGGCAGTTTTGGGAATGTCTCCATTTCTGATTTTGATTTGATGGTAGCCCAACCTCAAATCCATCTTGGAAAAGACTGAGGATCCAGCGAGCTGATCATACAGATCGTTGATCCTGGGAAGCGGATACTTGTTCTTGATAGTGACCAAGTTGACAGGTCGGTAATCTATAACCATCCGATCCGTTCCATCCTTCTTCTTGACGAAGAGGACGGGGCAAGCCCAAGGAGAGGAACTAGGATGGATGAAACCCTTTTTCAAGGACTCGTCGAGTTGGTTCTTAAGCTTGGCTAGTTCTAAGGGTGCCATCTTATAGGGTCTTCTAGAAATTGGAACGGTTCCTGGAACAAGGTCTATCACAAACTCGACATACCCTGTCAGGTGGAACACCTGGCAGTTCTTCTGGAAAGACATCGGGGAAGTCTCGGACTACCGGAATATCTTCAAGGTCCGGAAGGGGGTTGGAATTTAGGGAGTAAAGCTGGCGCTTGGCCACTCGAGTTAAGACATTGACTGTCTTGCCCGATGGGTGAGTAAGTTGAACGGTTCTAGTGGCACAATCAATCTTAGCATAATGAGCTGACATCCAGTCCATACCCAAGATGATGTTTATGTCCGAGGACTTGAGAGCTATTAAAGATGCAAGGAAGACAAGTCTATCGAGAAGAATTTCGTTCCCATGGCTTACTCTAGAAGTTTGCCATTTGGAACCTGGAGTTTGAATTACCATGGAAGTGGGCATGTCACAGAATGTCGTGTTATGCAATCGAGCATAGTTCTCAGATATGAATGAATGAGATGCTCCAGTATCGAAAAGAACAGATGTTGGATGTCAATTAACAAGGAGCGTACCAAGGACGACGTTAGGATGATCATGAGCCTCCTCAGCTGAGACATAGTTGACATGGCCACGTGCGGTGGTGACCGGCTTGGCGTAGAATGTCTTTCCCGCTGGATTACCACGGCCAACGGACTTCCCAGACTGATTGGGGTTGTTGTTCTAGGGACACTCTCGACTATAGTGACCCGGCTCTCCACACTTGAAACATGTCACAGCATTGGGACGTGGAGCAGCATTAGCAGCGGGGCCACCATAGGGCTTGGACGGTGCAAACTGCTGGTTGGGACGAGGCGCCTCAAAGGATGGCCTCGGAATGAACCTGGGTGGCAGTGCCATGCTTGGAATCCACACCCGGTGCTTCTGAGATCCTGAGCCAGATGAAGAACCAAAATCATGAGAGTGCTTGCGTTAAGCGTCATAGTCAAACTGGCCTGTCTCAGCACTGATGGCTTTATTGACCAACTTCTAAAAGGAGGTGCACTCGTGCAGACAAAGATCGTGGCGAAGCTCAGGGCTAAGTCCCTTGCGGAACCTTGCCTGCTTCTTAGCGTTGGTGGATACCTCTTCAGGAGCATATCGTGCCAGATTCCCAAATTCACGACTATATGCATCCACAGTCAGTCTTCCTTGGGTGAAATTGCAGAACTCTTCCCTCTTGCGATCCATGAGACCTTCCGGGATGTGATTCTCACGGAAAGCCTCACTGAATTCAGCCCACATAGTGATTTGGCCGACCGGGCGCATAGCTTCAAAGTTTTCCCACCAAAGGCTAGCAGGGCCTTCGAGGTGATAGGTAGCATAGGTAACCTTATCAGCTTCGGCTATGTTGGCAGAACATAGCTTGTGTGTGATGCTGCGGAGCCAGTCATCCGCGTCGAGGGGCACGACAGAGTGATTGAACTTTGGTGGGTACAACTTGATGAAATCATTGATTGACACCAAGTCATTTTGCTGATGGTGTGCAGTGTTCTGCTCAATCCGCTCTAGCAAGCGGTTAGTCTCACGCTTGTTTCTTTCCGCCTCCAGCATAACTTCGGCCAGAGAAGGCAGGTGAGGCAGATTTTCACCCCTAGCTGCACTGGCTTCCCCTGCTCCGGGGCAGCAGCGTTGCTGCGGGTGTTGACCATCCTAGGAGAAAACAAGACAACGGTTTAGATAAGGATGGCACAAACTTAGCAAGGAAGTGCAGGATGTAATGGATAACATGGAATGCTAAGATGTTCATTGCACGACATGGTAATATAGAAACTGCCATATATATACCATTGGTCATACGCACCGTACATAGTTTAGTACAAGCCCATGCTAAAGTACAACTACGGTGAAAGACATTACATCTCATCGGAGGCATTCCAAGCTCCCATACATTATTTTTCTACACCTCCGGAGCGTTATACACACCAAGTCGTATCCCACGGTCACTTAGGACTGTGGAGAATACAACTATTACAATACTAGTGAAACTACTACTAACTCAGACGGCTCCGTAATAATCCTCATAGAAGTCGCCACCAAAGCCTGGAAGTGGAACATGATCATCTGGGAACAGACGGTCCTGCAGATCCTGCGGACCATAGGGACTCGGATGTGACCTTGGTCCCACAGGTGGTGGCAGACGGGGACCACAAGGAGGGGTGGTGCCTCCTACATCGCGCCACTCCATACAATCTGGCAATCCAGACCGTACAGGGTACAGGTCCCTCATGTCCATGTATCCTGCCTGCACCGCAGGTGCAAACCGAGTCAAAGTGGCCCAATGATCAGAACGAGTGCGGAAAAGCTCCATACGCAAGGCCCGATTTTTGCGGTCCTTATCCTCGAGCATCTCGGCAGTGGTGCGGAGTAGTGACTCCTCATGTGAAGAGTCATAGTACAAAGCCTGATAGTACCCCTATGCTCCAGGAAGTGAGGCTGGCATGTAACGGAAATCGGTGTTCTGTTGCAAGGCAGTCCTGGCTCGAATGATAGTCATCATGGAATAGGCTGCATCCTTCACAGACATCTCAATAGTGACCCCAAGTCCATAGGAACAGTGAAGGGGCTCAGTGGCTCCAGGATAAGAGGGATATATCCTGACGGTACAGAGGTACTGGCTTTGGTTGAAGTCTCTGAACTGCTCCTCAACGATATATTCCGGATACCACCGATAGCCTGACTCAACCATCACTCGAACCAACATGGCCGTGTGGCCGGGCACATCGAGGCACCGGGTCAGACGAACCACTTGGTTCTGTGAACGGGTGGCCATCTAAAAGCAGAGAATAATGCAAAGGCATTAGAATTTTCTAGGGAAAATCGGACAGCATAACGGCTGTAAATGCTCAGAAAAGATTTGAGACATCCACAACAGTTTGCAATACCACTCAACAACAATATATCAAGGTTCTGATTCAACTGGCAACATACTAAAAGTAGTAGAAACTGAACTGTGGCTGGTAACAACAATCCTATAAGCTACTACGGATTAGCAACACGTGAACCTGATAGAAGAAGAGAGCCTAGTCCTTAACCCACGTAGAATGAGAAGAGAATGACTCAGATTAGAGGGCATAAGGTAAAGGAGTAAAAGAGCCTTACGTTCCCTCCCACAATCAATTCCCCAACATATAACTAAAGCATTTCTAGACTCGACATCGACCAGTTTGGCTCAGCGAACCTACAGGCAGTCCGACTCTGATGCCAACGCTGTCAGGACCCCGATTCCAAGTCACATTGATCTAGCCGGTAACACCTCATATCACATTGCGGCCTCATGCATGGTATCCCCACGGGAGTCGCCTTACCATGGCCCGGGACCGTCTGCGCCTTTTGGCTGACGTATATGATAGTGTGCTAGCATCCATATGACAGAGAACCCGGGCCGACATGGCTAGCCGTGAACCGAAAGCGGCACAGACCTATGGAGACAGGCATACATGAATCACATTGAGCATGTCGGTCATCACCGAGTGAATCCGGGCTGTAGCACTGGGCTAAGAGGACTCCGGGGAACCCGGGTTGTAGCAGGCTAGGCAGGACTCCGGAAATCACCGCGTGACATTTCCCCGAAGGGATAGACATAGGAACAAAGTGAAACACATGCCGGCCAGTCAAGTGTCCTGAGCAGTAGTGCTGGGCTAGCAGGACTCCGGTGAACCGGGCTGTAGCGGACTACTATGGATCGAGGAGCACTAGACTACATTTCCCCATAAGAAAGGCTGCCAAGGATAAACAACTAGATTGTCGGATCCCACACATACCAAGCATTTCAATCATACACACAAGATGCTCGATATGTGCAAATACAACATGGCATCACAACAAAACTCTACAACTCAAGTACTTTATTTAAAGGCTCCAGAGAGCCATACATAACATGTTCATACATATAGGGGTCACATGACCCGACACTCAAGTCATACAAGCATACAAGCACATGTGGAAGCAAATAGTCTGAGTACAGACACTAGAAAGAAAGAAGGCTTCTCGAAGCCTATCTATCTACATAGGGCCCTCCATGGCCAGGATCACCACCTGGGTGGCAAGTCACTCATCGACATCGAGATCTACATAAAACCCATCGGAGGGGGCGGTGTTGTTGTCTGAAAACAGTAATTAAGCAAACATGAGTACAAAGGTACTCATCGAGTCTTACATCAGAACCTACTATACATGCTCATTCTCAAGAAGGCGGTGGAGTTATTGCAGCAAGCCAGCTTTGACTCTTTGCTAAGCTATCCTATGAGGCACCACTAGTAAAATAGTTTTCACACTCGAGTCCACTAATCACTAACACAATACTCCACCGGGGATCCTCCCTCATCATCCTACGAGAGGGCCATCCTCGGTACTCACACTTATCTTGAGTCTTTTAGTAGTAACCATTAACTTGTCTATGAACTGTATAGGCAACCAAGTAGTCCTTTACCGCGGACGCGGCTATTCGAATAGATGATATTAACCCTGCAGGGGTGTACTTCTGCATACACGCTCTTACCACTTACCGCCGTTTACATGACATGTACTCGACAACCTTCAAGCGGAAACCCAACGAGGGTGTCGGCCATGACCTACCTAAACACTCAAGTCTCTAGTCCAGATTTATCGCCTATCCAGGTTCCATCTACAGGGAGTCCGGCCGAGGCTTCCACATACGGCCCCGAACGATGTGAACAGGGTTCCCGAGACACCAAACAGGTGACTCGGTACACCGTACCACGGTGTATCTACCGCATCATAGCCCACCCCTAGGGACAGCGCTACGCACGGCCGCCAACACATAACCTACAAACACCAAAAACTAATTGCAACTCCTGGACAAAGTACTAGGGTGAATAACAAGCCGAGAGGGTCCATTGGTTTCGGGCCCAATGTATGGTAGTAGATGATTCCCAAATCACACATACAGATCTCAGTTCTTAGGGACGGCCTCAATGAAACAACCCACCATGTACTCCTACATGTCCTCTCATCGATACCTTTACTAAATCATGTTCAACACATCCCTCATATTACCGACATAATCATTTCACTCTAGCCCATCACCCAGATGAAGCTGCCCTGACACAATTCTAAGCATAGCAGGCATAGCAAGGTAGGAAACACATACATGGCTCAATCAACTCCTACACATGCTAGTGGGTTTCATCTAGTTACTGTGGCAATGATAGGTCATGCAGAGGATAAGGGTTCAACTACCGTAGCACACAGCAGTTTGAAACATTGTTGTCTTAATGCAGTAAATGAGAGCAGAGGCGAGAACATGGGATTGTATCGATATGATCAATGGGGCTGCTTGCCTGATGGAGTGGTAGTAGGGTACTGCCCTTCAGTTGGATACTCGGAGATATCCTCGGAGGCAGAACCTACCACGAAAGACACAACAGAGTATAATCAACACATGGCAATATGCAACAATATGATACATGCTATGACATGGCAAAATGATGTGTCCTGCCTAATGCAATATGAAACAAGTTGAAATGGGCCCATTTGAATCAAAGATTTAAATGAAGGTTAAAGTTCTTATGCATAATGAGTGTGTTAGCTTGTTTCACCTAAACAACAAAGTTAAAGTGGTTTGTCATGCATGAAACAATTACAGATGGATAGATTGAATTTTCTGATCATTTTTCATATATAATTTGTTTGATTTGGAGCTATGGTTGATTTTCTATGATTTTTAGAAGTTTAGGCTATTTTCTGGAATTTCCTATATAAAAATAAATCCAGAAAATGAATAATTGCGTCAGCACTGCGTCAGTATGATGTCAGCGAGTCAAAGGCGCCAGCCCAGGTCAAACCTGACTGGTGGGCCCGGTCTGTCAGTGTCTAAGCTAACTAACAGAATTAAGTTAGTATTAACTAACTGTCAGTGGGGCCTGGGCCCACACGTCAATGACCTAAACTAACTAAAATTAGTTAGCACTAATCCTAAACTAATTAACAGGCCGGCCCCACCTGTCATAGGCTCAGGGGGAAGTCAACCTGGCCCACCTAGTCAAGTCCACGGGTCAAACCCGCCGGCGATTAGCCGCCGGCGAGGCCAGACGCGGCGGAGGGGCTCGGGTTTGCATCTCCGGCGACCAAATCAACGGCGGAGAGCAGCTACGTGACGGCGGGAGCGAGCCGCATCGAGTGGTGGCAGTGGGTGGAGTTAGGGTGGCCGGAAACATCGTCGGCGATGACCTTGGCGGCCGCCGGAGTTTGGGCGAGGTCGAAACCGAGGCTGCGGGGCACGGCGAGGCGAGTGGAAAGGTGCTACGGGCTGCGACGAATGTGATGGCGTGCTCGGAATCGAGCCAGCGTGGCTGTGGCCACGACGGCAACGTGCAGAGGCGGCGGCACGTGCGGGCGAGCTTGGTGTGGTCGCTGTGGTGCATAAGAAGGCAAGCGGGGAGGATGGGGAGGTGCAGCAGTTCACGGCGGTGACGTAGGAGAAGACGACGCGGTCGGGGACGAGCTGATGCAGCGGCGACGACGATGGGGATCTGCAGCGGTGCTCGGTGGAGTCGAGCTCGAAGAAGACGAAGCAGGGTGCGCGAGTGCTCGGGGCTCGGGCTGCTCGACGGAGAGGGCGATGGCGGAGCTCGTGGACACGGCGGGGCGGTGCGAGGACGATGGTGGACGTGAGAAATACGGTGGCATGGCTGCGGCAGCGTCGACCATGGCTTCGGGGGAGCGAGGGAGAGAGCAGGGGGGAGGAATGAGGTGTCCAGGGGGTCGGGGCGGCGCCGCGGAGGTGTTTTGAGGCATCGCGCTGGCGCGGGCGACGGCAGGCAGGCAGAGAGGTGGCGTGGAGAGCTCCTGTGCTCGCCGTCGAGCACCTGCTCGCCTCGCTGGCTAGGCGAAGCAGCTGCATGGAGCGGCTGCTGGGCCGGGCCAGCTAGGTGGGCCGGCTGGTGGGCTTCCAGGTAAGTCTCTGGTCCTTTTTTCTCTTTTATTTATTTCCTGCTCTGTGTATTGAAATAGGATAAATACTATTTCATTTCCAAAAACTCTGGAAATATTCAGAGGCACATTTGAGAATATTCTCAACTGCCTAAAAATGCTTCCAAGATTATTTGAGCACTTTAAAATATTTATAGCATTTAAAATGCCCAAATTCAAATACTTATGGCTTGTTCAAAAATCCAGAATGGCTCCATAAATTGCAAGACCATTTTTGGCAGAGGTTTTAGTCAAGACCAAAAATGGTGGGCTTTTATGAAGGGCATTTTTGGTTCATTGAAATTCCAATTGTTGAAAATTAGCATTTTCAGGGGGGTGTTGGGGTTGATTAGGCCCCATTTCAAGTTTAAAAGAAATTTAAACATGATGCAGATGTTCATCCAATCCTAATGCATGACTAAAAGCAGGGATGTGACAACGCACCCCCACTCAAAAGAATCCCGTCCCGAGATTCAGGATCTGTTGGGAAGAAGGTGGGGTACTCGAGTCGAAGACGATCCTCCCGTTCCCAAGTGGCCTCCTTTTCGGAATGGTGTGACCATTGAACCTTGAGAAACTTGATGTTACGGCGTCGAGTGGTATGCTCGGCTTGATCAAGGATACGAATGGGATATTCCCGATATGAGAGGTTATCTTGTAGATCAAGCGTTTCGTGGTCCACTCCACGGATAGGATCCACGAAGCAACACCTGAGTTGAGAAACGTGGAAGACATCGTGAACTCTGGAAAGATGCGGAGGTAGTTCCAATTGGTAGGCAACTTCTCCTCGTTTGGCAAGAATGCGAAAGGGTCCAATGTAACGAGGAGCCAATTTGCCTTTGATACCGAAGCGATGGGTTCCCTTTAACGGAGTAACCCGAAGGTAAGCCTTCTCGCCGACCTCGTAATACATGAGCTTATGTTTACGATCATATTGGCTCTTTTGACGAGATTGGGCAGTTTTCAATTTCTCACGAATAACGCGAACCTGCTCTTCTGCTTCCTGAATCATATTTGGGCCAAAGAGTTGTCTTTCCCCAGTTTCTGACCAGTTAAGAGGCGTTCGACATTTTTGTCCATAAAGAACTTCGAAAGGAGCTTTGCCCAAGCTAGCTTGATAACTATTGTTATAAGCAAACTCCGCGAATGGAAGGCATTTCTCCCAGTCCATTCAGAATGAGATGACAGAAGCTCGGAGCATATCTTCTAGAATTTGGTTGACTCGCTCTACTTGACCACTTGATTGAGGGTGGAAGGCGGTGCTAAAAGAGAGACGAGTTCCCATAGCATTTTGGAAACTTTCCCAAAATCGAGAGGTGAAGAGACTCCCACGGTCTGAGTTAATTTCCAATGGAACACCATGAAGAGACACTATTCGGGAGATGTATAGGTCAGCTAGCTGGCTAGCGGTGATACTCTCACGAACTGGTAGGAAATGGGCTACTTTGGAAAGACGGTCGATCACGACGAAGATAGCATTATTCCCTCTCTTGGTCCTGGGAAACCTAGTAATCAAATCCATACTGATTTTATCCCATTTCCACTCAGGAATAGCCAAAGGTTGAAGGGTGCCAGCAGGCTGTTGATGCTCTGCTTTAACATGACGACAGACGTCGCACCTAGCAATGTATTGAGCAATTTCTCTCTTCATCCTAGTCCACCAAAACCTCTGGCGTAGGTCTTGATACATCTTAGTACTACCGGGATGAATGGTGAGAGGGGATTCATGAGCTTCCTTAAGGATCAGCAGCCTCAGGTTTCGTGCCTTGGGAACTGTAGGATCGAAAGTATGTCTAGAGGGGGGTGATTAGACTACTTGACCAAATAAAAATCTATCCTTTTCCCAATTTTAGTTCTTGGCAGATTTTAGCTATCTTAGCACAAGTCAAGCAATCTCCACACAATTCAAGCAAGCATGCAAAAGAGTATATGAGCAGCGGAAAGTAAAGTATGCAACTTGCAAGAATGTAAAGGGAAGGGTTTGGAGGATTCAAACGCAATTGGAGACACGGATGTTTTTGTCGTGGTTCCGATAGGTGGTGCTATCGTACATCCACGTTGATGGAGACTTCAACCCACGGAGGGTAACGGTTGCGCGAGTCCACGGAGGCCTCCACCCACGAAGGGTCCACGAAGAAGCAACCTTGTCTATTCCATCATGGCCGTCGCCCACGAAGGACTTGCCTCACTAGCGGTAGATCTTCACGAAGTAGGCGATCTCCTTGCCCTTACAAACTCCTTGGTTCAACTCCACAATCTTGTCGGAGGCTCCCAAGTGACACCTAGCCAATCTAGGAGACACCACTCTCTAAGAAGTAGAAAATGGTGTGTTGATGATGAACTCCTTGCTCTTGTGCTTCAAATGATAGTCTCCCCAACACTCAACTCTCTCTCATAGGATTTGGATTTGGTGGAAAGAAGATTTGAGTGGAAAGCAACTTGGGGAAGACTAGAGATCAAGATTCATATGGTTGGAATGGAATATCTTGACCTCAACACAAGTGTAGGTGGTTCTCTCTCAGAAAATGTATATTGGAAGTGTAGGTATGTTCTGATGGCTCTCTCCACGAATGAAGAGTGGGTGGAGGGGTATATATAGCCTCCACACAGAATCTAACCATTACACACAATTTGCCAAACTCGGTGGGACCGAATGGTTAAACTCGGTCGGACCGATTCAGCAAACCTAGTGACCGTTAGGATTTTCGGTGGGACTGAGATGCAACTCGGTAGGACCGATATGGTTAGGGTTAGGGCATATCGTAATCTCGGTGTGACCGATTACACAAACTCGGTGGGATCGATTTTGGTAATAAGCTAACCAGAGAGTTGGTCAGGTAAACTCGGTGGGACTGATTCGCTCATCTCGGTGAGACCGAAATGTTACAAAAGGGAAACAGAGAGTTTACATTGCAATCTCAGTGGGACTGATTCGCTCAGTAAGATTGAAACGTTGCGAAGGGAAACAGAGAGATTACAATCCCATCTCGGTGAGACCGAGATCCCTATCGGTGAAACCGAATTGCTAGGGTTTGTGGCAGTGGCTATGACATTTGAAACTCGATGGCGCCGGATAGAAAGAATCGGTGGGGCCGAGTTTGACTTTTGGTTTAGGTCATATGTGGATGTGGGAAGGTAGTTGAGGGTTTTGGAGCATATCACTAAGCACTTTGAGCAAGCAAGCCATTAAGCAACACCTCATCCCTCCTTGATAGTATTGGCTTTTCCTATAGACTCAACTAGATCATTGATGGCGCGCGTTGCTACGCCCATCTATTTTTGTGATAGAATAGTAGGAATTTCCATAACTACAAACACACGTAAAAATTCCCATACCATATAAATAAATGCATATATTTTTGGTAATTGATAAATCAATACTTAATGGAGAATGTTATATTTGAGAGAAGATACATGATAAAAATAGAGGCCTTATAAGAATCATCGTGTGAATGTGAGCATATAAAAGCTAGAGCTATACCATGGATTCGGTGTTTTTGTGATTTTCTTAGAATATATCTTCTCATATATGGTTCAATTTTTATACAAATGCACTAAGAGAAAGTTTTGATCGCAATGTAACCTACAGCTAGACTGCATCTGAATCATTTTGACTTGGTATGTCATCTTTTCCTTTTCACGAATAATGAATGTAACTTCACAGCGAATAACATAAGCTCTATGCTGCAGAGCCTGCAAACATGAATTATTCGAAAATTGAATTACTTATCAAAATAATCCAAAGCGATTAATCGGTGGATCAACAACATCAGAACAAAATCAGATTGTTTGATGTATGTAGTTCACAAAGACGGACATTGTGTGTACTACATCGCACAGACCACCAATATGTTTAACCCGGAGCATTAGTGATTGAGTCTTTATAATCAAAAACATGCAACAAGACATGGACAAACTGAAAAGGATAATGCATGCAATAAACAATAGAAAATTGGCCAAATGATAGAGAGGCAACAGACCTCACTAATAGTATATACTTCGTCGAGAGAAGACGCAAGCCAAGCAAAGTTGTGTACTCCTCACAAGCATAACCGTCCCTGCAAATAACACGAAATAGCATGCATCAATACTCCAATGACATACATCACACGAACCAGACAAAAATTCTGGGGATATGAAAATGTGTAGCTTGCAGGTTCATAGTCGCAGCAAGTCGGAAATGGTGATCCTTATATCAGTAAAAATATAGATGATAAACAAACCAGCATCAACTCTGTCAGTCAAACAAGTCTGACTCTAACCCATATACTCCTATCAAGCAATCATAGTGTTAGGGGAAACCCCCATTCTCTCCATGGTGGTGGGCAAAATTGTGCAGCGGCCGACTTGGATGGTGCACATCATCTTGGCGAGGAAGAGCGGGTCTACCACGAGAGTACCAGCGGTGATGTTGTTTACGCTGGCACATTGTCATCGCCGCTACCGGTGGACGGAACTTCAAAGGTTGATGGGGATATAGGAAGGGGAGGTGAGGGGAGAGGATCGGATGCGCACACCGGTATAATCGAAAGCCAATTAGATGCAACATATATGGAGAGATGGCGGGAGGTGCGCATTAGCTGCCATGAATGGGTACCGAGAACTGATGCGTCAGTTTCCACGCCAGCGCATATACCAAATTAAATTTCCAGTCAACAGCCGTATTTTGTGATTTCCATCTCTCCCTGCCACATCTACTGCCATAACCCTCATGATTAGGCAGTTTCCCATGGCCTCGCCTTGCTGAGCGCATCACCCGACCGGCCCCACTTCGCCCGCGTTTGCTGGATCGAGCCATTACCTCCGTTCTCTGTCTCAAATCGGTTCGTTGACCTTCCCCTGCAACGATAGGCCATGATCCAGCTCTATCTCGTTTGGAGGTTCTCCAAATGGGCCTTGAGAAACGGCCCAAGGAACCACAAATCAAGGTTTTTTCTTCTGGAGTAGAGGCCCTTTAGGATAGCTGGCCCAGGCAAAAAAGACTGCGGTGGTGGGTCGAATTGACAGCACATCTAACGGCTCAGATCGGGCAGATCACGTGAATGGATGGCTAAAAACTGCCAGGTCGTGAGATGGCTTGGTTTAGGTGCAGTTTTACTGTCCTTAATGTGATCTTGGATCACTAAAATATAAAATGTAGAGTCTTGATCTTGAAGCTTGAGCCAAACTTTTTGTCCTTAGAATTTTGAGGGATCCACTTTCCTCATCCATGCCATGCCATTCATTGAGCTTTTCCTGAAATATTAATCTTGGAATAATGTTAGCTCAATGAACTATATGTTGTTAGGAATTACCAAAACCACCCGGGGATAGTTGCACTTTCAATATCCCCCTTTTTGGTAATTGATGACAACATATAGATCAAAGCTTCGACAAATGATAATAAGAGTGAAAGATATTGTCGCTTTGAGAAGTATGTGAAAAGCAAGAGCTCCCCCTAAATTTATGCATATCTTAAGATTTGCTTTGGATTGCAAATGCACAATGAGTTAGGATCTTGGGCTACTCTTCCATGTCACATACATCTTGGTGGAGCGCTCAAAATGATAAGAATTAAATACATGCACTCATCACCAAGCAAAGTGAATGATCATATAAGGATAAGTAAGATAATGTCATCTAACAAGCATAAGTGTAGCTTATGATCAACCACATGATCATCAGTGTCTCAAAGATAATAGCGTAGTATCTCAAGCAATCAAAAGATAAACAAAGTTCAACCACCAAAGCAAGAGAGAATAAAAAGCAACGCTCTCTCTCGAAGCCTATGATCTATACATTTTTCTCCCCCTTTGGCAACAAGTTACCAAAAAGTTCATAGAAAATGCATAGCACTAGAACGTCTCTCAGGCTTGGTCTTCAGGTGGTGGTGTTGGGAGAACGCCAAGGACGAAGGCTTCAGTCGAAGTAGACAGAGCTGATGGGGTAGGTGCTGGAGCTATTGGCACTGGAGCTGTAGCACGTGTAGATGAAGTGACTCTAGTGTCTGGTACAGGCACTGCAGCAGATCTCTGAGCTCGAGGCACTGTGGCAAATGCATCAGTGGTTGTCTTGCCCTTCCTCTCCTGCATGTCATCCTGTAGCTGCTCCACAGTAGACTGAATCTCAGTTACTTTGACATCTAAATCATAGAATTTTTGTTCCACGATTCCTTCCAGGCTCTCCTGGTTTTGAGTTAGGGTGGCCAACCCCTTCTCAATCCTCAGAGATGATGCTATCAAGTAACCAAGCTGGTCCTGCTTGCTTTTCAAAAAGTACTCAGATGCCTCCTCTTGAGTTGGCATCTTGGCAGCCTTCTCCATCTTTGCCTTCTCCTTCTTTGCTTGTGCTTGCACTGAGGATGGTTCATTCTCATTCATCACAACTTGATTGTCCTCGAAGTCAGGATAGATATGCAAGTGTTCCTTATCCAACAAGTATGTGCCTATGCCCATCTCTGAGTTTATCAACTCCTGGATTTGCGGGGCATATCCACAACTTATTTTCTGGTCAGCTGCAGTCCTATTGATAGTCTCAACTATAAGGCTCATGGCCTTGAACTTCTGTGGCACATCAAATATATGTAGCAAGTTAATTGCATGGCCTCTGATCATTCTGTGATCACCAGACTTGGGCAACAGAGTGTGCCTAAGGATCCAATTGATTGTAGGCAGCCCTGACAACAAGTGTTTTACTGACCCAAACTGGTGAGTCTCAAGATCATCTTCAGGAATCTCCTTGTACATATTTGCCATAGAGTTGTGATCCATCTTCTTCTTGGCATAGGCATCCAAGTCATCTTATTTTTCCTTAGGAGCATTGATCAGATTTGCCCATTCCTCAATAGTTGATTGGTACCTTGTACCTTTAGACATCCATACTATCCTGCCATCTGGATAGAAGTGTGCTGTGGAGTAGAATTGCATTATGGGCTCCTCATTCCACTTTGTGAGCTTCTGCCCAACAAAGTCTGCAACTCCACAAGCACGGAAGCTGTCAAAAACACCAGGATAGTGTTCCTAATTTTCCTTCATGTAGGTCCAGTTGACCAACCTCATATCACACACTATAGGCTTCTTGTCCAACAGCACTGTCTCATAGAAATCATGTTGTTCCTTTGTGTGGAACCTGTAATCAACATCAGTCCTTCTTCTTGTAGCATATGGATCTGTCTCTCTCCATTTCCTCAGTCCTGAATCTCTCCTGATCTTCATGTTCTCAGCCACAGGATGAGCATCATTGTGGTCTGGAATTTTTGGCTTCAATTTTCTCAGAACATGCTCTTCATCTTCTTCTTGAGCAACAGTCTCAGGCAGTGGGGCCTTGTTCTTCTCAGCAGCTGTATGTTTATGGTATTTCTCTTTGGTGCAGTCTTGGGCTTGGAGGCAGCTTTGGGTGCTTCTTTGGGCTTTGATAATGCAGCCCCTGTCCTGATAGCATCACCCATAAGCTTCTGTGCCTTGGGTGCTGGTGCAGCAACCTCTTCTTCCTCTTCTTCTTCCATCATGGAAGCCTTTCCAATCACTCTGGCCATGGTCTCCTTGACCCTTTCCTTCCTTTTCTTTCCTTCTGTAGCAGGCTCTTTGGGTTGAGATTCCAAAGATGCTTGAAAGAATGCTCTAGCCTTAGACATTGGTTGTCTTCCTGCTGGCCTTTTGATCTTCATCCCTGGCTTAACTGCAGCTGAGCTGTACTCCTTCTCAACAACTTTCTTCTTTGATGTGGCATCATCCTCAGTGGCCACATAGTCTTCATCCTCAGACTCTGAAGTTTTCTTCTTGCTTGCTCTAGTGGCAGCCTTTGGCAAATTGCTTGGGGTGCTCCTGCTACCATCATCTGAACTGCTAGAGGGACTAGTGCCCTCACTCAGGTGAACCTGCTCCTCTGACCTGTTTTGGCGGTCACTCTGGTCAGACATGTTGCAAACACTAATTGCAGACCCTGTGAATAGATTGTAGATGAGATAGAGTGGATGAGCATCACAAAATACAGAGATTTTTGCAAAAGAATGAGTCAAAAACTTAGTTATAGTTTTCCATAGAAAACATTTCGGATCAACCGATTTGCAAACTCGGTGATACGGAAGCAGCTGTTGGAACCTAAACTAGTGAACTCGGTCAGACCGAGTCACAGTTCGGTGGCACCAAGACTGCTAGGGTTTCACAAAGTCCTGAACTCGGTCACATCGATTTGCAATTCTCAGTCAGACTGAGAACCACATGTGCAATGGCCTTGGCCGAATCGGTGGAACCGAGTTCTGCAACCCGGTGGGTCCGAGATGGTTTCGGCGGAAACCTAACCCTAAATTTTTGATTCAACTCTAATCTACAGAGTGTTTTGACTGGATAGAAGCATTTCAATCGTGGTAAGAATCATAATGAACAAAATGTGCTAGGAATCGGACGGGGATAGCACTGTTATCGAGTCCATACCCTAGTTCGGCGATGAACTCGCTACGGCGGCAACGGCGGGGAAGAATTCCGTTGACAGCGGCGGAGACCAATGATAGGAGGCGGCTGGCGACGAGGAGGACGATCCGGAGACCCAGGAGGCAGAGCGAGCTATGCGCGGGCGAAGGGGTTTCAGAGAAATTTCCAAAATTTTGCCCGTGAGTATATATAGCCCGACCCTATCGGTGTGACCGAGTGGAACAACTCGGTAGCATCGAGATGCATAACTGTTGACAGTTACAGCAACTCGGTGTGACCAAAAGGTTCAAATCGGTTGCACCGAGATTGAAAACCTAGATCAACTTAGTGATCTTGGTATGACTGAAATGGAGGAATCGGTCAGACCGAAAAACACAAAGAAGTTTTGGAAGTTTAAGTCTATGACAAATCGGGGACTCCGAGTGCTCCTCACACAGAGTGGTTCGAATCTGACTTGATCAAATTTTGTGATGTAGCATGAATAGAGTTTGAGACGAGAAAAGCATAGATAGCTAGAGAGGGTTCTTAGGCATTCTTGTCCATCCACTTGGCAAAAGAAAAGAAAACCAGTCAATCAAAACAACAAGTGGATGTCCTCGAATGAGTAAAATATGCAATCAACATGCTCACACAATATAATGGCAATTGAAATATGTGGCAAAGCATGCACAACCAATTCTAGCATCTATCAAACAATTTGCGATGACTAGGTCATCTATATATGAGTATATTGACTTAGTAGTCAAATGAGAACATTTGATCATAGGTCATGCTCATCGTTTAAGCACAAGTGGGGTTACCACTTTTACATAAATCATTGTTGTGTTCACAACATTAGAGTTGCTTTAGCTCAATTCTTAGAGTAAAGCTCCCCCTAGATGTGAGATCCCCCCTAAGAGGGATGCACTAACCTTGGGTTTCGTCGATGATGACTTCATGTAGATGTTGAAGATGTGGATGCTCAATGTTGATGTAGATCATTTGAAGCTATCCATTGGAGTGAGTTGCACTTTCAATACCTACACGGGTTAGTCCCACAAGGAACAAACAAGGATATCCATAGACATAGAGTGATGCACACATAACATGATGTCTATGAAAGCTTTTAGGTTACCTTGTCCCTTGTCTTACCAACAAGAGGGTTTGTGACTCCTTGAACTAGTGCAAGATGTGGAAGTTGATTGCACTTGTTCTTGCCAAGATGATAAGAGTGAAGTATGTTGGAGGAGTCACCCTCAAGAACTCTCTAGTTCTTCTTCTTCAGGATCCACACCATCTTGATGGGAATCCTCGGTGTTGTAGTTGTACTTGATGAAGTGGAACTTGAAGTAGTCTTGGGAACCCACTTGACCAAGGCCATAGGAGCTTCTTCAAATGCATCAATTTCCTCTTGAAGCTTGTCCTTGCCTTTTTGCTTATGGTCTTGTGGTGGAAGATCATCTTGAGCTTGTGTCCCATTGAGATAAGTAGGATCATACTCCTCCTATTGAGGAACAAACTTCGTCTTGGGGTATTGATCTTCTTCCCACTCAACTCCATTAGCATTGAACTTTCGTTCAAAACCAACACCTTGATTCTTCCGGTGCCTTCCTTGCTTGCGTACAATTTCCTCGAATTGCTTACTTCCGGCAAGGCTCTTGTAAACACCTTTCTCTATAATTCCCTTCAATAAGCTATTTTCTTGCTCAAGTGTAACTTGGCTAATAGAATCATTAGTGGAATCAAGAGAACTACTAGAAGCAACAATATTGGATTTAGCATGATTATTGTTACTACTAGAGGAAGAATCTTTCTTGTTCTTGTTACTAGACTTGACTTGAGGCATGTAATTGGATAAGATTAAACGCTTGGCAATGTAAGAAGAACTTTTCTTGCGAAGATCATCATTGATTGATTTTAAGAACTCATGCTCTTGCTCAAGGTTGAGCTTTTCAAAGCACAATTTCTCATGAGTCCTTAAAAGTTCTCGATGATCTCCTAAGATAGTTTCATGAGCTAACTTAAGAGTGTTTAGTTCTTTAGTTAGAGACTCATTGTCATTCGTTTTATCTTGATTAGCATGGTTAATTGACGTTTCATCATAGTATTCATCACTAGAGTTGTCAACAAGTAAATCATCATCACCTAACAAGTCATCTTCATCACTATTGTAATCAACATACTCGGGGTGTGATACCTTTGGGCCTTTAGCCATGAAGCATGTTCCAACTCCTTCATTTGGTGAGTCAAATATGTCGTAGGAGTTGGTTGTCACAAGTGCTAGACCGGCAACACCTTCATCTTGAGTATATTCGGAGTCGGAGTGATAGCTTTTCTCGGAGTGGTTGTCGGAGTCGGAGCCGGATACCCATTCACCAACGTGAGTTTGGTGTCTTTGTTTTGTGTAGCTACTTGATGATTTGTCCTTTCTTTCCGAATCCTTGCTTCTCCGTGAGGGTCTTCGTTCATAACGATCATCTCTATTCCTTCTTTCTCTAGATGGTGATTCTTCTCTTCTACTTCTTCTCTTGGGAGAATCTTCTCTTCTCTTGTAGGGGGCCGTACACTCATTGGAATAGTGTCTGGGCCTTCCACAATTGTAGCAGTTTCGCTCTCGACTAGAAGATCTTTTGTCATTGGAGGACCTTGACTTGGAGCTTCTCTCTTTGCTCCTACTCTTGTAGAACTTGTTGAAGTTCTTCACCATTAAGCTCAATTCTTCATTGAAGGTTTGTTTCTCACTTGATGATATCGGGGCTTCACATGAGGCTTTGTAAGCACCACTTGATTTGTTGTGAAGTTCCTCTTTATCCTTGAGTGACATCTCATGAGCAACAATTCTTCCGATGACTTCCGTTGGCTTGAGATCTTTGTAATTGGGCATCATTTGGATCAATGTGCACACGGTATCATATTTTCCATCCAAGGCTCTTAGGATCTAATCGGTCATCTCTTCACTCCCTAAGCCGGCAATCTCATTTGTGATAAGAGCAAGCCTAGAGTACATTTTAGCGACACCTTCACCATCCTTCATTTTGAACTTGTCAAGTTGACTTTGAAGCACATCCAACTTGGATTCCTTGACGGAGTCGGTACCTTCATGCATGTCAATCAAAGTATCCCAAATTTCCTTTGCATTCTCAAGACGGCTGATTTTGTTGAATTCTTCGGGGCACAATCCATTGAAGAGGATATCACAAGCTTGAGCATTGTATTGTAGCATCTTCAACTCATCCGCGGTAGCTTCACGATTTGGTTCTTTCCCATCAAAGAATTCACCTTGCAAGCCAACACACACAATAGCCCAAACAACGGGGTTATGTCCAAGAATATGCATTTTCATCTTATGCTTCCAACTAGCAAAATTAATACCATCAAAGTAAGGACCTCTACGGTGATAATTTCCCTCGCTAGACACCATACTCTCCTAGGTTGTGAAACCAAGGCTATGACCACCAAAAGCTACAGAAATCAAAGCAAATGGAGACCAAAGCTCTGATACCACTTGTAGGATCGAAAGTATGTATAGAGGGGGGTGATTAGACTACTTGACCAAATAAAAATCTAGCCTTTTCCCAATTTTAGTTCTTGGCAGATTTTAGCTATCTTAGCACAAGTCAAGCAATCTCCACACAATTCAAGCAAGCATGTAAAAGAGTATATGAGCAGCGGAAAGTAAAGCATGCAACTTGCAAGAATGTAAAGGGAAGGGTTTGGAGGATTCAAACGCAATTGGAGACACGGATGTTTTTGTCGTGGTTCCGATAGGTGGTGCTATCGTACATCCACGTTGATGGAGACTTCAACCCACGGAGGGTAACGGTTGCGCGAGTCCACGAAGGCCTCCACCCACGAAGGGTCCACGAAGAAGCACCCTTGTCTATTCCATCCTGGCCGTCGCCCACGAAGGACTTGCCTCACTAGCGGTAGATCTTCACGAAGTAGGCGATCTCTTTGCCCTTACAAACTCCTTGGTTCAACTCCACAATCTTGTCGGGGGCTCCCAAGTGAGACCTAGCCAATCTAGGAGACACCACTCTCCAAGAAGTAACAAATGGTGTGTTGATGATGAACTCCTTGCTCTCGTGCTTCAAATGATAGTCTCCCCAACACTCAACTCTCTCTCACAGGATTTGGATTTGGTGGAAAGAAGATTTGAGTGGAAAGCAACTTGGGGAAGGCTAGAGATCAAGATTCATATGGTTGGAATGGAATATCTTGACCTCAACACAAGTGTAGGTGGTTCTCTCTCAGAAAATGTATATTGGAAGTGTAGGTATGTTCTGATGGCTCTCTCCACGAATGAAGAGTGGGTGGAGGGGTATATATAGCCTCCACGCAGAATCTAACCGTTACACACAATTTGCCAAACTCGGTGGGACCGAATGGTTAAACTCGGTCGGACCGATTCAGCAAACCTAGTGACTGTTAGGATTTTCGATGGGACTGAGATGCAACTCGGTAGGACCGATATGGTTAGGGTTAGGGCATATCGTAATCTCGGTGTGACCGATTACACAAAATCGGTGGGACCGATTTTGGTAATAAGCTAACCAGAGAGTTGGTCAGGTAAACTTGGAGGGACCGATTCGCTCATCTCGGTGAGACCGAAATGTTACAAAAAGGGAAACTGAGAGTTTACATTGCAATCTCGGTGGGACTGATCATTCATCTCGGTAAGACCGAAACGTTACAAAGGGAAACAGAGAGATTACAATCCCATCTCGGTGAGACCGAGATCCCTATCGGTGATACCGAATTGCTAGGGTTTGTGGCAGTGGCTATGACATTTGAAACTCGATGGCGCCGGATAGAAAGAATCGGTGGGGCCGAGTTTGACTTTTGCTTTAGGTCATATGTGGATGTGGGAAGGTACTTGAGGGTTTTGGAGCATATCACTAAGCACTTTGAGCAAGCAAGCCATTAAGCAACACCTCATCCCTCCTTGATAGTATTGGCTTTTCCTATAGACTCAATGTGATCTTGGATCACTAAAATATAAAATGTAGAGTCTTGATCTTGAAGCTTGAGCCAAACTTTTTGTCCTTAGAATTTTGAGGGATCCACTTTCCTCATCCATCCCATGCCATTCATTGAGCTTTTCCTGAAATATTAATCTTGGAATAATGTTAGCTCAATGAGCTATATGTTGTTAGGAATTACCAAAACCACCCAGGGATAGTTGCACTTTCAGGAACCACTAAGCGGTTTCCAAAGTATACAACACCTTGATCATCAACGGAGAAACAATTCGCGACTCCTTTCTTAATGTTTCTTTTAATATGGAAGATTCCCGGATCTACCTTCTGTGCCTTGATGATCTGATCAGTAAGGGTAGGTTTCGCCACCAGGGTGGATAGGAATCCTCGAGGAACAATGTGAAGATTAAGCTTACGAAATTCGTCATGGAGAAGTGGTTGACTTTGTTGTAACATCGGGTTGTTACAATAGGATTTACGACTTAGTGCATCAGCCATGACATTGGCATTGCCCGGGGTGTAAGTTCTTCCTAAGTCATAATCCGAGATCAACTCGACCCAACGTCTTTGCCTAAGATTCAAATCCGGTTGGGTGAAGATATATTTTAAACTTTGGTGATCGGTGAAGATCTCGCAACGATTACTGAGGAGGTAATGTCGCCAAGTTTTAAGTGCATGGACTACAGCTGCAAGCTCTAGATCATGTGTGGGATATTTTTCCTCATGTGGGTGTAATTGCCGTGAAGCATAGGCAATTACCTGACGATCTTGCATGAGTATGCAACCTAGTCCTTGTCGCGAGGCGTCGCAATAGATGATAAAGTCCTTGGAGAAATCTGGTGGTACCAGTACGGGAGCAGATGTCAGGCGTCTTTTCAGTTCCTGAAAGCTGAACTCGCATTGTGGGGTCCACTCAAACTTTTTATATTTCTTGAGGAGTTTAGTTAGAGGTTTAGCCACCTTGGAGAAATTCTCGACGAAGCGGCGACAGTAGCTCACTAAGCCAAGGAAGCTCTGAACTTGCTTGACTGTCTCAGGTGGAGTCCAATCAAGGACGACTTGAACTCGCTCGGGATTGACAGCAATACCCTTACCAGAGATTACATGGCCTAGATAGGTCACTTCTGGCATCCAAAATTCACACTTGGAGAATTTGGCATAAAGGCGATGCTCTTGAAGTTTCGTCAATACCATCCTTAGATGTTCGACATGTTCCTCTTCATTCTTGGAGTAGATGAGTATATCATCAAGGTATACTACGACGAATTTATCCAAATACTCCATGAAGACCGAGTTCATTAACCAGGAGAAGGTGGTTGGGGCATTGGTTAAACCGAAGGACATAACAGTGTACTCGTATTGGCCATAACGGGTAACAAAGGCAGTTTTGGGAATGTCCCCATTTCTGATTTTGATTTGATGGTAGCCCAACCTCAAATCCATCTTGGAAAAGACTAAGGATCCAGCGAGCTGATCATACAGATCGTTGATCCTGGGAAGCGGATACTTGTTCTTGATAGTGACCAAGTTGACAGGTCGGTAATCTATAACCATCCGATCTATTCCATCCTTCTTCTTGACGAAGAGGACGGGGCAAGCCCAAGGAGAGGAACTAGGACGGATGAAACCCTTTTTCAAGGACTCGTCGAGTTGGTTCTTAAGCTTGGCTAGTTCTAAGGGTGCCATCTTATAGGGTCTTCTAGAAATTGGAACGGTTCCTGGAACAAGGTCTATCACAAACTCGACATCCCTGTCAGGTGGAACACCTGGCAGTTCTTCTGGAAAGACATCCGGGAAGTCTCAGACTACCGGAATATCTTCAAGGTCTGGAAGGGGGTTGGAATTTAGGGAGTAAAGCTGGCGCTTGGCCACTCAAGTTAAGACATTGACTGTCTTGCCCGATGGGTGAGTAAGTTGAATGGTTCTAGTGGCACAATCAATCTTAGCATAATTAGCTGACATCCAGTCCATACCCAAGATGATGTTTATGTCCGAGGACTTGAGAGCTATTAAAGATGCAAGGAAGACAAGTCTATCGACAAGAATTTCGTTCCCATGGCTTACTCTAGAAGTTTGCCATTTGGAACCCGGAGTTTGAATTACCATGGAAGTAGGCATGTCACAGATTGTCGTGTTATGCAATCGAGCATAGTTCTCAGATATGAATGAATGAGATGCTCCAGTATCGAAAAGAACAGATGTTGGATGTCAATTAACAAGGAGCGTACCAAGGATGACGTTAGGATCATCATGAGCCTCCTCAGCTGAGACATAGTTGACATGGCCACGTGCGGTGGTGACCGGCTTGGCATAGAATGTCTTTCCCGCTGGATTACCATGGCCAACGGACTTCCCAGACTGATTGGGGTTGTTGTTCTGGGGACACTCTCGACTATAGTGACCCGGCTCTCCACACTTGAAACATGTCACAGCATTGGGGCGTGGAGCAGCATTAGCAGCGGGGCCACCATAGGGCTTGGACGGTGCAAACTGCTGGTTGGGACGAGGCGCCTCAAAGGATGGCCTCGGAATGAACCTGGGTGGCAGTGCCATGCTTGGAATCCACACCCGGCGCTTCAGAGATCCCGAGCCGGATGAAGAACCAAAATCACGAGAGTGCTTGCGTTAAGCGTCATAGTCAAACTGGCCTGTCTCAGCACTGATGGCTTTATTGACCAACTTCTGAAAGGAGGTGCACTCGTGCAGACGAAGATCGCGGCGAAGCTCAGGGCTAAGTCCCTTGCGGAACCTTGCCTGCTTCTTAGCATCAGTGGATACCTCTTCAGGAGCATATCGTGCCAGATTCCCAAATTCACGACTATATGCATCCACAGTCAGTCTTCCTTGGGTGAAATTGCAGAACTCTTCCCTCTTGCGATCTATGAGACCTTCCGGGGTGTGATTCTCATGGAAAGCCTCACTGAATTCAGCCCACATAGTGATTTGGCCGACCGGGCGCATAGCTTCAAAGTTTTCCCACCAAAGGCTAGCAGGGCCTTCGCGGTGATAGGCAGCATAGGTAACCTTATCAGCTTCGGCTACGTTGGCAGAACATAGCTTGTGTGTGATGCTGCGGAGCCAGTCATCCGCGTCGAGGGGCTCGACGGAGTGATTGAACTTTGGTGGGTACAACTTGATGAAATCATTGATTGACACCAAGTCATTTCGCTGATGGCGTGCAGTGTTCTGCTCAATCCGCTCCAGCAAGCGGTTGGTCTCACGCTTGTTTCTTTCCGCCTCCAGCATAACTTCGGCCGGAGAAGGCGAGTGAGGCAGATTTTCACCCCTAGCTGCACTGGCTTCCCCCGCTCCGGGGCAGCAGGGTTGCTGCGGGTGTTGACCATCCTAGGAGAAAGCAAGACAACGGTTTAGATAAGGATGGCACAAACTTAGCAAGGAAGTGCAGGATGTAATGGATAACATGGAATGCTAAGATGTTCATTGCACGACATGGTAATATAGAAACTGCCATATATATACCATTGGTCATACACACCGTACATAGTTTAGTACAAGCCCATGCTAAAGTACAACTACGGTGAAAGACATTACATCTCATCGGAGGCATTCCAAGCTCCCATACATTATTTTTCTACACCTCCGGAGCGTTATACACACCAAATCCCACGGTCACTTAGGACTGTGGAGAATACAACTATTACAACACTAGTGAAACTACTACTAACTCAGACGGCTCCGTAGTAATCCTCATAGAAGTCGCCACCAAAGCCTGGAAGTGGAACATGATCATCTGGGAACAGACGGTCCTGCGGAGCCTGCGGACCATAGGGACTCGGATGTGGCCTTGGTCCCATAGGTGGTGGCAGACGGGGACCACAAGGAGGGGTGGTGCCTCCTACATCGCGCCACTCCATACAATCTGGCAATCCAGACCGTACAGGGTACAGGTCCCTCATGTCCATGTATCCTGCCTGCACCGCAGGTGCAAACCGCGTCAAAGTGGCCCAATGATCAGAACGAGTGCGGAAAAGCTCCATACGCAAGGCCCGATTTTCGTGGTCCTTATCCTCGAGCATCTCGGCAGTGGTGCGGAGTAGTGACTCCTCATGTGAAGAGTCATAGTACAAAGCCTGATAGTACCCCTGTGCTCCAGGAAGTGAGGCTGGCATGTAACGGAAATCGGTGTTCTGTAGCAAGGCAGTCCTGGCTCGAATGATAGTCATCATTGAATAGGCTGCATCCTTCACAGACATCTCAATAGTGACCCCAAGTCCATAGGAACAGTGAAGGGGCTCAGTGGCTCCAGGATAAGAGGGATATATCCTGACGGTACAGAGGTACTGGCTTTGGTTGAAGTCTCTGAACTGCTCCTCAACGGTATATTCCGGATACCACCGATAGCCTGACTCAACCATCACTCGAACCAACATGGCCGTGTGGCCGGGCACATCGAGGCATCGGGTCAGATGAACCACTTGGTTCTGTGAACGGGTGGCCATCTAAAAGCAGAGAATAATGCTAAGGCATTAGAATTTTCTAGGGAAAATCGGACAGCATAACGGCTGTAAATCCTTAGAAAAGATTTGAGACATCCACAACGGTTTGCAATACCACTCAACAACATTATATCAAGGTTCTAATTCAACTGGCAACATACTAAAAGTAGTAGAAACTGAACTGTGGCTGGTAACAACAATCCTATAAGCTACTACGGATTAGCAACACGTGAACCTGATAGAAGAAGAGAGCCTAGTCCTTAACCCACGTTGAATGAGAAGAGAATGACTCAGATCAGAGGGCATAAGGTAAAGGAGTAAAAGAGCCTTACGTTCCCTCCCACAATCAATTCCCCAACATATAACTAAAGCATTTCTAGACTCGACATCTACCAGTTTGGCTCAGCGAACCTACAGGCAGTCCGGCTCTGATGCCAACACTGTCAGGACCCTGATTCCAAGTCACATCGATCTAGCCGGTAACACCTCATATCACATTGCGGCCTCACGCACGGTATCCCCACGGGAGTCGCCTTACCATGGCCCGGGACCGTCTGCGCCTTTTGGCTCACGTATATGATAGTGTCGCTAGCATCCATATGACAGAGAACCCGGGCCGACATGGCTAGTCATGAACCGAAAGCGGCACAGACCTATGGAGACAGGCATACATGAATCACATTGAGCATGTCGGTCATCACCAAGTGAATCCGGGCTGTAGCACTGGGCTAACAGGACTCCGGGGAACCCAGGTTGTAGCAGGCTAGGCAGGACTCCGGAAATCACCGCGTGACATTTCCCCGAAGGGACAGACATAGGAACTAAGTAAACACATGCCGGCCAGTCAAGTGTCCTGAGCAGTAGTGCTGGGCTAGCAGGACTCCGGTGAACCGGGCTGTAGCGGACTACTATGGCTTGAGGAGCACTAGACTACATTTCCCCATAAGAAAGGCTACCAAGGATAAACAACTAGATTGTCGGATCCCACACATACCAAGCATTTCAATCATACACACAAGATGCTCGATATGTGCAAATACAACATGGCATCACAACAAAACTCTACAACTCAAGTACTTTATTTAAAGGCTCCAGAGAGCCATACATAACATGTTCATACAGATAGGGGTCACATGACCCGACACTCAAGTCATACAAGCATACAAGCACATGCGGAAGCAAATAGTCTGAGTACAGACACTAGAAAGAAAGAAGGCTTCTCGAAGCCTATCTATCTACATAGGGCCCTCCATGGCCAGGATCACCACCTGGGTGGCAAGTCACTCATCGACATGGAGATCTACATAAAACCCTTTGGAGGGGGCGGTGTTGTCGTCTGAAAACAGTAATTAAGCAAACATGAGTACAAAGGTACTCATCAAGTCTTACATCAGAACCTACTATACATGCTCATTCTCAAGAAGGTGGTGGAGTTATTGCAGCAAGCCAGCTTTGACTCTTGGCTAAGCTATCCTATGAGGCACCACTAGTAAAATAGTTGTCACACTCGAGTCCACTAATCACTAACACAATACTCCACCGGGGATCCTCCCTCGTCATCGTACGAGAGGGCCATCCTCGGTACTCACACTTATCTTGAGTCTTTTAGTAGTAACCATTAACTTGTCTATGAACTGTATAGGCAACCAAGTAGTCCTTTACCGCGGACGTGGCTATTCGAATAGATGATATTAACCCTGCAGGGGTGTACTTCTTCATACACGCTCTTACCACTTACCGCCGTTTACACGACATGTACTCGACAACCTTCAAGCGGAAACCCAACGAGGGTGTCGGCCATGACCTACCTAAACACTCAAGTCTCTAGTTCAGATTTATCGCCTATCCAGGTTCCATCCGCAGGGAGTCCGGCCGAGGTTCCCACATACGGCCCCGAACGATGTGAACAGGGTTCCCGAGACACCAAACAGGTGACTGTATCTACCGCATCATAGCCCACCCCTAGGGACAGCGCTACGCACGGCCGCCAACACATAACCTACAAACACCAGAAACTAATTGCAACTCCTGGGCTGAGTACTAGGGTGATTAAGAAGCCGAGAGGGTCCATTGGTTTCGGGCCCAATGTATGGTAGTAGATGATTCCCAAATCACACATACAGATCTCAGTTCTTAGGGACGGCCTCAATGAAACAACCCACCATGTACTCCTACATGGCCTCTCATCGATACCTTTACCAAATCATGTTCAACACATCCCTCATATTACCGACATAATCATTTCACTCTAGCCCATCACCCAGATGAAGCTGACCTGACACAATTCTAAGCATAGCAGGCATAGCAAGGTAGGAAACACATACATGGCTCAATCAACTCCTACACATGCTAGTGGGTTTCATCTAGTTACTGTGGCAATGACAGGTCATGTAGAGGATAAGGGTTCAACTACCGTAGCACACAGCAGTTTGAAACGTTGTTGTCTTAATGCAGTAAATGAGAGCAGAGGCGAGAACATGGGATTGTATCGATATGATCAATGGGGCTGCTTGCCTGATGGAGTGGTAGTAGGGTACTGCCCTTCAATTGGATACTCAGCGATATCCTTGGAGGCAGAACCTACCACAAAAGACACCACAGAGTATAATCAACACACGGCAATATGCAACAATATGATACATGCTATGACATGGCAAAATGATGTGTCCTGCCTAATGCAATATGAAACAAGTTGAAATGGGTCCATTTGAATCAAAGATTCAAATGAAGGTTAAAGTTCTTATGCATAATGAGTGTGTTAGCTTGTTTCACCTAAACAGCAAAGTTAAAGTGGTTTGTCATGCATGAAACAATTCAGATGGATAGATTGAATTTTCTGATCATTTTTCATATATAATTTGTTTGATTTGGAGCTATGGTCGATTTTCTATAATTTTTAGAAGTTTAGGCTATTTTATGGAATTTCCTATATAAAAATAAATCCAGAAAATGAATAATAGCGTCAGCACTGTGTCACTGTGATGTCAGCGAGTCAAAGGCGCCAGCCCAGGTCAAACCTGACTGGTGGGCCCAGTCTGTCAGTGTCTCAGCTAACTAACAAAATTAAGTTAGTATTAACTAACTGTTAGTGGGGCCTGGGCCCACATGTCAGTGACCTAAACTAACTAAAATTAGTTAGCACTAATCCTAAACTAATTAACAGGCCGGCCCCACCTGTCATAGGCTCAGGGGGAAGTCAACCTGGCCCACCCAGTCAAGTCCACGGGTCAAACCCGCCGGCGATTAGCCACCGGCGAGGCCAGACGCGGCGGAGGGGCTCGGGTTTGCATCTCCGGCGACCAAATCAACGGTGGAGAGCAGCTACGTGACGACGGGAGCGAGCCGCATCGAGTGGTGGTAGTGGGTGGAGTTAGGGTGGCCGGAAACATCGCCGGCGATGACCTTGGCGGCCGCCGGAGTTTGGGCGAGGTCGAAACCGAGGCTGCGGGGCACGGCGAGGCGAGTGGAAAGGTGCTACGGGCTGCTTGGGTTGCGACGAATGCGATGGCGTGCTTGGAATCGGTGCCAGCGTGACTGTGGCCATGACGGCGACGTGCAGAGGCGGCGGCACGTGCGGGCGAGCTCGATGTGGTCGCTGTGGTGCACAAGAAGGCAAGCGGGGAGGATGGGGAGGTGCAGCAGCTCATAGTGGTGACATAGGAGCAGACGACGCAGTCGGGGACGAGCCGATGCGGCGGCGACTATGATGGGGATATGCGGCGGTGCTCGGTGGAGTCAAGCTCGAAGAAGACGAAGCAGGGTGCGCGAGCGCTCGGGGCTCGGGCTGCTCGATGGAGAGGACGGTGGTGGAGCTCGTGGACATGGCGGGGCGGTGCCAGGACGACGGTGGACGTGAGAACTATGGTGGCATGGCTGCGGCAGCGTCGGCCATGGTTTCGGGGGGGCGAGGGAGAGAGCAGGGGGGAGGAATGAGGTGTCCAGGGGGTCGGGGCGGCGCCGCAGAGGCGTTTCGAGGCATCGTGCTGGCGCGGGCGACGGCAGGCAGGCAGAGAGGTGGCGTGGCGAGCTCGTGTGCTCGCCGTCGAGCACCTACCCGCCTCGCTGGCTAGGCGAAGCAGTTGCGTGGAGCAGCTGCTGGGCCAGGCCAGCTAGGTGGGCCGGCTGGTGGGCTTCCAGGTAAGTCTCTGGTCCTTTTTGTTTTCTCTTTTATTTATTTCCTGCTCTGTGTATTGAAATAGGATAAATACTATTTCATTTCCAAAAACTCTGGAAATATTCAGAGGCACATTTGAGAATATTCTCAACTGCCTAAAAATGCTTCCAAGATTATTTGGGCACTTTAAAATATTTATAGCATTTAAAATGCCCAAATTCAAATACTTATGGCTTGTTCAAAAATCCAGAATGGCTCGATAAATTGCAAGACCATTTTTGGCAGAGGTTTTAGTCAAGACCAAAAATGGTGGGCTTTTATGAAGGGCATTTTGGGTTCATTGAAATTCCAATTGTTGGAAATTTGCATTTTCAGGGGGTGTTGGGATTGATTAGGCCCCATTTCAAGTTTAAAAGAAATTTAAACATGATGCACATGTTCATCCAATCCTAATGCATGACTAAAAGCAGGGATGTGATAGGCATCCTCCGTCACGGAGGAGAACATCAAGGAACTCTGGGAGGTGGGGTACCTGGCCGCGGAAATCGCCCATCGTCTTCCTGCCGAAAAGAAGATCATCCCCACTCCAAAATCCAATGAGAGGGTTGTATTCATCCCCCACTTTCTCCGTGGATTAGGGTTTCCTCTCCACCTCTTTGTTCGCGGGCTTATGTTCTATTATGGGCTAGACTTTCATGATCTAGCCCCAAATTCCTTCCTCCACATCTCGGTGTTCATCGTCGTGTGTGAGGCATTCCTCCGTATTCCCCCCACTTCGGATTATGGCTCAAGGTCTTCAATGTGAAGCCGAAGGTGGCCGACAGTCAACACGCGGAGTGCGGCGGCGCCATGGTGAGCAAGCTCCCCAACGTCACTTGGCCCAATGGGGCCTTCGTGGAGACCGTGAAGGGATGGCAGTAGCAGTGGTTATATGTCACTGAACCTCGTGATGCCACATGGGCCACCACTCCTGAGTTCAAATCTGGGCCTCCAATGCGGCTCACATCGTGGGTTAAAAAGGGCCTGGACTGGGCATCGTCCGACGAGGTGATGACACTACAGAAGCCCGTCAAGGGCATGGTAGAGAAGAACACCAGCCATGCCGACATGATCCAGGTGATGCTTTTTCGCCGGATTATCCCCTGCCAGCACCGGACTCTCCATATGTGGGAATTCAATCTGGCCGACCCTTGGACCTTGCAACACTTCTTCGGCATGAAGCACGAGGACATCTGGAAGCTTCTTTGCAAGGCCTCGGAGTCATGGCCGGGAATGACCGAAGACCTCGGCCTCCACTGCGCTCGCCCGGCCACTCCAGTAAGTTTTTAGATTTCCAAACATAACCTCTACTTGTAGATTGGAGGAGTATGCTAAGCCTTCCTTTTCTCCTTCAACTCTAGACAAAAGAAAGCGGAGTGGATCAAGTGTCCGGCTCCGCTGCCCGAAGACCTAGCTATCCCCCTGCTAACTAATATGCTGGTTCCGGTGTCATACCAGGCACCGGAGAAGAAGGGCAAGAAGAAGGGAAAGGAGGTCAGAAGTGGCCTCCGCCATAAAGGTACTTCGGACATCACGTCTGAAGACACCGAGGTTCTCTCCTCCCACGAAGGAGACGAAGATGAGGAGGAAGAGGAGGAGAGCAATTGTCCCCTCAAGGGAGAGAAGAAAATGGGGGCGTCCTCGGACCTAGAAGCGGAGGCGCCCAAGATGGGGAAGGTTTCCCTTTCGAATGATTCGGATTCGGGCACCGAAGTCATCCCTGAGCGGCGCCTCAGGACGAAGCCCCCGGCCGAGTCGTAAGTATTTAAAGATACCATATATACATCTGGCCTTTTACAGATCGTGGGATAACATTTTATTTACGTACTTTCAGTTTGACCCGTGTTCTCCCCCAACAATCTTCGTCTTCGGGAAACTCGTTAGCGTCGGAGATGATGGAGAGCGAGATGCCTCCGCGAGCCTCTCCGCCACGAGCCGTAGATGACACCGAGGTGTTGTCTCAAAGGACTTCTTCGGGCCAGGCGGAGGTGTGGAAGGCCGCTGAAACGGCACCAAAGGGTGATGCCTCGGCTGCCGAAAATATGGGGGATACTACCCCCATGGAAACTGACGACGGGGGCCTGGATTAGTCCGGCCCCGAGCCGAATACCACTCCGGGCGAGAAGCCCCCTTCAAGGGAAGGGGAGTGTCGAATCCACCGGCGACCTCTATCAATCCAGAGGCGCCAGATATATTGCGGGAAGCACTTCAACATGCTTCCGTCGTGGAAGAGCACCATACCCTGATGGGTGCGGTGATTGAGAAGGTTCAGTCCGCTAAGAGCGGTCTGAATGATGCTTTCACTAGCCTGTTAACGGGTTCTGAGGTAAGTGATATAACATGTTTTAGCTGCTTTTCGTATTGGAAGAATATGCCTGTGTATGGATAGTAGCCCCTGAGACTCTATTTGGGTCTTTTGAAAAAAAGAGCCGGATAGAGGATCAAATAGTCGCCGGAGCTAACGCATTCATCTATTTTGATAGACAGGCTTCACTGTTGGCTGCTTCAGCTAGGGATGCTGAAGTATCCGAACTCCAGTGGAAACTGAAGCTGGCTGATGATGAGATCGACCGCATTAACAAGCGGTTTGATGAGGACCAGGGTATGCTTTCTGTTTGAAAGAGACCCCTTTACAAGGCTAAATTATAATGCAAACTCAGAGTTTAAGCTCATGCGCCGCTATGCAAATGGTTGTAGGAAATGCGACCGAGGTCGAGGCCCTTAAGAATGCCCTTGTCGAAGCCAAGGAGCAGGCAAGGTCAAGCAAAGTAGCCGCAGAGAAAGTGGCTGCAGATGTAGAGACCGAAAAGGTCGCCCGCCTTCAGTACGAGGTGAGAGTGACCAAAGTAGAGCAGGCGCTCCAGGAAGCCGCCACCAAGTGCGAGTCCTTGGAGGGGAGCAACAAGGCCCAAGTGGCCGAGCTCACCAAGCCTCTTCGAGCTGCGAAGGAGGCTCGGTCCGAGTCCCGGGCGGCTCGCGAGGAAATCAAGCAAGCCGGACAGATAGCGGCTGGTAAGCCTTTTCTTTTACAGAGTATATTCGCGGTCGAAGATATGTTTTGCTAAATCGACTATGGTGTGCTCCAGACGCTTTTGCGGATCTCTCGAGGAGTGCTACCGACACCGCCGAGTATTTCCGGGGCCAAGAAGGGAACACGACGGAGAAGCTCTTTTGGTCGCAGTACTTGGCGCCGGAGCGGCCGACGCTACTGAACAATCATATGATGCAGCTGACAGAGCTGCATAGGATGTTTGGTTTGGCCATGAAGGACATCATAGTCCGGATATGGCTAGCCGAACCTATTCCGAGTAGATACTTTGGTTTGGTCAAGCGGCTTGGGGATGCCTTGCCCCGAGTAGAGGCCGTGAAGCACTCGGCGTGTATAGAAGGTGCGCGAATGGAATTTGCCCGTGTCAATATGCACTAGGCCAATATGATGGCCACCATCGTGGTCGTCGAGGGTCCGTCCGGGGGCAAGGACCACTGTACACCAGAGCGTTACTTTGAGGACGTCTTGGAAGGTGCTCGCCTGATAGAGGTCCAGTGCTCAAAGGACATCATGTTCTTGTGAATGTGCCCGAACTGCCCGTATATTGTATGAATCAAAACTTTGTAATAAAAACCAAGGCCTTGTAATATATTGTATGCATTTATCATAAAGTGATATTCCCCTGTGCGGCCATTTTTAATTCTTGTGAATTTACCAGTTGTCGGCTTCAGCCCCCACGTAGATACTACAGGGGTGTTCGTAATAGCGCATGACCACACTTGACCCAACGTCTTAGTACATAAAGGAGGTGGCAGCACGGCAAACCAGGCAATCGAACTATACAGTTTTATCATCTCACTTTTAGCCATGGGAGTTTGATAATGGGACTGTAGGGTAGCCCCTAGTGCGTATGCGGCTATCAAACTTGGATGCCTTTTAAATGCTTGATTGAAAAAAGCCAGTCCTTCGGAAGAAATCACTAGAGATTTTAGTAAGTCACCGAATTGCTGACCAGCTCTCGCCGCATCATGGCAGTCAGTTTTCGGATTTCTCTACTGAGGTGTTTGACTGGGCCAGCCAGAAGCACAATCGCAGTAGCTCCCTTTTCTACCTTAGCCAAAAAATGGAACGTAAAGTAGCAAGCACAGGAGCCGGGCAACCCAACTATTGACCACAGACGTGACCGATGCATATAATGTAGTATTCGGGATGCCAAAGTATACTCTGAGAGTGTTCAGACTTTCTAATGTTGAGAATATGTAGATGGCTTGAAATAGATCCCCTGGCGATTTAAGTCGTACCAAGGTGTGTATGCCAATTCGGTGTAACACCCCGGTTGTAATTTGCCGTATTTGTAACTCCGACTCTTGCCATTTTCGGCTTTAAGTTATGAGATTCCCTTCGTGGTTGTTTTTTTGTCTTCGTTTTGCATTTTGTTCATGTCATGCATTCCATATCATGTCATCATGTGCATCTCATTTGCATACGTGTTCGTCTCATGCATCCGAGCATTTTCCCTGTTGTCCGTTTTGTAATCCGACACTCCTACATGCACCGGCGCACCCATCTTGTCTCTTTTCATGAACGGGTGTTAAATGTTCTCGGAAAGGACCAAGATTTTCCAAGTGGCCTTGGTACACCACCGGTAGACCGCCTGTCAAATTTCGTTCCATTTGGAGTCTGTTTGATACTCCAACGGTTAACCGGGTAACCGCGAAGGCCACATGTGTGTTGCAGCCCAACACCCCTCCAAAACGGCCCAATAACCCATCTAAACCACTCCCATGTCCTCCTTCGTCGAATCACGATCATGTGGGCGAAAACTACACCTCATTTGGACACTGCTGCCTCCTCCTAGTTATAAATATGTGCCCCTCCCTGATTTTTCACGGATGAAACCCTAGCAAAACTCCCTCCGCATCGCCGGACACGTCCGGCAATCATTGAACGAAATCGCCACCGCGCCCCAGCCACTCCGAGAGTGACACGTGTCGCCCGGCCAGCCCCGCCGCCGCAGCCCGAGGCGGGCCCGCCAGGACCATCGCCGCCCGCGCGCCGTCCTTCGCCCGCGAGCTGCCCGAGCTCTCCCCGCGCCGCCGCCCAAGCTTCCCCATGCCGCCGCCAAGCTCCCTTGCTGGTGACCGCGCCGCTCGGCCACCGCGCCTCCTCCGCCGCCCAGCTCTTCCCGCGCGGGCCTGTGCACGTGCGTCCTCCAGCGAGCCGCACCAGATCCGGTGCCCCCGACTCCTCCGGCGAGCTTCCCCGTCGCCGGTGACCTCTCCATCCAACTCCGGACGCCTCCCCGCTCTGTCTCCGGCGATCTTCGAGAAGCTTGCAAAACCTAGATGCAAAAGGGTTGACCCCGTTTTCCCTCTAAGTCTTTTTTTGCATGATTTATGCCCCTGTTCAACGCATCATATCTCCATGGTCGTAGCTCCATTTCATGCATATGATATATCAAAATGTTCACTTTGAGATGCTCTTCATTTAATTCCATTGTGGCATGCTTGTTTGAGTTCATGTTGATTCCCTAATCATTGATACAAGAGTGCTATAAAATGTTTACTGCTGCTACTTATCAGTTTATGGTGATTTGTCTTTTTTGTCACGTTTGATGTGTGCTTCATAGGAGCATGAGCTCTACATGTGTTTTGATCTACAACATGCCATATTTACAGTGGAGTTTGTCTTGTATTTTTTTGATAAATGTGGTGACTAGCACAAGCATGCAAACTAGGCTTCGTGATATTGCCGTTTTCAGGGACTTAGGATTTTGCTAAGTCCTTTTCCTGCTGTTATTTTTATGCCATGTAAACTTGATGCTACAGTGAGATACATGCTTGTTTTGATATACTTCAGTAATGATGTTTTGAACATGTGGTTATGCTATATCCATCCATGCCCCTGTTTGCAATTATGGAGTGCCCTAGCATGTGTTCTTCTTGCTCTACTTTTGCTATCAAATGTTCCTGGCAGAATGTTAACTGGTTAATAAATTTTGCCATGGTGGTTGCTAGTGGACTTTCTCTTGCCATGGTTAGCTTCATGAACATGTCATCTTGCTGTTGATATGCTTAGATTGTCATGGAATGTTTTGTGGTGTGTGGTTTGAGCTCACAAAGTTGCCTTCATAATTCTGTTTATGCCATGCTCTGTTTTTCTGCTAAGTCTGAAACTGTTAATAAAACTTGCTATGTTTACATGGGTGCCATCATATCTTCTGTGAGTTTGTGGCTCATGATCAGTAAGGGACTTTTGATCTATGCTTTTAGTGGGATCATGCCATGCCTTTGTTTTCTAAGATATGTTCCTGTAGCATGTTTCTTGCTTGCTCTAAATAGTGCTTCCTGATGTTGTTTTTGACATGTTAGTAATTTCTCTAAGTCTGTGATGCTGATATCTTTTGCACTTTTGCCATGCTTGTTTGAACCTGCTCTTGGTGATTTAGCCGTAGCTCAGTGTTCATGTTTTGTCAAGAATCGCTTGTACATCACTTCCGTATGCTTTGTTGCTATGTTGGAGTGCAGTAGATTAGTTTCTTGTTGCATTCTAAGTGGCATCATGCTGTTAATCGTAGTTTTGCGTCATTCTTGTGATGCTTGCCATTTGCAAACCGTGCATCCGTTTCCGGTGATCTTTATATCAATTTCGACCGAAATCATCTCATCTTTCCAGAGGCACACTTGGTTTGCCGAGTTGATGCCTTGATCATTTTTCTCTTCCGAAGCACGCATATGCATTGCATATCATGTCTTGCATATCATGCCATGTATTGCATCATGTGGCTTGTGCATTGCACCATGATTGATTGTTGGTCCTTTGCTTGTGTTCTTGCATTGGGTAGAGCCGGGAGACGAGTATGTGAACGAGGATCCTGTTGAGAATGCTTACGAGGATCAAGCTTTCGACAACTCTGAGAACTTTGCAGGCAAGATGACCATACCCTCGAAATCACTTCTATCTTTGCTTGATAGTTGCTTGCTCTATTGCTATGTCGCGCTACCTACCACTTGCTATATCATGCCTCCCATATTGCCATGTCAAGCCTCTAACCCACCTTTCCTAGCAAACCGTTGTTTGGCTATGTTACCGCTTTTGCTCAGCCCCTCTTATAGCGTTGCTAGTTGCAGGTGAAGATGAAGCTTGTTCCATGTTGGAACATGGATATTGTTGGGATATCATTATTATCTCTTATTTACTTTAATGCATCTATATACTTGGTAAAGGGTGGATGGCTCGGCCTTATGCCTGGTGTTTTGTTCCACTCTTGCCGCCTTAGTTTCCGTCATACCGGTGTTATGTTCCTTGATTTTGCGTTCCTTACGCGGTTGGGTGTTATGGGAACCCCTTGACAGTTCACTTTGAATAAAACTCCTCCAGCAAGGCCAAAATTTGGTTTTACCATTTGCCTGCCTACCACCATATACCTTTCCCTTGGGTTCTGCAGACTCAAGGGTCATCTTTATTTTAAACCCCCCGGGCCAGTGCTCCTCTGAGTGTTGGTACGAACTAGAGTCCTTTGCAATGCCACCTCAGGGAAACTCGAGGGTTGGTTTTAGTTGTACGGAGTGCTCATCCGGTGTGCCCTGAGAACGGGATACATGTGACTCCTATCGAGATTTGTTGGCACATCGGGCGGCTTTGCTGGTCTTGTTTTACCATTGTCGAAATGCCTTGTAACCGGGATTCTGAGAATGATCGGGTCTTCCCGGGAGAAGGAATATCCTCCGTTGACCGTGAGAGCTTGTGATGGGCTAAGTTGGGACACCCCTGCAGGGTATAAACTTTCGAGATCCGTTCCCGCAGTTATGTGGTAGATGGGAATTTGTTAATATCCGGTTGTAGAGAACTTGACACTTAACTTAATTAAAATGAATCAACCGCGTGTGTAGCTGTGATGGTCTCTTTTCGGCGGAGTCCGGGAAGAGAACACGGTCTTGTGTTATGCTTGAACGTAAGTAGCTTCAGGATCACTTCTTGATCACTTATAGCTTCTCGACCGTGCGTTGCTTCTCTTCTCGCCCTCTTTTGCGTATGTTAGCCACCATATAAGCTAGTGCTTACTGCAGCTCCACCTCACTACCCATTTCCTACCCATAAGCTTAAATAGTCTTGATCTCGCGGGTGTGAGATTGCCAAGTCCTCGTGACTCACGGTTACTTCCAAACAGATGCAAGTGTCGATGATGTCAGTGCAGGGGACGCTACCGAACTTAAGTGGGAGTTTGACGAGGATTCAAGCTGTTACTATGCTTCTTTTCTGGATGATCAGTAGAGGAGCCCAGTTGGGATGATCGGGGATCTAGCATTTGGGGTTGTCTTTCTTTATTTTGGTTCCGTAGTCGGACCTTTTATTGTACCTTGGCTGATGTATGGATTATTTATGTATTGTGTGAAGTGGCGATTGTAAGCCGACTCTTTATCCCTTTTGTCACATCCCTAGTTCCGGCATGCTCTAAGCTAGCTAGTCTTGTGTTGCATCAAGTCTAAAATTTCTGAAAGTTTAATTGAGGTTTGTTGAAACCCTCATAATCAGTTCAAAAATAATCAACATTTAATTCTCATCAAATGAGTCCAAGGAAATGTTCTTGTTACTCTGAGAACATATTGGTAAGAGGTAAAATTCAAACCAATATTTTTGGAATCATAGAAATATTTATTTTGGGCCTTTGACTTAAATCAATGACATATTTGAGTTGAATTTATTTCTACTATATAAGAAATAAAGTTGAAATATTTTTGTAAGTTTCCTGTGACCTTGGACTAGTTTCTGAGCTCACATAACAAATTATAGAAAGTTCAAAAAAATGATTTGACATTTTAAATCAAATCAAAACCAATTGCAGAAAATAGAAAACATTAATAAATAGAAAAACCAGAGAGAGACAGAATATACCTGGCGCCTACCTGTGCGGCCTGCTGCTGAAGCCAGCCCAGCCCATCCCCACCTCCCCTGTAGTCTTCCTCCTCTTGCCAGGAGGACGAAGGGCGTGTGGTCTCCGCGCGCGAGCCACCTCCTCCCTGCCTGCTTCATCCCAGATGCGTCTAGGCGACGCCACGCACTCCCCTCGACCCTCTCCCACTCTCCCCCATGCTCATCCCCTCCCCTGGACCTCTCTCTCTCTCACCCCCCGTACGGCTTTGTCGCCGCCGCTCGTCACCACCGCGGCCACCGTCGTTCTGACAACACCCTGGAGCTACCCACGAGCTCCGCCTCGTCCCTCTCTTCCTCTTCACCGAGCCGCCCGACGTCGGAAGCCCCTGGACGCCGCAAGCACCACCGTTCCCCTCGTTAGCCACTGAAGATCCCCGTCGTTGACTTGTTGCCTCCGGTGCCTCCCCGAGCTCTCTGACCCTCCCGTTTGACTCACTGTGAGCTCCTCTGCCGCTCCCCTCTCTCCCCGTGCTCTGTTGCGCCATGTACCGGTCGTTTCCACCGGAGCCGAGAGCCGGCCGCCGCCATTCTTGTCGCCGCCGTAACAAGATCTAGCAAAGCTCGTTCCCAAGCACGACTACATGCTCTGCAGCTCCGCAGCAAGCTAACGCCGCCAGCAGCTCGTCTTCTCGTGCACCATAGCGCTGCGCCGCTCGAACCCGAGCTCCGGCAACCGCCGCAGGCTCTACTCCAGCGAGCTCCGGCCTCCCCACGACCCAGCACCTGCACCGTTCGATGCACGGGAGCAAGAGCTTTCCAACGCACCCAGACGCGCTTTGAACGAGGCCCTATAGCGCTTTTCCGAGCCGTGCCGCCGTCTCGGCCCTCACCGGTGACTAAACACCGGCGGGTTGACCGCTTTGACCGGCAGGGTTGACCCCGCTGGCCCGGGTGAACCCCGGTTTGACCTCCCCTGGGTGCTGACGTGTGGGCTCAGGCCCCTGTTTAATTAGTGTTAGTTTAATTAGTGTTAATTAACTTAGTTAACCCATTGACTCACTGACATGTGGGCCCAGCCCTGCTGACATTTTAGTTATTGTTAGCTTAGCGCTAATTAACTCAGTTAATTAACTGAGTCACTGACCAGCGGGCCCCACTGGCCAGGTTTGACCTGGACTGGCCCTATTGACTGCTGATGTCACAGTGACGCAATGATGATGCAGTTAATAATTTTTTGGATTTAAAATAATTCAGCAAATCCAAAAAATGCCTAAACTTCTAAAATCATAGAAAATCAACCATAACTCCAAATGAAATAAATTATATATGAAAAGTGATCAGAAAAATCCAATCTATCCATCTATACCGTTTTCATGCATGTTAGAACAACTTATGGCTGCTGTTTAGGCCAAATCATATAAATGGCATCTAAACCCTCACATATGGAGTTTGAATTTGAACCTAGGGTTCAAACCAACTCCGTTTAACATGTTGCCAGCTGCATTAGCTCAAATCACAGCATGTTGGCATGTCACGATCATGCATCATATTGTGCATTGCATTGATTGTGTTCTTTCTGTGTTTGCCGGTGGTTGTTCCCCCTCGGTAGACGATGTTTCCGACGATGAGATCGATGACACCGATGACGAACTATACTATCTTCAGACGTGCCAGGCAAGCAAAACCCCCTTGTTCATTCCGATATAATCCCACTCTCTTGCTCCTGCTCTCTTTTACTGCATTAGGACAACAACGATTCAACTATTTCATGTTGCGGTAGGTGGACCCCTTTTCCTCTGCATGACCTGTCATTGCCATAGTAAATAGATGAAACCCACTAGCATGAGTAGGAGTTGTTTGAGCCCTGATGTGCCTACTCATTCATGCTTGTTTGTCATGCCTGCTACTGCTTAGAGTTGAGTCGGGTCTGATTCATCGAGAATGAATTGGAATGGTGGTGAACATGTCCTACTGTGTGAGCTAAGTGTGTGAACACGATTTAGTAAAGGTAGCGTTGAGAGGCCATGTAGGAGTACATGGTGTGCTGTCTCATTGAAACCGTCCTCAGGAACTGAGCTCTGTGTTTGTGATCCATGAACAACTACTACCACACGTTGGGCCCTAAAATATGACCCCGCTCTACTTATTAACCGCCCCTGTTCTCTGTCCAGGAGTTGCAACTAGTTTCTGGTGTTTGTAGGATATGTGTTGGAGGCCGTGCGTAGCGCTGGCCCTAGGGGTGGGCTATGATGCGGTAGATACACCGTGGCACGGTGTACCGGGTGCCCGTTTGGTGTCTCGGGAACCCTGCATACATCGTTTGGGGCTGTGAGCGAAACTTCGACCGGATCTCCTCGCGGATGGAACCCGAATAGGCGATAAACCTAGACTAGAGACTGGTGTGGTTAGTTAGGTCGTGGTCTACACCCACGTCGGCTTTCACTTGAAGTCTGCCGAGCACATGTCGTGTGCAGACACTAAGTGGTGGAAACATGTGTGAAGAAGTACACCCGTGCAGGGTTATAAATGATCTATTCGAATAGCCGCGTCCATGGTAAAGGACTTCTGGGTTACCTATAACAGTTCATAGACAAGTGAAAGTGGATACTCTAAAATGCGCAAGATAAGCGTGAGTGCTATGGATGGCGTTCTCGTAGGGAGACGGGAGCGGATCCATAGTGGTGTATTGATATGGTGAATATGTGGACTCGTGTGCGCCACCTCAAAAGAGTTGCTTGCAGTCATAGTTCAGGTTAGCCACTGAGTCAAAGTTGGCTTGCTGCAGTTAAATTCCACTACCCCTTTGTTGATACCGATGCATATGTAGTTAGTTCCGATGTAAGTCTTGTTGGGTACATTTGTACTCATGTTTGCGTATTTTATGTTTTGCAGAGAGATGTCAGTCTCTCTAGTAGTTCCATGTGGACTTCGACGTTTAGCTTAATACCTCAGCTACAATCTTGTGCCCTCGGCAGGATCTGGCAGACAGTCAGGCTTCTCAGCCTTTTTCATTTGTAGATGTCTGTACCCAGACACGTTAAGCTTCCGCATGTGCTTTGACTTGTATGCTCTGAATGTTGGGTCATGAGACCCATGTTTGTAAGATCTCGCTCCTTGGAGCCTAATGAATAAATACTTGAGTCGTAGAGTTATGTTGTGATGCCATGTTGTATTTACACATATTGAGCATATTGTGTGTATGATTGAAATGCTTGGTATGTGTGGGATCCGACAACCTAGTTGTTTATCCTTGGTAGCCTCTCTTATGGGGAAATGTAGTCTTGTGCTTCCATGAGCCATAGTAGTCTGCTACAGCCCAGTTCACCGGAGTCCTGCTAGCCCAGCACTACTGTTCCGGAACACTTGACTGGCCGGCATGTGATTCACTTCGTTCCTATGTCTGTCCCTTTGGGGAAATGTCACGTGGTGACATCCGGAGTCCTGCCTAGCCTGCTACAGCCCAGGTTCCCGGAGTCCTGTTAGCTCAGTGCTACAGCCCGGATTCGCACGCTGCTGACCGACATGCTCGATGTTGATTCATGTATGCCTGTCCCCGTAAGTTAGTGCCACTTTGGGTTCACGACTAGTCATGTCGGCCCGGGTTCTCTGTCATATGGATGCTAGCGACACTATCATATACATGAGCCAAAAGGCGCAAACGGTCCCGCCCATGGTAAGACGACACCCATGGGAATACCGTGCGTGAGGCCACAAAGTGATATGAGGTGTTACCGGCTAGATTGATGTGACTTGGAATCGGGGTCCTGACAGGTTTGGTATCAGAGCATGGCTGCCTGTAGGATTGCCAAGCCAAACTGGTCGAAGTTGTGTCTAGAAATGCTTTAGTTATGTAAGGGAATTGATTGTGGAAGGGAACGTAAGGCTCTTTTTACTCCTTTACCTTATGCCCTTCTGATCTGAGTCAACCTCTTCTTTTCTGCGGGGATTAAGAAGTAGGCTTCTCGTCTTTCTATCAGGATCACGTGTTACAATGTTACGCCCTTGATACTGCTATATCTCCCATGTGTCGAAGCACGACTTAGAGGCATAACCGCATTGAAAGCAATGTCGCAAGAGAGGTAATCTTCACACAACACATGTAATACATAAGGGAAAGAGATACATAGTTGGCTTACACTCGCCACTTCACAGAATACCTGAAAATAACATTACATCATCCAGATACAATCAAGGTCCGACTACGAAACCAAAATAAAAGAAGACTACCCCAAATGCTACATAGATCCCCGATCTTCCCAACTGGGCTCCACTATTGATCAACGGGAAACGGAACAACATAGCAAACACAATCTTCAACGAACTCATCCTTGAGCTCCGTTGCGTCACCTGCACGGTCTCATCGGCACCTGCAAACTGGTTTTGGAAGTATCTGTGAGTCACGGGGACTCAGCAATCTCACACCCTCATGATCAAGACTATTTAAGCTCATGGGTAAGGTAAAAGGTAATGAGGTGGAGCTGCAGCAAGTGATTAGCATATATGGTGGCTAACATACGCAAATGAGAGCGAGAAGAGAAGGCAAAAGCACGGTCGAGCAACTATGATCAAGAAGTGATCCTAGAACAACCTACGTCAAGCATTACTCCAACACCGTGTTCACTTCCCGGACTCCGCCGAGAAGAGACCATCACGGTTACACACGCGGTTGGTGCATTTTAATTAAGTTAAGTTTAGGATTCCTACAACCGGACATTAACAAATTCCCATCTGCCCATAACCGCAGGCATGGCTTTCGAAAGTTTAATCCATGCAGGGGTGTCCCAACTTAGCCCATTACAAGCTCTCACGGTCAACGAATGATATTCCTTCTCCCAAGACAATCCGATCAGACTCGGCATCCCGGTTACAAGACATCCTCGACAATGGTAAAACAAGACCAGCAAAGCTGCCCGAATGTGCCGACAAATCCCGATAGGAGCTGCACATATCTCGTTCTCAGGGCACACTCAGATGAGACTAGCTATGAGTAAAACCAACCCTCAAGTTTCCCCGAGGTGGCCCCACATGCAACTCAGTTCGGACCAACACTCAGAGGAGCACTGGCCGGGGGGGGGGGGGTTAAATAAAGATGACCCTTGGGCAGGCCTACCCAAGGGAAAGAAAATGCTAGGTGGCGAATGGTAAAACCAATGGTGGGCCTTGCTGGAGGAGTTTTATTCAAGGCGAACTGTCAAGGGGTTCCCATTATAACCCAACCGTGTAAGGAACGCAAAATCTAGGAACATAACACCGATATGACGGAAACTAGGGCGGCAAGAGTAGAACAAAACACTAGGCACAAGGCTGAGCCTTCCATCCTTTACCAATTATATAGATGCATTAATTAAATAAGAGATATTGTGATATCCCAACAAAATATCCATGTTCCAACAAGGAACAAACTCCAATCTTCACCTGCAAAGCGGTAACATAGCCAAACAACGGTTTGCTAGGACAAGGTGGGTTAGAGGCTTGGTTTAACAATATGGGAGGCATGATAAGCAAGTGGTAGGTATCGCAGCATAGGCATAGCAAAAGAGCGAGCAACTAGCAAGCAAAGATAGAAGTGATTTCGAGGGTATGGTCATCTTGCCTGAAATCCCGCAAGGAAAAAGAACGAGTCCATGAAGAAGACAAATGGACGTAGCCAAACGGGTCCTCACAAACGCGATGTTATTGGAACCAACCCGAAGAAGAAACACCGGAAAGAAGCACACAACATAGTAAACAACCAACACATGAACATGGCATGATATGCGGTGCATATGCATGATTTGGACATGAATGATTGAACCTGGCCTCAACTTGGCAAACCAAGAGTGCCACTGGAAAGAGGAGTTGATTTCAGTCGAAATCGATATGAAGATCACCGAAATCAGATGCACGGTTTGGAAATGGCAAGCAAAACAAATATGGCATCGGTCTACGATTAACAGCAAGTAGCCTCCTAAATGCATCAAGAACAACATGCTAGAGCACTCAAACATAGAAACAAAATACATGGCAGGGATCCACTCATGATGCTTGACAAAAGATGAACACTGAGCTACGGCTAATTCACTCAATAGCAAGCTCAAACAAGCATGGCAAAAGTGCAAACGATAACAGGTTACAGACTTTGTGGAATTATCAACAAGTCAGGAATTTATCATCAGGAAGCAATGTTTAGAGCATGAAAACTACATGCTATAGGAACATATAATGGCAAAGCAAGGCATGGCATGAAGCTACTCAAAGCATATAACAAAAGTCCCTTAGTGGTCAAGAGCCAAAAGGGATCGGAAAATACAATTGCAAGCATGTGAACATATCAAAAACATAAACAGATTCAGACTTGGTGAAAAACTGGAGCATGCAAAATAGATTAACAAGTAGGCATGTTTACGAGCTCGATGCACTCACTACGAGGCATTGCATGACAAACTAAGCATACACCCATCAAATAGACATGGCATAGAAGCTAGACATGGCAAGAACAACAACATAGCATGCATAGATCAACAACAATAAGCTCGGCAAAATTGCTAAACATGTTAACAATCTGCCAGGAACATTTTATAGCAAAAGTAGAGCTCGATTGACTCAAGCTAGGGTGCTCCATAAATGCAAACAAAGACATGTATGGATAGAGCACCACAATATCTACAAAACATCCTTACTGATCATCCTCAAAGAGGCATGGATCACTAGGAAACAACATGAACATATGGCATAGAAACAATAACAGGACAAGGACTTAGTGAAATTCTAAGTCCCTGAAATCAGCATCATTGAGTAAGCTACTTTGCATGCTTGTGCTAGTCACCACAAAGATCACAAAAATACATGGCATACACCCTTGTAAAGATGGCATGGCAAATTTCAAAACACATGTAGAGCTCAGGATCATAGCATGCACACATTAATCATGGCAAAAATGACAAAAGGGCATTTGCTGAAACAGATCTGAAACTATCATCACATAGCCCTCTTCCAACAGCATTTCGGGCATCAAGATGGGCTCAAATGGAAATGATGCAATGAGATGAAATGATTTAATTGTCAAGACGAACATTTTGATATGCTACATGCACAAATCGGAGCTACGGATGCAGAGTTATGACATGGCGAAGATTGCAAAAAATTACTGGAGATTAGGTCAAAAGTCAACCGAATCTCGATCTGGATCTAGATCGGGCGCGGACTTCGAGGCACTTGCCGGAGAACACTGTAGATGACGACGAACTCGCCGGAGAGGAGGGGTCGGCCGGAGTCGGAGGTGCGCCGGCGACGAGGGGAGGCCGGGCGGCGGGGGCGGCGTCCCCTGCGGCGATTCCGGCCACGGTGGCGGCGAGGCGATGATGGCGCCGCGGTGGTCGGCGAAGGCGGCGGCGTCACTGGGTGGTGAGAGACGCAGCGACATCGGGCGGCCGGTGACGAAGGAGGCGGCGGCGCGAACGGGCGCGGGGCGCGGCCCGGTTGCTGGCGGAGAGGGCCCGCCCTGGGCCGGGACGGGCCGGCAGCGAGGGAGGCGGCCAGGCGAACCGGATAGTGCCACGTGGCGGTGGTGGGACAGGTTGGACATGTCCGGCCTGGTGGACTTCGTCCGGCGACGCGAGGAGGGGGAAGGTTAGGGTTTCGCCCGTGATTTCGGGAAGGAGAGCTATATATAGGTACAGGGAGCTAGGAGAGTCCAAATGAGGTGCGATTTTCGGCCACGCAATTGTGATCGAACGATCTAGATGATGGAGGGGGTTTAGGTGGGTTTTGGGCCATTTTGGGGAGGTGTTGGGCTGCAACACACACGAGGCCTTTTCGGTCCCTCGGTTAACCGTTGGAGTATCAAACGAAGTCCAAATGACACGAAACTTGACAGGCGGTCTACCGGTAGTAAACCAAGGCCGCATGGCAAGTCTCGGTCCAATCCTAAAACGTTTAACACCCGCACACGAAAAGTGGTAGAAAGGGACACCGGGTGACATAGGGGAAAAAGCTCGGACGCATGAGACGAACATGTATGCAAATGAAATGCACATGATGACATGATATGGAATGCATGACACACAAGCAATGACAAGGCAACAACAGCGAATAACTAGAAGACACCTGGCACATCGGTCTTGGGGCGTTACAGCACTCCACCACTACGAGAGGATCTCGTCCCGAGATCTAGAATGGCACCGGAGGGAAAATGGAAGAGAAAGAGAAGAGGTAGAACTAAGTTGCTTCTTTGACAAACGAGTGAAACCAAAGAACCTTGAGAGGTTGAACAACTTGAAGATGAATAAAGTTGAAATCACTCTAGTTGAGAAGTGATAAGAAACTTGAGTAAAAGGGCACAACACTCCAGTTAAAAGGATAAGTATGAAAAGAACAAGGTCTTAGACAAAACGAGATGACTGTTGAAAAGAACAACATCGCAATGCCTCCGGAACGAAAGAATAGAAGATAGATAATTGAAATAGGAGAATTGAGAAGAAAATGCCAACTTCTGTCACAAAAGAGCTTGAGAAGGCATCCTTAGGAGAAGGGTCGAACGGAGTTGTTGGAAAAAGCCAAGAACAAAAGGGATAAGCTTGATATGGGCTTAAGGAATACATCTCAAAATTATGAGGTGACAAGCTGCCACTCATGGAAAATGATTGGATTGATATCAGCAAGGAGACGAGAAACTTATTTCACCGGGAGGATAAGTGAAGAACTTGGGTCATTTATAAGAACCATAGATAGCAGCAATCCCTAGGGATGGCTTTAGGTGAAATATAACCCGAGATAATTCCAATGATGAGTTTGATGGATTTAACATATCTCATTCTTGATAACTTGTGAATCATGGAGCACGAAGGGAAATTATCAAGAATGACATAAGACCACCTCAAAAGATATGCGTGAACGAATTGCACTCCGGATTGCAAGATGAAGAATGCATGAGCTCCTCTGAAAAGAATCTCGATGAACACTTCGAGAAGGAATTAAATCCTTTATGAACCATCATGTAGAGCCTCCATGAAGAACTCCGGTAACAAAAGAAATGATCAATCAAAATGAAAGAGAAGTTGAAAACACAAAGTGAAGACTTGCAATGATTAGATGTATCTTCATGACGAGAGAAATGAGAGAGCTTGGAACTCCAGGAAAAGAAAGATGAACAAATGAGATCAAGAATTTTGATGAACCTCCGGACTAAGGAATTAATCACTTGGATGAAACAAAGAATAAGAATTACGTTGTGCGCATCCTTCACCAATTTAGATTGATGACAAGCCACGGATTTGGCAAACTACTTATTCTCGTTGAAATAATTAATATAGATATAGCGCAAACTTGAGGAAGGCCTTCAACGAACCACCGGTGGGATTTGGAAAACAATGAATGAATTGATATGATAACCAAGGAAGGGAACTCTTGAACGAACCACCGTAAGAATTGAAAACGAACGAAGTAAAAGGGAAGAATCACCGGTAAGAATTAGCAAATAACGAAGATGCTTGAGAGAATTTAGATCCATGAGAACGAAGAGATCATGAACTGATTAGAAGATATTTGAACAATGCACTGCTAAGATTTGGAGAATGCGAGCTGAAAGCTGAAATGAATAATATTTGTAAAATTGCCTTCAGAGGATAGAAATGGAAAACAACTCATGAAATGCTCCGGATGGGTGAAAAGAATTCTCACGCTCAAAAACAATTATGAGAGGATGGCATCAAGCTAGACCCATGAATCTTGAAGAGAATGGAGCAAGATATGGAGGAAAAATCTTCTTCGGTCTCCAAAAGTTCAGAATGATGACGAGAAACACCGTCATGAATTATTGAGATACTCCAAGAGAATGAAAAGCGAAGAGGTTGAGCCAATGATTAGAAAAATTATAAGATCTTGGAGAAACCATCTGACTGATGACAATTCATTCTTACGTCAGACTTTAGAAAAGAATTTGAAAATCTCCGGGAAAATTAGAAGAGTCACGTAAGATCCTGGGAAAAGACCTGTGGGTTAGGGCCCACTCAAAAGAAACACCGTAGAACGATTGCTTGAAAAGAGAGATTCCACCGGTTGAATTTAAATGGCTTGAATGAGATAACATCCTCGAAAAGAGCTTGAACGAAAGCAGAGTGTAAGCACGAATCTTCGAGATATCTTGAACACTCCGGAACAGTAGAATAGCGAGAGGTGAATGATTAAGAATTGCACCGGCATGAGAAAGCATTGAAATGAGGAAAGGGTATGATCAACAAAGCTTGACTGAAACCACCGGAGAAGAAAAAGAACGAAGAATGATGAACTTGAAGCTCCGCTAGAATCTTCATGAGAAATCATCGGATAATACATTGACGGAAAAGAATGGAAAGGCTTCACAACAATAAAAGGATACTTGAATAACAAATCTGAGTCCTTGAAGAAAAAGGGTGGGAGGGCGGGAAAACAAAGGCAGCTTGGGACGAACGAAATGAACACCATTGAGAAGAACTGAGGTTGGATCTTGCAAATGTTGAGGTGATCGGATCCACTTGGAGGGAAAGCTCACCGGTTGAGAAGAATTGACATGACAATCTCAATAAACGAGAAGGATTAGTATTCACATAGGAATATGAGAACACCGGTTCAGAAAGGTATGGAATCAACACTTGACATCGAAGCAACTCGAATACCACAACTCAAAACAAAACAAAGGATTGGCTTACAGAATAAGCCGGAACAAACATATGATTGAGATTTCGTCCGAAGTTTTCATGGTGGGGCCTACATGGGCTCGATCGTACAGCACCATCATGTACAAGGCAGTGCACATGACATACGAAGTGTCCCCCGAGTCGGCATAGCCAAGGACTGTTTAAGACACAACGAGACCACTGTAAAACCAACCGTGGATAGGCGGACCACTAGACGTCGAACCCCAATTTCATATCATACATCTGTCGGAAAGATATCCTAAGAGCTACTTGAATTCCCACTTATAAACTCCCGAAACTTTCCGGTTATGCAATCAGGTGTTGGGGATACAGGGGAAGCATAATATCTCACCCAAAACTAGCAAATCCTACATCCAGTTGTATCCATCCTTCAACACATAACCAAGAAACCTTCGAAAATCGTTTACCTCAACCTTCGAAAAGCATCCGTTACAAGTTATGGCAATACTCCCGAACTCCCGCCCCAGTACTGGGTGGCGTCTAGGTTATCTCACCAACAACTACATAAAAGAGATTTTCGATGTCGGCAAAACTCAGGTATTCCAGAACTGCAATGATAAAATTGTGACGACAACACCTCGGAGCTCAACTCCCCGGGACACTGCCACAACCCCTAAATGACAGGAGGCACCAAGAACAATGTTCTCGTCACAAAACCATCGGAACAATTCCAAGATACCCGCGTGATCCTAATTTTTTTAGTGAAATTTGAGAAGAGAAGAGTCAAAAATCTACGTCAGGATGCCTCACCAGAGCAACGAAGGGACTGAGGAGTAAAAAGAATCCTACTCTCCGATATATATAATCCTAAATGACTCAAAACATTTTTCTAGACTCAACAACGCCAGCGATTCGATCAAGCAGGGGGCTCCTAAAGTCGGGGAAGGCTCTGATACCAACTTGTTACGCCCTCGATGAGGCTATATCTCCCACGTGTTGAAGCACGACTTAGAGGCATAACCGCATTGAAAGCAATGTCGCAAGTGAGGAAATCTTCACACAACCCATGTAATACATAAGGGAAAGAGATACATAGTTGGATTACACTCGCCACTTCACACAATACCTGAAAATAACATTACAAGGTCCGACTACGAAACCAAAATAAAAGAAGACTACCCCAAATGCTACACAGATCGCCGATCGTCCCAACTGGGCTCCACTACTGATCAACTGGAAATGGAACAACATAGCAAACACAATATTCAACGAGCTCCTCCTTGAGCTCGGTTGCGTCACCTGCACGGTCTCATCGGTACCTGCAAACTGGTTTTGGAAGTATCTGTGTGTCACAAGGACTCAGCAATCTCACACCCTCGTGATCAAGACTATTTAAGCTCATGGGTAAGGTAAAAGGTAATGAGGTGGAGCTGCAGCAAGCGACTAGCATATATGGTGGCTAACATACGCAAATGAGAGCGAGAAGAGAAGGCAAAAGCAAGGTCGAGCAACTATGATCAAGAAGTGATCCTAGAACAACCTATGTCAAGCATTACCCCAACACCGTGTTCACTTCCCGGACTCTGCCGAGAAGAGACCATCACGGTTACACACACGGTTGGTGCATTTTAATTAAGTTAAGTTTCAGGTTTCCTACAACCGGACATTAACAAATTCCCATCTGCCCATAACCGTGGGTACAACTTTCGAAAGTTCAATCCCTGCAGGGGTGTCCCAACTTAGCCCATCACAAGCTCTCACGGTCAACGAAGGATATTCCTTCTCCCAAGACAATCCGATCAGACTCGGCATCTCGATTACAAGACATCCTCGGCAATGGTAAAACAAGACCAGCAAAGCCGCCCGAATGTGCCGACAAATCCTGATAGGAGCTGCACATATCTCGTTCTCAGGGCACACTCAGATGAGACTAGCTACGAGTAAAACCAACCCTCAAGTTTCCCCGAGGTGGCCCCGCAGGCAGCTCAGTTCGGACCAACACTCAGAGGAGCACTGGCCCAGGGGGTTAAATAAAGATGACACTTGGGCAGGCCTACCCAAGGGAAAGAAAAGGCTAGGTGGCGAATGGTAAAACCAATGTTGGGCCTTGCTGGAGGAGTTTTATTCAAGGCGAACTATCAAGGGGTTCCCATTATAACCCAACCGTGTAAGGAATGCAAAATCTGGGAACATAACACCGATATGACGGAAACTAGGGCGGCAAGAGTGGAACAAAACACCCGAGCCTTCCACCCTTTACCAAGTATATAGATGCATTAATTAAATAAGAGATATTGTGATATCCCAACAAAATATCCATGTTCCAACAAGGAACAAACTCCAATCTTCACCTGCAACTAGCAACGCTATAAGAGGGGTTGAGCAAAGCGGTAACATAGCCAAACAACGGTTTGCTAGGACAAGGTGGGTTAGAGGCTTGGTTTAACAATATGGGAGGCATGATAAGCAAGTGGTAGGTATCGTAGCATAGGCATAGCAAAAGAGCGAGCAACTAGCAAGCAAAGATAGAAGTGATTTCGAGGGTATGGTCATCTTGCCTGAAATCCCGCAAGGAAAAAGAACGAGTCCATGAAGAAGACAAACGGACGTAGCCAAACGGGTCCTCACAAACGCGATGTTATTGGAACCAACCCGAAGAAGAAACACCGGAAAGAAGCACACAACATAGTAAACAACCAACACATGAACATGGCATGGTATGTGGTGCATATACATGATTTGGACATGAATTATTGAACCTGGCCTCAACTTGGCAAACCAAGAGTTCCACTAGAAAGAGGAGTTGATTTCGGTCGAAATCAATATGAAGATCACCGGAATCGGATGCACGGTTTGGAAATGGCAAGCAAAACAAATATGGCACCGGTCTGCGATTAACAGCAAGTAGCCTCCTAAATGCATCAAGAACAACATGCTACATCACTCAAACATTGCAACAAAATACATGGCAGGGATCCACTCATGATGCTTGATAAAAGATGAACACTGAGCTACGGCTAATTCACTCAATTGCAAGCTCAAACAAGCATGGCAAAAGTGCAAACGATAACAGGTTACAGACTTTGTGAAATTATCAACAAGTCAGGAATTTATCATCAGGAAGCAATGTTTAGAGCATGAAAACTACATGCTACAGGAACATATCATGGCAAAGCAAGGCATGGCATGAAGCTACTCAAAGCATATAACAAAAGTCCCTTCGGGGAAATGTCACGCGGTGACATGCGGAGCCCTGCCTGGCCTGCTACAGCTCGGGTTCCCGGAGTCCTGTTAGCCCAGTGCTACAGCCCGGATTCGCATGCTGCTGACTGACATGCTCGATGTTGATTCATGTATGCCTGTCCCCGTAAGTTAGTGCCACTTTGGGTTCATGACTAGTCATGTGGGCCCGGGTTCTCTGTCATATGGATTCTAGAGACACTATCATATACGTGAGCCAAAAGGCACAAACGGTCCCGACCATGGTAAGGCGACACCCGTGGGAATACCGTGCATGAGGCCGCAAAGTGATATGAGGTGTTACCGGCTAGATCGATGTGACTTGGAATCGGGGTCCTGACACCTTTCTTATTCAGTACATGGGATGTGTAAAGATTACCCCTCTTGCGATAGACCTACCATGCGGCTATGCCTCTAAGTCGTGCCCCGACACGTGGGAGATATAGCCGCATTTTGGGTGTTACATTCGGACATAAAGTGGGAAAGAAGATTAGGGAGTAAGCCAATACCGAACAAGGTTGGGCGAAACAGTTTCCATTATAGTCTGATTGGTACGTCAAAACGTATTTTTATAGAGGATGCTATAAGCATCAAGGCCATTTTACATGTCGAGAACAAGGGAAAGCTGTATACAGGTCTAAATTTGAGGAGATGATCTTGAAGATCTTTTGGTCACTCTGCCGCACGTCTGCGCCGCATTTCCCTATAGCATATGGTCCTTTGAGAGGATCAACAACTGAGTGTGTATAAGGACCTGGAAGAGGACCCTGAGTGCCATCGAGGAGTGGTGTAGGTTTTAAAGGACCTAAAAAGAGAAAGCAAGAAACAAAGATGGAAGGATATAAAGGTCCGGATAGGGTCAAGCCGTATTGTGGACCTTATTTTGAAGAGGCCTCCGTCCTTACCCATGGTATTTTTAGTGCGTAATTATGTATGCGCGGTGTGTATGCCGCTATCTAGTTGGGGTTCTGACGGAGGCCGGATTGCTAATCTAGCTATGGACGAGCCGGACTGTCATTCTGCTGGGTAGACCGGACTCGTTTGACAGTGTTCGAGGGCTTGGCTGCCGATGTAGTATTCGGCTTAATGAGGCCACCCTATACTTTAGCTGCGAGGGCCACCGTATGCTCCTCAGTGCGGAGGGAGCGCCCCGTATTTCCATTGACTATTATAATGCCACGAGGTCTAGTCATTTTGAGCTTTAGGTAAGCATAATGCGGGACCGCATTGAAGCGGGCGAAGGCAGTCCTTCCAAGGAGTGCGTGATAACCGCTGCGGAAAGGGATGACGTCGAAGATCAACTCTTCACTTCAGAAGTTGTCTGGTGAACCGAAGACCACTTCCAGTGTTACTGAGCCTGCGCAGTAGGCTTCAACGCCAGGTATTACCCCTTTAAAGGTGGTTTTGGTGGGCTTGATTCTTGATGAGTCGTTGCCCATTTTGCGAACAGTGTCCTGATAAAGCAGGTTAAGGCTGCTGTCGCCATCCATAAGGACTTGCATGAGATGGAATCCGTTGATAGTTGGATCGAGGACCAATGCTGCCGAACCTCCATGACGGATACTGGTCAGATGGTCTCTGTGATCGAAATTGATCGGACAGGCTGACCATGGATTCAATTTTGGGGTGACTGGCTCTATGGCATAGATGTTCCTTAGTGCGTGCTTGCACTCCATTTTGGGTATATGCGTAGCATATATCATATTCACTGTTTTTACCTCGAGGGGAAACTTCTTCTGTCCCCCTGTGTTCGGTGGGCGAGGCTCTTCATCATCGTCCTCGCTGGGCGGCCCCTTCCCCTTTTGTCTGGTGCTTAGCTTGCCGGCCTGTTTAAAGACCCAACAATTCATGTTGGTATAATTAGCAGGTTTATGAGGGGTACCATGAATCTGGCAAGGCCGATCGAGTATTCGGTCCAAACTAGATGGACCATCCTTGTTTCCTTTGAATGGCCTCTTCCATTGACTAGGTTTAGAGCCACTGAATCCGGTGTTAACCCCATGTCCTCGGTATCTTCATTATTGCTATGACGTTTGTGTCTGTTGCGTCGTGGCTTGCCATTGCCATCCCTGGCTTCGGAGGTGCCAAGGTCACTGGTGCTATTGCTTCTACGAGCTAGCCGGCTATCCTCTCCCGCGAAAAAGTGGGTCATAAGTACAGTAAGGGCTGCCATGGACTTCATTTTTCTTGGCCTAGGTGTCGGGCAAGCCACTCGTCTCGGACGCTGTGTTTAAAGGCCGCGAGGGCTTCGGCGTCCGGACAGTCCACTATTTGGTTCTTTTTAATTAAGAACTTGGTCCACAGCTTCCGGGCTGATTCTCCGAGTTGCTGGATTATGTGACTAAGGTCATCGGCATCTGGATGCCGGACGTAGGTTCCTTGGAAGTTGTCTCTAAAGGCATCCTCCAAGTCTTCCCAGCTGCCAATAGAGTTTTCTGGGAGGCTGTTTAACCAATGTCGTGCTGGTCCCTTTAATTTTAGCGGGATGTATTTGATGGCATGGAGATCATCACCGCGGGCCATGTGAATATGGAGAAGAAAATCTTCAATCCATACCGCGAGATCTGTAGTACCATCGTATGATTCAATGTTCATGGGTTTAAACCCCTCAGGGAACTGGTGCTCCATCACCTCATCGGTGAAGCATAAGGGGTGTGTGGCGCCTCTATATTGGGCGATGTCGCGATGCATTTTGGATGAAGTACGAATGTGTTTTCCGGCCCGGGTGTGGTTGTGCCTGTCGCACCTGGCCTGATGGCCGTCCTCTCGAGTTGGAGCACGCCCCCTTGACCCATAGATTGATCTTGTCTGACCGGCTCTATTGTCCAGGTCCTTTCGTAGGTCATAGGTATAGCCCGGGGCCGCTGCCTCCCTGCCTCAATAGCGAGGTGGTGCGGGCTGGTGTCGGCGTAAGTGGCCGGTCTGTCCCGTCTGCGTGGTGGTAGGTCAGGCTCGTCAGTGGGTTTATAATTTGGTGGTATTGGCTCAAGAGCCTCGTCGTCGAATCGTGGTAGCAGCTTGCGCTTCGGGTAGCTCTTGGTTGGGTGCTCGAGGCCATATTCCTCGGCTGCCAGGACTTTAGTCCATCTGTCATTGAGCGTATCACGATCGGCTTGGAGTTGTTGCTGCTTCTTTTTTAGGATTCTTGCAGTGGCGATTAGGTGGCACTTAAAGCGCTCTTGTTCGAGGGGTTCCTTTGGAACGATGAAGTCTTCGTTACCGAGGCTCACATCCTCTTCAGAGATCAGTAGGTAGTTACTATCCTCCTAGTCTTCGTTGTCGACAGGATCGACGGGGTTAACTTGCCCATCCTCCCAATCATCCTATTTGGATGTTGGCTCGATAGGGGATTCGGGGTCTTCGGCATTCTCCGGAGTGTTATTATCTTCAGTGTCAGTATTGCTGTCTTTTTCGCGACGCGATTTTGAGTGGCGTTGCTGACGTCGACACTTTGGAGGTGCTTTTGTAGGCTTGTCCTCAACCGGATCCTTCTTGCCATTGTCGTCATCCTCTTTGGGTGTGTCTACCATGTACACGTCGTATGTGGAGGTGGCCGTGCAACGTCCGGTAAACGGAGGGCCTTGGCCTTGTTCGTCTCCGGCATCGTCGTCCATGTTGTCGATGTCTTCGGAGGTGTAGTCCAACATGTCGGTTAAATCTTCGACACTGGCTATGAAGTGGGTGGTGGGTGGGATGCAAAATTCCCCGCTCTCAGCCCTAGTCTGGGCTGAGCGTAATTCGGAAGCGAGGGTCCATGGGGGCGGCAGGGGTGAGGGCCTCCCGGACATGCTCACTTGACGTGGATCTCTAGAATTCTGATCTGGAGTCCACGGGGGAGTCTGGCACTTTAGCGATGAAGGGAGTCTGGTTTGTCTTTGGTTGGCCAATGACGCAGTCCCCTCTAGATCTCTGGTAGTAAGTTTCATAATTGCAGGGAGTCCAGCGAGCTCTAAAATCCCATCTTCAAACCTAGTAGTCTGCTCTGGATCTAAGGCCAGAGCGGTGGTCAGAACCGCGAATCCTTCGAAGATCAAGTCACCTCGGATATCAGCGACGTAGTTCAGATTTCCAAAATTGATCTGATGACCAGGGGCGTAGCTGATCTGCTCAAGGTGGCCAGTTGAGTTGGCACATAGTGCGAAGCCACCGAATACGAAAATTTGGCCGGGGAGGGAAGTCTCCCCAGAAACGGCATTGTGGATCATAGAATGAGCCATCGAACCTTCTATTGACAGCACAGAGGAACTATCAATGAAAGCACCAACGTCGGTGTCAAAACCGGCTGATCTCAGGTAGGGGGTCCCGAACTGTGCGTCTGAGGATCGAAGGTAACAGGAGGCAGGGGACACAATGTTTTACCCAGGTTCGGGCCCTCTTGATGGAGGTAATACCCTACTTCCTGCTTGATTGACTTTGATGAGTATTGGGGTTACAAGAGTTGATCTACCTCGAGATCATAATGGCTAAACCCTAGATGTATAGCCTGTATGATTATGATTGCCTCTACGGACTAAACCCTCTGGTTTATATAGACACCGGAGGGGCCTAGGATTGTACAGAGTCGGTTTACAGAGAAAGGAATCTTCACATCCGAACGCCAAGCTTGCCATCCACGTAAAGGCGAGTCCCATCCGGACACGGGGGAAGGCCTTCGATCTTGTATCTTCTTGGCCCATCAGTCCAGCCCATATCACATAGCCCGGACGCCCGGGGACCCCATAATCTAGGACTCCCTCAACGAACCCCGTGGGGCCATGTAAAGAAATTGTAATGCTTTTGCTCCGCTGTTTATCATTCCTTCTATAAGACTTGTGGTTGCATATCTCGCTTTGGCACTGTCCCCCTTTTCGTCCTCGCGGTAGCTTAGCGCTCTACACCGGTAGGTCCCACTCCCCAGGTAGGCTTCAACCGTCGCTGGCATGCCAGGTCGAGATGTCGTGGTCAAGGCGAGGAGGTGAGCAGCCCGAGGTCCGATAAGAGCTCCTGAGGCGCGGTGATCAAGAGGTCCCCTTTGGCATGCAAGCAGCGTCCTGAATGCAGAAAAGGAAGGCGGCATTGCCAGAGCAAGGCTGCGCCGACTGAGAATTCCAATTGTGACATCATGCTAGCGCGGATATGTGACTTATCTTATTGAGTCCGAGGTGATTCCTTCCACATCGTTCTTTCGCGCTTCAGCGGTAGTGTTACTGGGTGAGGCTCATGCCGGCTTCCCCCTTCCTTGCTCATCTAAGTGCTTTGCATCCTTGGGTCCCAACCCTCCAGCAAGCTCAACCGCCGCTGGCTGCCAGGCCGCGGTGTGATAACCCACAAGTATAGGGGATCGCAACAGTTTTTCAGGGTAGAGTATTCAACCCAAATTTATTGATTCGACACAAGGGGAGCCAAAGAATATTCTCAAGTATTAGCAGCTGAGTTGTCAATTCAACCACACCTAGAAACTTAGTATCTGCAGCAAAGTGTTTAGTAGCAAAGTAATATGATAGTAGTGGTAACGATATCAAAAGTAACGGTAGCAGAAGTAATGTTTTTGGTATTTTGTAGTGATTGTAACAATAGCAACGGAAAAGTAAATAAGCGAAGAACAATATATGGAAAGCTCATAGGCAATGGATCGGTGATAGAGAATTATGTCGGATGCGGTTCATCATGTAACCGTCATAACATAGGGTGACACAAAACTAGCTCCAATTCATCAATGTAATGTAGGCATGTATTCCGAATACAGTCATACATGCTTATGGAAAAGAACTTGCGTGACATCTTTTGTCCTACCCTCCCATGGCAGCGGGGTCCTAGCGGAAACTAAGGGATATTAAGGCCTCCTTTTAATAGAGTACCAGACCAAAGCATTAACACATAGTGAATACATGAACTCCTAAAACTACGGTCATCACCGGGAGTGGTCCCGATTATTGTCACTTCGGGGTTGCCGGATCATAACACATAGTAGGTGAATATAGACTTGCAAGATAGGATCAAGAACTCTCATATATTCATGAAAACATAATAGGTTCAGATCTAAAATCATGGCACTCGGGCCCTAGTGACAAGCATTAAGCATAGCAAAGTCATAGCAACATCAATCTCAGAACATAGTGTATACTAGGGATCAAACCCTAACAAAACTAACTCGATTACATGATAAATCTCATCCAGCCCATCACCGTCCAGCAAGCCTACGATGGAATTACTCACGCACGGCAGTGAGCATCATGAAATTAGTGATGGAGGATGGTTGATGATGGCGATGGCGACGGATTCCCCTCTCCGGAGCCCTGAACAAACTCCAGATCAGCCCTCCCAAGAGGTTTTAGGGCTTGGCGGCGGCTCCATATCGTAAAACGCGATGAATGCTTCTCCTTTATTTTTTTCTCCCCAAAAGCAAATATATAGAGGTGGAGTTGAGGTCAGAGGAGCTCCAGGGGGGCCCACGAGGTAGGGGGCATGCCCAGGGGGGCATGCACGCCCCCCACCCTCGTGGCTAGGGTGTGGGCCCCCTAGCCTTGATATTTTGCCAGTATTTTTCATTATTTCCAAAAAGACGCTCCATGGAGTTTCAGGTCATTCCGAGAACTTTTGTTTCTACACATAAATAACACCATGGCAATTCTGCTGAAAACAACGTCAGTCCGGGTTAGTTCCATTCAAATCATGCAAGTTAGAGTCCAAAACAAGGGAAAAAGTGTTTGGAAAAGTAGATACGATGGAGACTTATCAACTCCCCCAAGCTTAAACCTTTGCTTGTCCTCAAGCAATTCAGTTGACAAACTGAAAGTGATAAAGAAAAACTTTTACAAACTCTGTTTGCTCTTGTTGTTGTAAATATGTAAAGCTAGCATTCAAGTTTTCAGCAAACATTATGCCGGGGTACTAATCCACGAGCACCTATGGGACCGGCGGACCGAGTCCCTTTCGGTTCGGCGGGGGCGAGGGTCGCACGAAGAGCGGATCGAGGTGAAGCACACGAGCGGTTTACCCAAGTTCGGGCCGCACGGATGCGTAAAACCCTACTCCTGCTTTGTGGTTTGTATTGAGTTCTTGCTCGGGAGCGCGGAGTTCTACAGTACACCCCAGTAGCTAACGAGACCGAGCGTGAGTGTTCTCTTCCCCCCCCCCTCCACGTTGCGCATGGGCCTCCTTTTATATGCTCAAGGGGTCACCGACAGGTGGCAACGTAGACAAGGGTAAAAATGGAAAGGTGTTGCGGTTGGTACAGCTACCTGCTATAGTGTATCATACCTAATCCTGACGGCAGGGGACAAGGGCATTAAATGCCCGTCTGCGTCGTCTAAATAGTGCAAAAGGGACCGTCAGGGATGCCACCGCTCGCCACGATGGCTATCTTGTCAGCGCCGCTTGCCACCGTTCACCGCTGGCTGCACAGCCTCCCGCCACGTACGCCTGGAAGGGTCCCAGAGCGACACGTTGTTGGATGTGCTGGAGCACGGGCGCAGAGTGGTGGCTTGCCGCGGCTAGCGCCTTGCCGCGGTCGTTGTCTTGTCGCGTCCGGGAGCTTGTCTCTCACCGGGCCTTGCCGGGACGCGTGGCGCGTCGCGGCAAGTTCTTTGAGATGCCTTGGTTGGCCTTCTCGGCAAGCTCCTCTTGCCGGGGTCTTGTCTCCTTGGCTTGGATACTTTGTCCTTGAATGGCTTCAAAGGAACCACGGAGGACATGGCGGTCACCCGGCAAGCCTTGCCGCGGGATGCTGCGACTGCCCGTGCACAAGTTCGGGATACTAGGGTACCCCTACTCTAGTACACTGACAGGAGCCCCCGGGCCTGGGCCATACACGGTGTCGAGCGCTGTTGGGCCAGGCCCAAAACAGGGCACGGGCACACGCGGCCTAGGTTACGCCGTATCTCTCCCTGTATCCACCGCGCCCTCCCCGAACAGCACGCATTGAATGCGGCATCGTGGGAGAGATCGTGGGTGGTTTCTTTATTCGGAAATGCGGAATGTCCGCCCTCTCCCTCTTTATAAGCAGGGGAAACAGGGGTAGTTCGCCCATTCGCCGGTTGCTGCTTCAATCTCGGAAATCTCCGCCGCTCCCTCGTCTTCCCGAATCTGAAAGATAGCAGCGCCCCGCCCCCCATCACCACTAGCACCACCGACGCCGTCGACCTCCTCCACCACTTCCGCCATGGCTCCGAAAGCCGACAAGGGGAAGGTTCTGAAGTCAACCGAGGCGCAGCGGCTTGCGGCGCTGCGAAAGGAGCGGGCAATCTTTCCCCCCAAGCTCGCCGCGAGGGAGCTGAGGGAGAACTACTACCTCTTCTGGTCGACGGAGACGCGAGCGCACCCGCGCACGAAGGTACTTCCAGCCGCTGCTTGGAAAACGGCTCCAAATGGATATCCTTTCTTCGCCTTGTTCTTCTACTGCGGGCTCTGCCCGCCCTTCTCTGAGTTCTTCTGCAATATTATGAACACCTACGGGTTCCACCTCCTTGATTTCACCCCCAATGTCGTTCTGACCATGGCAGTTTTCGCACATCTCTGCGAAAACTTCGTCGGAGTCCATCCCAATGTAGCCCTTTTTCGCCACTTGTTTATGCCCCGAGTAGAGAGAGGAGAGCCTTTATCCGGTGGAATCGCCTGGATCTCGAGGGCCGGCAAGAAGGACACTTATCTGGAAGGAGAGTTCCGTGGCAAGTGGGAGCAATGGAGAGCAGACTGGTGCTGGATTGTCGAGGAGAACCCACAGCCGTTTACCTCCCAGCGTCAAGCCCCAGTAGCACGCGGCAGCGATTGGAGTGACGTGGCTCCGGAGGATGATAGGCTGAAGATTTCCGTCACCCGGATCCTACGCCTCAAGCTTGTCGGGCTCACTGTAGGCGCTGTTGGCGCAGATTTTCTTCGCCGCCGCATCGCCCCCTGCAGGAACGGGGGAGACCCGCCTGGGAATTAAAGAATGCGGTGGATATCATGAGGCTGCGGCCGGGCCTCAACTTCAACTTCACTGTTCTGGAGCTCAACGCGATGCTCCAGGAGCTATTCAAGTATGACCCTCAACATCCCGAAGTGTTTAGGTTGCCGGGAGGTGTCGTTCCGCTGTGCAACAATTCCGCGCTCGACCGCATCCGTGCAATGATGCCGCTGTGCGATTAGCATGGAATTGTCCCAACTTGGCAAGAGCCTGTAGACGACGTCGCACAGCAATTCTTCGATGGCTTGGTAGAAGTGCCGATCCGCTCCGACGAAAAGGATAGCCTCACCCGCGACACCACCGATGCGGAGATGACACACATCGCCACTAGGCTGGAAGAGGCGGCGGCAGCCGCAGCCGCGGGCGAATTTGGATTCACTGTGGAGGAGGCAGATGCAGCAGAGGCGGCAAGCCGTGCCGAGCGAGGGGAGCCCGCCGGCGAGAAAGAGCTTGCCGGGCATGGAGTCGAGTCGAGTGAGCCCGCCGAGGATGCGAGCGGCTCGCTGGAGATCAACTCCTCTTCCTCCTCATCTTCAGGCAGCTCGCTGCAAGCAGAACCTCCATCTCCACCAAGAAGGCGTCTCCGCAAGGCCGGGGACATAGCGGGGCAGCTGGCCAGTGAACAGCCGCCGCGCCGCGCGACACGCTCCACCGCAGCAAGCACTGTTGCCGCGGGAGCACCTCACGCTGCTGCGGCAACTGGAGCGGGGTCCACCCGGACCATCGCTTCTGCTCCTGCCGCTTCTCACGCTATGGCGGCAGCCGGAGCGGGGTCATCTCATACCACCGCTACTGTTCCCGCCAAGCGGCCAAGGGAAACCACTCCTCCGCCTCCTTGTGCCGGACGTGAGCCAGACTTCGACTTCTCCGCGTTCAGCTCCGACGAGGAAGAAGAAGAGTAAGATTCTCTTGTTGTACTTGTAATTCTTCAATTCTTGCTGTTTTGTCTTGTATCTCATTTGCTTTACTCTGAACTTATTCCTTTTTAGGACTCTGGCTCAGAGAGCAGCGAAGAGGGCCAAGGTCTCGGTGATTATCATCAAGGACGAACCCACCGCGACAGCAGGGGGAGCGTCCGAGACAACCTTGCCGGACCCGGCAACTGTTCTCTAGAGCAGCCCCCAGCGTAAGTATATGGTTCACTTTCCGCTGTCGGGTGCGCATGGATACTCTTTCTTTGCTGTCATCTGACTGTTGGTTTATGTAGGAGCGGAGCAGCCCCACCAGGAGCCAAGGGAGAGTCCTCCGACAGGGGAGAGTTCTCCGGCAAGGGAGAAGTCTCCGGCAAGGGAGAGTTCTCCGGCAAGGGTCAGCACCAGCGGTCCCCCGACGGCGGAGACCACGACTACAGGACCCGGTACAGGTACTCCTCTCGCTTCAAAACTTCCCTTGGGTTCTTCTTCTTTTTTCTTGGATATTTGCTTGACTCTTCTCCCTTTTCCGGCCGTCAGACCCATCTACTACGGAGCCGATGGAGACCGAGGTTGCCGCCGCCGACGCCGCCGCCAAGGCTGCCGCTGCAGCAGCTGGCGAGGGGTCTGGCGATCGCACTGATAGCCCTGAGGCCGCAGGAGCGCCAGGCGCTACGTCGACTGCCGACCCATCCGCCGCTGCCGCAGCGCCAGGCTCCGAAGAGCCATAGCCGGGCGTCTACTTGAAGGTCGGCGATGGCGTCTTCATCAACTCCCCTGGGCGTCGAGCTCCAGGGCGCCGGTTGAAGGGGAGAGCTTCGACGGAGAGGTGCTCGCCTCCGCTGGGCTGACGCTGGTTGACGCGCCGAGCAGCAGCCGCGGCGAGCCTGAGGAGGAGCGGCTGCTGCGGAAGCTGTTGTCTCTCTACCGCGCGCGGCAAGCCAAGCTGGAATCCCGCGAGGCGCTTGTCGTGAAGGCGGGAGTGGACATCAAGAAGCGCGCGGAGGAGCTCCGGAGTCTCAACCAGGAAGCTCTCCGGTCCCTGGCAGAGGAGCAGGAGCAACTCACCGAAGCGCAGAAGGCCTTCTTCCTCGAGAAGGCCGAAGTTGAAGAGCAACAGCGGCTTGCCGCTGGAAAGCTGTCTGCGCAGGAGGGCGAGCTGGCGCATCGGAAAGTCAACCTTGACGCCCACGAGGAGGAGCTTGCCGCGCGTGAGCAACAATTCGGCGGAGCCCTTAAGCAAGCAGAGGATGCTGCCGCAGTTGTCGAGGCCGCCAAGAAGGAGCTGGAGACGAAGGTGGCGCAGCTGGAGGCCGATCTCGCCGAGAAGGGCAAAGAGCTTAGCGCCGCCAAGGACTCCAACGCGGATCTTGAGTTGAAGCTGACCACTTTGACCAAGACGCTGGACGGCGCCAAGGAGCAGGAGGTGGCCTTGAAGGAGGAGATCAAGGCCGACAAGGCGCTGCTGGAAAGTGCTGCCGCCGCCCAGAATGCTTTCAGGGAGAATGTGGAGCACTGGACGGAGGGTCTCGTGAATGTTGCCGCAGACATTGACAGGGAGCTGGCGCAGCTGGGGATGGAGGATCTCGGGTATCCCTCCGACGAGAACCTCCAACCCAGCACCAAGCTCATCTTGTTCTTCAAAGGCGTGGCGACAGCCCTCCAGCGGCTTCGGGAGAAGATCCCAAAGCAGCTGGCCGACGAGTCGCGCAAGATCTGCGTGGGAGCTCTTCAAAAAGTGTTGGTGAAGGTGGCCTTCCGCAATCCGGGCCTCAACCTCACCAACGTCCTCAAGACCCTGCCGCCGGATGCTGATCTGGAGGCGCTCAAGACCCTTGTCGCACCCATTGTGGACAAGGTGAGCAGGATCAAGAGGATCGAGGGCGATCGCGTAGACTAGGCCGCCCGCTTTCTTCTTTTCTTGTCGCTGTTTGTCATGTTATGAAAACAATCTGTTAGAGCCGCGACAAGCTATCTTGTAATATAACTCTATTCTGGGTAAGGATTGCAATGTTATTCCCTTTACTTGATTCCTCCCTTTGTATGTTTTTTTACCCTACGCTTTTAGGGAACTTGCCGGTGCAGGCACCCGAGCCGCGAGCGCTGAGTGCGGGACGTCAGCAGCCTGCTGGCGGTGCCGCTACCGACAAGAAACCTTGTCGCAACTAGTTGCAGCTCACTTAAGTTGTTGAGCGGACTAGAAACAAAATAAGGGCGCAACTAGCTACGAGTTGGTTCCTCCGCGCACAGGTTTTCCATACAAAGTGCGGCCGTTCAAGGAAGATAACTTAAAAAATTAAAAAATCTGATTGCTCAAACTTTGGCAACTTAGCTTTTCTGTTGTTTGCTTCCTGGTAAGGCGAAACTTTCTTGAATGACGCCTGGTCCACACCATTATCTTCTCCTTTCCCCCCCCCCCCGGCAAACTTGTGGGCGAGGGAACCTTGCTTTCCTTGAGAAAAAGAAAGAAGAGAAAATAAAGATATGGAGCCTTTCGGCTCGTTATTGCTTACCGGGGAGTAGGTGCTGCACAAAGTGTCAGATCACATATGCAAAAAATAGATAGGATGAAATCGACAAGATGTGCGGAGCATATGAGCTTTACTTATGCACGGGGCCTGCGCCCAGCTTTGTACAAAGGATTACATGCAACAACGGCAAGACTTGTACAAAAGGTGGTTGCCGGAACAGGTTCCGGCAACCGCGCCTTACGGGTAAAACTTATGAAGATGCTCGATGTTCCAGGAATTGCTCACCGGAATGCAATCTTCGGTCTCAAGGCAGACAGCGCCAGGCCTAGTGACTCATTTCACCCGGTAAGGGCCTTCCCACTTCGGCGTCAACTTATTGGAATTCTTGGTGGACTGAACACGCCGAAGAACAAGGTCGCCTTCCTCGAGACTTCTGGCGTTAACTTTGCGGCTATGGTAGCGGCGCAAAGCTTGCTGGTAGCGAGCAGCTCGTACAGCAGCCTGAAGACGGTCTTCCTCAAGGAGTAGCGCGTCATCTTGTCGCAGCTGCTCTTGCTCAAGCTCATCATAAGGGAGCACTCGAGGTGATCCATATACGAGTTCCGTGGGGAGAACTGCCTCTGCTCCATAGACTAGAGCGAAAGGTGTCTGGCCAGTGGCTCGATTTGGCGTCGTCCTGATCGACCAAAGAACCACTGGCAGCTCCTCGATCCAGTTTCTTCCGCACTTGTGCAGCCTGTCGAAAGTTCTGGTCTTGAGCCCACACAGCACTTTAGCATTTGCCCTCTCCGCTTGACCGTTGCTTCTCGGGTGAGCAACAGAAGTGAAGCAGACCTTGGCGCCAAGATCTTGGACGTACTGCATGAAGGTGCGGCTCGTGAATTGCGTACCGTTGTCTGTGATTATCCTGTTAGGGATCCCAAAGCGGCAAACAATCGACCTGAAGAACTTGACTGCTGACTGTGCTGTCACCTTTCTCACTGCTTCCACTTCCGGCCACTTTGTGAACTTGTCGATTGCAACGTACAAGTACTCAAAGCCCCTGACTGCTCGGGGAAAGGGGCCGAGGATGTCGAGCCCCCAGACCGAAAATGGCCAGGATAAAGGGATCGCCTGGAGAGCTTGTGCTGGTTGGTGTATCTGTTTGGAATGGAACTGGCACTCTTCACACTTGGTTACTTGTGCAGTTGCATCCTGGAGGGCTGTCGGCCAAAAGAAACATTGCCGGAATGCTTTGCTGGCAAGTGCTCTTGCGCCAATGTGGTGACCACATATGCCTCCATGTATCTCTGCCAACAGCTCTTGTCCGTCTTCCTGGTGAATACACTTCAATTTCACACCGTTGAGTCTTCGTCTGTACAGTGTGTTGTCGACAAACTGGTACATACTTGACTGCCGGGCTACTCTTTCCGCTTCTACTTGCTCTTCGGGAAGTTCTCCTGTCTGAAGGAAACGGACAATCTGCTGTGCACATGTTGGAGCTTGTGGCTCGACAACAAGGACTAAAGGCAAATCTGCTGCTGCGGGAACATCCGCTTCTACGGCGAGAACCTGCGGTTCTGCCAGAGCTTGACGTTCCCCGGCAAGTTTGCCGGAGCAAAACTTGTCGGGAGCTTCTGCCTCAACGGAACAAACCCTGGGGTTTGCCGGAGCAGACTGCTCCTCAGCGCAAGGCAAATCTATTGCTGCGGGAACGTCCGCTTCTACGGCGAGAACCTGCGGCTCTGCCGGAGCTTGACGTTCCCCGGCAAGTTTGCCGGAGCCAAACTTGTCGGGAGCTTCTGCTTCAACAGAACAAACCCTAGGGCTTGCCGGAGCAGACTGCTCCTCAGCGCTCTTGGCGTTGATCTTGGGGACCTTCTTGGCGGCGGCTTCGGGAAGCTCTGCCGGCAAATAGTCACCAGAAATCAACTTCCTCTTCGTGCTCTGTCCAGTTGATGGCGTTACGGACGGTTGAGTCAGCTTGAGCACAAAGATCCCTGGTTCCACAGGTAACTTAAGTGCGGCACACTTTGATAGGCCATCGGCAATGGCGTTCCGAGCTCTTGGAACATGCTCCATTTGTAGGCCGTCAAAGTGCTCTTCTAGCTTTCTCACTTCGTTGACGTAGGATTCCATCAACGGACTCTGATAGCTCTTGTTCACTTGGCGGACGACAAGCTGCGAGTCACCCCTGACAATGAGCTTCTTGATCCCAAGGTCTGCCGCGATCCTGAGACCGGCAAGCAAGCCTTCATACTCTGCAGTATTGTTTGTTGCTTGCTCCTTGGGAAAGTGCATCTGGACTACGTACTTGAGGTGCTCTCCGGTGGGTGCGACAAGCAGCACGCCAGCGCCGGCGCCTTGCAGCGAAAAGGCACCATCGAAGTACATCAGCCACTCTTTGCTTGCTTCTTTGACGGGGATGCTTGTTTCAGGAATTTCTTCATCTGGTGTTGGCGTCCATTCTGCTATGAATTCTGCCAATGCTCTGCTTTGGATAGTTGAAGTACTCCCAAACTTGAGGCCAAAGCTTGACAGTTCCAGTGCCCACTCAACAATCCTGCCTGTCGCTTCTAGATTCTGTAGTATCCTCTTCAACGGCAAACGAGTGACAACTGTGATCTCATGTGCTTGGAAGTAATGGCGCAGCTTTCTCGAGGCCATGAGAAGGCCGAAAAGCAACTTCTGCACGCCAGAGTACCTTGACCTAGCCCCCTGGAGAAGGGAACTAACAAAGTAAACTGGGCGCTGTACCATTCTCTTCTGTATCTCCTCGCGCGTCTGCGTAGATCCATCCTTGTCGGGACCAGAGCTTGTCGGGGAAGCCCCCTGTTTGTCACTGGATGCGCCTGCCGCGGTTGCTGGCTCGTCATCTGCCTCCCTCTCTGCTACTAACGTAGCACTAACCACTTGATTGGTTGCCGCTATATACAGCAGCAACTTCTTTTGTGGCTTAGGTACGACAAGTGTTGGAGCGGAGGACAGGTATCTCTTCAAGTCTTGCAGCGCAGCCTCTGCTTCCGGAGTCCATTTCATTGGACCTGCCTTTTTCAATATTTTGAAAAATGGCAGGGCACGCTCAGCAGACCTAGAGATAAACCTGCTGAGAGCAGCCACGCAACCGGCAAGTCTTTGTACATCTTTGACGTGCTTTGGTGCTTCAATCTGCTCAATGGCCTTGATCTTGTCGGGATTGGCTTCGATTCCCCGCTGAGACACGAAGAACCCGAGAATCTTGCCGGAGGGGACTCCAAACACGCACTTCTTGGGGTTGAGCTTGAGGCTGATCTTGCTCAGATTTGCAAAGGTCTCGTCTAAATCTTGAATCAGAGTTGCCTTGTCCTTGCTCTTGACCACTATGTCATCCATGTAGGCTTCCACATTTCTGTGTATTTGTGGTTCAGGAGCGACATGGACTACTCTTGCAAATGTTGAACCAACATTTTTTAAACCGAAAGCCATCCGTATGAAACAATACGTGCCACATGGAGTGATGAATGCGGTCTTCTCCTCATCCTCTTTTGCCATGAAGATCTGATGGTATCCTGAGTATGCGTCAAGAAATGAAAGCAAATCACATCCGGCCATGGAGTCAACAATCTGGTCAATGCGCGGCAAAGGAAATGGGTCTTTGGGACAAGCTTTGTTAACATCGGTAAAGTCGATACAAAGTCTCCATTTCCCGTTCGCCTTGCGCACGACTACAGGATTGGCCAACCACGTAGGATGGAGCACTCCTCTGACAAGGCCTGCTGCTTCCAACTTCTTGATCTTTTCTGCGATGAATTCTTGGCGCTCCACTGCTTGCTTCCTGAGCTTCTGCTTGACGGGCCACGCATGAGGACAAACGGCAAGATGGTGCTCAATTACTTTCCTGGGAACACCGGGGATGTCAGACGATTGCCATGCAAACACGTCGATGTTCGCCCGCAGGAAAGCAATGAGCGTGCTTTCCTATTTAGGGTCGAGAGTGGCACCGATGGTGAAGGTACCACCAATGCGTCCTCCTTGGCGGACACCTTCTTGGTCTCTGGCGGAGCTGCCATTGTCTTCTTACACTTGTCGGTGGAGCTCGATGGTGCGTCCTTGATGGCAGCGCAGCACTCCGAAGAGGTGCGCTTGCCAGAGTGGGCATCAGAACTCTTGCCGGACTTGGTCTTCTTCTTCCCCCCGGGAGCTTCAACGGCAGGTGACTTGCGATCTGTTGTGGCTGCCGCTTCTCGGTAGATCTTGTTGGCGCAGATAAGAGCATCCTTCTTGTCGCCAGGGACAGAGATGACGCTTATCGGGCCTGGCATCTTCAGAATGTTGTATGCGTAGTGAGAGGCTGCCATGAACTTGGCGAGTGCTGGACGGCCGAGTATCCCATTGTAAGGCAATGGAAAATCGGCAACGTCAAAAGTGACCCTCTCAGTCCTGAAGTTCACCTTGCTGCCAAATGTTACTGGCAAGGTGACCTTCCCCTTCGGCTTGCTCCTTGCCGGGTTGATTCCTTGGAACGTGCCGGTCTCTTCAAGCTCGCTGTCAGGGATCTGGAGTTTCTGGAGTACAGCGGAGGAGATCAGGTTCAAGCCGGCCCCGCCGTCAACTAGCATCTTAGTGACCTTGAGGTTGCGGATAGTTGGTGAAACCAACATCGGCAAGCACCCGGCCGCAGTTGTGCGATCAGGGTGGTCCTCAATATCAAAGATGATAGGCGTGCTGGACCATTTCAGAAGCTTGCGTGACTCGACAGGCGGTTCTGCCGCATTGACTTCCCGCACCCACTGCTTGAGTTGGCGGTGCGAAGTATGCAGAGAAGCACCGCCGTCAACGCACAAGACCTCTGTGGCTTTCTGGAACTCCTGCTCACTGGTCTCGACATCATCCATGTATTCGTCGTCGTCTTCATCCTTGTCGCGGCCGCGGGGAGGTCTGTCTCCTTGCCGGTGCTTGGCCTTGTCGCGGCGTCCTCCCCGGCCGGCGCACTTCTTGCCGTATTCTCCAGCGCCTCCTTGGGCCCTCTCTTTGTCGCGTCACTCGTATTCAGCCTTTTGCTGCTGGACAAGCTGCTCGACCTTCTTGCAGCTCTGGAGGTCATGGCCCTTGGTGCGGTGGATCTTGCAGTACTGCTTGTCGGTGCCGTCCTGCTTGTCGGCGACCGCCACAGCCTGGCAGTTGGTGCATGCGGCAATCTCCTTGCCGGAGCTACCAGCTTTGGCTTTCTTGGCGCCACTTTCGTTGCCGGACTGCTCAACGACTAGCACATCTTTGCCTTTCTTCTTCCTGTTGTTCCGCCGCTGGTTTTTCTTTGCCGGGGCAGCATCCTCGCTGTCAGATCCCCCTGCTCCTGTATTCTCTCCCGGGAGTTTCCTCCCTTCCTCAGCACATGCACACTTGTCAGCCAGCGCATACAGCTCACTGACGTCTCTGATCCTGCACATCGCCATCTCCTCCCGCATCCTACGGTTACGCACGTTCTGATGGAACGCGCTGATGACCACGGTAGGGTGGACATCTGGGATGTTGTGCTATACATGGCTGAATCTCTGGATGTACTTGCACAGGGGCTCTCCTTCCTTCTGGGCGGGCAGATGAAGGTCACTCTCTTGGCCATGAGGTTTGTGGCCGCCTGTAAAGGCGCCGACAAACTGATGGCATAGGTCTGCCCAGGAGGATATGGAGTTGTCCGGCAAGTGCATGAGCCAGGACCTAACGTTGGGCTTGAGCACCAGCGGGAAGTAGTTGGCAAGGATCTTGTCGTCCCGCCCCCCGGTAGCCTGCACCGTGATGGTGTAGATGCTGAGGAACTCCGACGGATGCGACTTGCCGTTGTACTTCTCTGGTACGTCTGGCTTGAAATTCTTCGTGCTGGGCCACTGGACTTGCCGCAGCTCACGAGTAAACGCAGGGCAACCTACCGCGTACGGCAAGTCGCCTGGTTCCCCTGGCGCATGCATGTCGACAGAGGGCCCAGCGCGCTGGTCCGATTGACGTCGCGCTTCTCTTCGGCGCTCGATGCGAGTACGAGCGTCTTCTTGCTGTCGTTCGTGAAGAACTTGGCGCTGATCGCGACGAGCTCGTGGATCTGATGACGCGGTGGAGTCGCTGTCTAGGTGGATCCGGCGAGTCGGCGATCTTGGCCTTCGGGGCGGAGAGTGCACAGTGGTTGCACCCCCACCGGTCTTGTCGCCACCGGCTCGTGCCTGGCTGACTTGCCGCGGCTGCGATGTGCTCGGCTACCATTGAGTGTCGCCGTTGGTGAAGCCAATGAGACTCTGAATGGTGGCCCTCCAGTCGTCGATCTTGTCTGCCGTTGGAGGGTAGTCTAGGAGCAGTTGAGCTCGCGCCAAAGCTTCTGCTGGAGTGGCGGGTGGCGGTGGAGAACGGTGCGAGGAGTGGGATATGCTCGGACTTCTAACTATGTTAGAAGGAGCAGTATCCCGTCCAGGCGACCGTGCCTCGCTTGTGCCAGCATCTTGGCGTGCATGGTGGTCTTGAGCACTCCGAGATCCACCAGCTCGATCTTGGTCCAGCAAACGCATGGTACTGTGAGCACCATTATGCTGCTGGTCCTGCGCCTCCTGAGATGGGCGCGGTGCATGTACGGACGCCGAGGTCTTGGAGTGCGCCCGGTCATTGTGGGAGCCGGCTACGCCGCCGAGGGGCAGCGCAGCCTTGTCCTTGGACCTGGCAGCACCGTGAGCTCCCTCATCGACGCCCGTTTTTCCGCCGGCGTCTACCCCATCAGCCGTTTGCTCCGGCGGTGGTGGGTTCGGCACGGACGGATCAGCCGCCTCCGAAGCCTTCTTCTTCCGCGGCGTGTCGATGAAGATGATGAAGATCTAGCTCATGTGAACGCCGGATCTGGTTCACACAACCTCGACGCCCCCTACCTGGCGCGCCAAGGATGCCGGGGTACTAATCCACGAGCACCTATGGGACCGACGGACCGAGTCCCTTTCGGTTCGGCGGGGGCGAGGGTCGCACGAAGAGCGGATCGAGGCGAAGCACACGAGCGGTTTACCCAGGTTCGGGCCGCACGGATGCGTAAAACCCTACTCCTGCTTTGTGGTTTGTATTGAGTTCTTGCTCGGGAGCGCGGAGTGCTACAGTACACCCCAGTAGCTAACGAGACCGAGCGTGAGTGTTCTCTTTTTTTCCCTTCACGTTGCGCATGGGCCTCCTTTTATATGCTCAAGGGGTCACCGACAGGTGGCAACGTAGACAAGGGTAAAAATGGAAAGGTATTGCAGTTGGTACAACTACCTGCTACAGTGTATCATACCTAACCCTGACGGCAGGGGACAAGGGCATTAAATGCCCGTCTGCGTCGTCTAAATAGTGGAAAAGGGACCGTCAGGGACGCCACCGCTCGCCACGATGGCTATCTTGTCAGAGCCGCTTGCCACTGTTCACCGCTAGCTGCACAGCCTCCCGCCACGTACGCCTGGAAGGGTCCCAGAGCGACATGTTGGTGGATGTGCTGGAGCGCGAGCGCAGAGTGGTGGCTTGCCGCGGCAAGCGCCTTGCCGCGGTCGTTGTCTTGTCGCGTCCGGGAGCTTGTCGCTCACCGGGCCTTGCCGGGACGCGTGGCATGTCGCGGCAAGTTCTTTGAGATGCCTTGGTTGGCCTTCCCGGCAAGCTCCTCTTGCCGGGGTCTTGTCTCCTTGTCTTGGATACTTTGTCCTTGAATGGCTTCAAAGGAACCACGGAGGACCTTGGCGGTCACCCGGCAAGCCTTGCCGCGGGATGCTGCGACTGCCCGTGCACAAGTTCGGGATACTAGGGTACCCCTACTCTAGTACACCGACATATTATGAACTAACCATATTCACAATAACTCTCAGGTCTCATGTTTACTCATATCAATGGCATAATCAACTAGCGAGCAATAATAATAAATCTCGGATGACAATACTTTCTCAAAACAATCATAATATGATATAACAAGATGGTATATCGCTAGCCCTTTCTGAGACCGCAAAACATAAATGTAGAGCACCTTTAAAGATCAAGGACTAACTAGACATTGTAATTCATGGTAAAAGAGATCCAGTCAAGTCATACTCAATGTAAACTAACAGTAATGAATGCAAGTGACAGCGGTGCTCTCCAACTTGTGTTTTTTAATAAGAGGATGATGACTCAACATGAAAGTAAATAGATAGGCCCTTCGTAGAGGGAAGCAGGGATTTGTAGATGTGCCAGAGCTCGGTTTTGAAATAGAGATGAATAATATTTTGAGCGGTATACTTTCATTGTCAACATAACAACCAAGAGATGGCGATATCTTCCATGCTACACACATTATAGGCAGTTCCCAAATAGAATGGTAAAGTTTATACTCCCCCTCCACCAATAAGCATCAATCCATGGCTTGCTCAAAACAACGAGTGCCTCCAACTAACAAGAGTCCTAGGGGGAGTTTTGTTTGCAATTATTTTGATTTAGTTTTCATAAAGCATGGGACTGGGCATCCCGGTGACCAGCCATTTTCTCGTGAGTGAGGAGCGGAGTCCACTCCTCTTGAGAATAACCCGCCTAACATGGAAGATACGGACAACCCTAGTTGATACATGAGCTATTCGAGCATACAAAACAGGATATTTATTTGAAGGTTTAGAGTTTGGCACATACAAATTTACTTGGAACGACAGGTAGATACCATATATAGGTAGGTATAGTGGACTCATATGGAACAACTTTGGGGTTTATGGGATTGGATGCACAAGCAGTATTCCCGCTTAGTACAAGTGAAGGCTAGCAAAAGACTGGGAAGTGACCAGCTAGAGAGCGACAATAGTCATGAACATGCATTAAAATTAATCAACACTGAATGCAAGCATGAGTAGGATATAATGCACCATGAACATAAATATCGTAGATGCTATGTTGATTTTGTTTCAACTACATGCGTGAACATGTGCCAAGTCAAGCCAGTCGTATCGTTCAAAAGAGGATACCACCCTATCATACCACATCACAACCATTTTAATAGCATGTTGGCACGCAAGGTAAACCATTATAAGCTCCTAGCTAATTAAGCATGGCATAAGCAACTATAATCTCTAATTGTCATTGCAAACATGTTTATTCATAATAGCCTAAATCAGGAACGATGAACTAATCATATTTAAAAAAACAAGAGAGGTCTAGTTCATACCAGCTTTTCTCATCTCAATCAGTCCATCATATATCGTCATAATTGCCTTTCACTTGCACGACCGAATGATGTAAATAATGATAATAGTGCGCGTGCATTGGACTAAGCTGGAATTTGCAAGCATTCAATAAACAGGAGAAGACAAGGCAATATGGGCTCTTTTGTCAGATCAATAATAATGCATATAAGAGCCACTTCAATAATTTAATTATGATCTTCTCCTATCGACCCCCAAAGAAAAGAAATAAAGCTATTTACATGGGAGAGCTCCCAACAAGCAAAAAGAAGAACAGGAAATATTTTTGGGTTTTCTTTTTAATTACTACTACAAGCATGGAAAGTAAAACTAGCTAAAAGCTACAACTATTTTTTTGTTTTTCTTAAGGTTTATGAAACACACAAGAAGAAAGCATAAAAAGGAAAATAAACTAGCATGGATGATACAATGAAAAAGTATGAGCACCGACATCTAGCAATGAGTGTGTGAACATGAATGTAATGTCGGTGAGAAATACGTACTCCCCCAAGCTTAGGCTTTTGGCCTAAGTTGGTCTAATGCCACGGATGGCCTGGCGGATATCCAAAGTTGTAGTTGGGGTCGTACTGAGATGCAGCAGTCATTGCATCGTGGGCTGCAGCTTGGAGGCGAGCTATCTCAGCTCTCCTCTTATACTGTTCCACCTCCTCTCTGGTTATAGAATATCTCCCTTTTGCCTGAAAGTCAATGAAAGTAGAAGCAGGTAGAGCGACATGATAGGTGCGTCATCTGTCAAAGATTAGCCGGTACTAGAGGAACTGATCATTCCTCTCAACAAATTGATGACGAACCATAGCCTCATAATCCAAATAAGTAGGAGGCAACTCAATATCATCCTCACGTATGGTTATACCAAGAAAATTAGCTATGCGGGTTGCATAAATTCCACCAAATAAATCTCCATTAAATATATTAAGATGCAAACTCCGTGCAACAATGGCTCCCAAATTATAAGATTTATCTCCTAACACAGCACTCCTAAGAATACTGAGGTCAGGGACACTTATGTGACATGCTTCATCTTTATCGTTAATGAATCTGTCTATGAAGAGAGCAAAATAATGTATAGCAGGAAAATGAATGCTCCCTATGGTAGCTTGTGCTATATCTCTAGATTCCCCCACAGTTATACTAGCAAGAAAATCTCTAAATTCAGATCTGCAAGGTTCACTAGTACTACCCCATTGTGGAAGTTTGCAAGCAGTGGTGAAGTCCTCTAAGTCCATAGTGTAAGAATTTTCATAAAGATCAAACATGACAGTTTGAGAATTACGTGAAGAGGAAAATTCAAACCTCCTCTCAAAGGAGCTAGTGAGATAGTGGTACTGATGGCATTTTTCTTCCTCGAAGCTCACAAGATCAGCATTACGCAAATATGCGTTAAATTCTTCCTTAATTCCCGCTCGATCCATGAAGTCCTCTGAAGGCCATTCACAAGGCCGCACTGGCGCCTCCCTTGGTGGCTCATCATCAGCATCACACATTGCAAGCCTGGGTTCTTGTTTCCTTGAAGAACCCCTTGGTACATTTTCCTAAACATATTTCCTCTGAAAAATTTCTGAAATTTTTAGTAACTTCAAATAAATGTGAACCAAACTCAACAAAATTTATAGCAACTACACCTACAAGTGCCTAGAGCCTATATCATGCATCAAAACTACTTTTGACCATATAAATTTGACATGCAAGCTCAAGAACAGGGTCATCTAAGCAGCAAAAATATGCAATGAATAAAGCACTAGAACAAAAACTAATTGGACCAATGGAGGAGTCACATACCAAAGAACAATCCCCCCAAGCAGTTTTGTGAGAGGTGCTTTGAGCAAGGAGATCAAAAAACGCAGCAAAATGAGCTAGAACTCGTGCTTGAGCTGGATATTGGTGTTTGTGAGAGGAAGGAGTGTGTGGGTGCATGAATAAGTGGAGGAGGGACACCGTGGGCCCATGAGGCAGGGGGCATGTCCAGGGGGGTAGGGCGCGCCCTCCACCCTCGTGGCCAGGTGGATGCCCCCCTGCTGTATTCTCAGTGCCAAATATTCTCAAATATTCCAGAAAAAATCATATTTAAATTTCAGGGCATTTGGAGAACGTTTATTTTTGGGGTATTTTTATATTGCACGGATAATTCAGATAACAGACATAAAATACTATTTTTATTTTATTTAATATAAATAACAAAAAGTAAAAGGAGGGTACAGAGAGTTGTGTTTTCTAACTTCATCCATCTCATGCTCATCAAAAGGAATCCACTAACAGGTTGATCAAGTCTTGTTAACAAACTCATTCCGAATAACATGGAACCGGAGAATTTTCGAATAACACTAGGTTACCTCAATGGGGATATGCACATCCCCAACAATAAGAATATCATATTTCTTCTTGACAGTAGGTAGAGGAAATTCAAAACATCCAATAATAATCGATGGAATTTTTCCAATAGAATTGATAGTATGAACTTGAGGTTGTTTCCTCTGAAAGTGTACCATATGCTCATTACCATTAACATGAAAAGTGACATTGCCTTTGTTGCAATCAATAATAGCCCTTGCAGTATTCCAAAAGGGTCTTCCAAGGATAATGGACATACTATCGTCCCCGAGAATATCAAGAATAACAAAGTCCATTAAAATAGTAACATTTGCAACCACAACAGGCACATCCTCACAAATACCGACAGGTATAGCAGTTGATTTATCAGCCATTTGCAAAGATATTTCAGTATGTGTCAACTTATTCAAATCAAGTCTATGATATAAAGAGAGGCATAACACTAACACTGGCTCCAAGATCACATAAAGTAGTTTTAACATAGTTCCTTTTAATGGAGCATGGTATAGTGGGTACTCCTGGATCTCCTAACTTCTTAGGTATTCCACCATTAAAAGTATAATTAGCAAGCATGGTGGAAATTTCAGCTTCTGGTATCTTTCTTTTATTAGTGACAATTTCTTTCATATACTTAGCATAAGGATTCACTTTAAGCATATCAGTTAATCGCATACACAAAAAGATAGGTCTAATCATTTCAGCAAAGCGCTCAAAATCCTCATCATCCTTTTTCTTGGATGGTTTGGGAGGAAAAGGCATGGGTTTCTGAACCCATGGTTCTCTTTCTTTACCATGTTTCCTAGCAACAAAGTCTCTCTTATCATAACGTTGATTCTTTGATTGTGGGTTATCAAGGTCAACATCAGGTTCAATTTCTATATCATTATCATTGCTAGGTTGAGCATCATCATGAACATTATCATTAACATTATCACTAGTTTCAGGTTCATTACCAGATTGAGTTTCAGCATCAGAAATAGAAATATCATTTCGATTCTCAGGTGTTTCAGTAATAGGTTCACTAGAAGCATGCAAAGTCCTATCCTTTTTCTTTTTCTTCCTTTTAGAAGGACTAGGTGCATCTATATTATTTCTATGAGAATCTTGCTCAATTCTCTTAGGCTGGCCTTCAGGATACAAAGGTTCCTGTGTCATTTTACCAGTTCTAGTAGCCACACTAACAGCAAAATCATTGTTCTTACTATTCAATTCATTGAGCAAATCATTTTGAGCGTTAAGTACTTGTTCTACTTGAGTAGTAACCATAGAAGCATGTTTACTAATAAGTTTAATTTCACCTTTTACATTAGCCATATAATCACCCAAGTGTTCAAGCATATCAGCACTGCGTTTTAATTCTCTACCAAAATAAGCATTGAAGTCTTCTTGCTTAACCATAAATTTATCAAACTCATCTAAACATGGGCTAGCAAACTTAGTAAATGGGATTTCAGCTTTATCATATCTATAGAGAGAATTTACCTTTACTACCTGTGTCGGGTTATCAAGACCATGTATTTCTTCAATAGGTGATGGATTAAAATCATATATTTCTTCGACATGCGGTAAATTAAGACCATGTATTATCTTCAATAGGAGGTAAATTCTTAACATCTTCAGCTTTAATACCCTTTTTCTTTCATGGATTTCTTTGCCTCTTGCATATCTTTAGGACTGAGAAATAGAATACCCCTTTTCTTCGGAGTTGGTTTAGGCATAGGCTCAGGAAGTGTCCAATTATTTTCATTTGTCAACATATTATTCAATAGAATTTCAGCTTCATCCGGTGTTCTTTTTCTGAAAACAGAACCAGCACAACTCTCCAGGTAATCTCTGGAAGCATCGGTTAGTCCATTATAAAAGATATCAAGTATTACATTTTTCTTAAGAGGATGATCAGGCAAATCATTAAGTAATTGGAGGAGCCTCCCCCAAGGTTGTGGGAGACTCTCTTCTTCAATTTGCACAAAATTATATATATCCCTTAAGGCAGCTTGTTTCTTATGAGCAGGGAAATGTTTAGCAGAGAAGTAATAAATCATATCCTAGGGACTACGCACACAACTAGGATCAAGAGAATTAAACCATATCTTAGCATCACCCTTAATTGAGAACGGAAATATTTTAAGGATATAAAAGTAGTGAGTTATCTCATCATTAGTGAACAGGGTGGCTATATCATTTAATTTAGTAAGATGTGCCACAACAGTTTCAGATTCATAGCCACAAAAAGGATCGGATTCAACCAAAGCAATTATACCAGGATCAACAGAGAATTCATAATCCTTATCAGTAACACAGATAGGTGAAGTAGCAAAAGCAGGGTCGGGTTTCATTCTAGCATTAAGAGATTGCTTCTTCCATAGCTAATAACCTCTTTAGATCATATCTATCATTGCAAGCAAGAATAGCTCTAGCAGATTCTTCATCCAGAACATAACCCTCAGGAACAACAGGCAATTCATATTTATTAGGGGGAGAGTCTTCATCATCACTTCCATTAATATTATCAGTTTCAATAATTTCATTCTCTCTAACCCTAGCAAGCTGTTCATCAAGAAATTCACCAAGTGTCATAGTAGTATCAAGCATAGAAGTAGTTTCATCATAAGTATCATGCATAGCAGAAGTGGCATCATCAATAACATGCGACATATCAGAATGAATAGCAGAAGCAGGTTTAGGTGTTGCAAGCTTACTCAAAACAGAAGGTGAATCAAATGCAGAGCTAGATGGCATTTCCTTACCTCCCCTCGTAGTTGAGGGATTTATCTTGGTTTTTGCATCTCTCAAGTTCTTCATAATGAGAGCAGATATAAATCCCAAGTGACTCAAAGAATAGAGCTATGCTCCCCGGCAATGACGCCAAAAAATAGTCTTGATAACCCACAAGTATAGGGGATCGCAACAATTTTTGAGGGTAGAGTATTCAACCCAAATTTATTGATTCGACACAAGGGGAGCCAAAGAATATTCTCAAGTATTAGCAACTGAGTTGTCAATTCAACCACACCTGGAAACTTAGTATCAGCAGCAAAGTGTTTAGTAGCAAAGTAATATGATAGTAGTGGTAACGATAGAAAAAGTAACAGTAGCAAAAGTAATGTTTTGGTATTTTGTAGTGATTGTAACAATAGCAACAGAAAAGTAAATAAGCGAAGAACAATATATGGAAAGCTCATAGGCAATGGATCAGCGATAGAGAATTATGCCGGATGCGGTTCATCATGTAACAGTCATAACATAGGGTGACACAAAACTAGCTCCAATTCATCAATGTAATGTAGGCATGTATTCCGAATATAGTCATACGTGCTTATGGAAAAGAACTTGCATGCCATCTTTTGTCCTACCCTCCCGTGGTAGCGGGATCCTAGCGGAAACTAAGGGATATTAAGGCCTCCTTTTAATAGAGTACCGGACCAAAGCATTAACACATAGTGAATACATGAACTCCTCAAACTACGGTCATCACCGGGAGTGGTCCTGATTATTGTCACTTCGGGGTTGCCGGATCATAACACATAGTAGGTGACTATAGACTTACAAGATAGGATCAAGAACTCTCATATATTCATGAAAACATAATAGGTTCAGATCTGAAATCATGGCACTCGGGCCCTAGTGGCAAGCATTAAGCATAGCAAAGTCATAGCAACATCAATCTCAGAACATAGTGGATACTAGGGATCAAACCCTAACAAAACTAACTCGATTATATGATAAATCTCATCCGACCCATCACCGTCCAGCAAACCTACGATGGAATTACTCACGCACGGCGGTGAGCATCATGAAATTGGTGATGGAGGATGGTTGATGATGACGATGGCGATAGATTCCCCTCTCCAGAGCCCCGAACGGACTCAAGATCAGCCCTCCCGAGAGGTTTTAGGGCTTGGCGGCAGCTCCATATCATAAAACGCGATGAATCCTTCTCCTTTATTTTTTCTCCCTGAAAGCAAATATATAGAGTTGGAGTTGAGGTCGGAGGAGCTCCAGGGGGCCCACGAGGTAGGGGGCGCGCCTAGGGGGGCAGGCGCGCCCCCACCCTCGTGTCTAGGGTGTGGGCCCCCTAGCCTTGATCTTTTGCTGGTATTTTTCATTATTTCCAAAAAGACGCTTCGTGGAGTTTCAGGTCATTACGAGAACTTTTGTTTCTGCACATAAATAACACCATGGCAACTCTGCTGAAAACAGCGTCAGTCCGGGTTAGTCCCATTCAAATCATGCAAGTTAGAGTCCAAAACAAGGGCAAAAGTGTTTGGAAAAGTAGATACGACGGAGACGTATCACAGTGCCGTGGTCATGGCCAGGGGGTGAGGGCTGGAGAGTCAGTAGGAGCTCCTGAGGCGCGATGCTTAGGAGCCCCCCTTTAACGTGCAATCGAATCATGCAAAAGGAGGGTGGCCAGCGAGGCCACCCGTAGGCAGGCTCCGTAGATCCGTGTGGGTTAGTTCAAGGGGAGAATGAAGCTTATACTCGCATTTGCTGTCCCGCCACTGATCTTTCCGCAAGAATATGAAGGCACTGATGATCTAGTGAGGTGACGAGCAAGGAGCGGGCCGTGCGCCAGAGCTTGATCCCTCAGGTTTGCCAGCGTTGCAGGGATGGACCCGAGCACAAGTGTTGTGCCAGCATGTGTAGCCCTGTTGTGGGATGAGCAGGAGATGGGTCAGCAACGCGGGAAGCCGCGAAGGACAACAGACAAGTAAGCGATAATCGTCAAGTAACTCATGGAAGGAGATAAGCTAGCTTGGATAAATGCAAGAATGATACATGCCGCAGGGACGGACCCATGCAGCCTGGGGATGATGCAGCCTGAGGGGCGCCCCCAACAGATTAAGTTAAAGACACAAAAGGATACATGTCGCAGGGACATGCCCGTGCGACTTGGGGATAATGCTGCCCGAGGGGCGCCCCCAACTAAATGAATGGGAAAGAGTCACCTGGCACCGTTGCTAAAGGGATGTTGAAGCAGCTGAAGATGCATGTTGAAGAAGTTGCTCCTCACGAGTCGCCTGAGTCCAGAGCCTCGGGAGGCTCTAGGGGCCGGGAGGCTCATGAAGAACCATCGCCATTTCTTCCAGGACTGCATGATGCCTAGCCTCCTGAGCCACCAGAGTGCTTCACAGGTGGCGCTAGAAGGTGACAGCCGTGTTTGGCAGGCCGAATGGCATGCAAACATAGCTGTGAGGTGGACCCTCACACCGACCAACGCGCGAAGGCCAGAAACACTCCTGGGATGCGGCCTTGTTGAGCCCTGGGATGTTGATGCAGACGCGCAGCTCGTTGTCCTCGCCGGGACAAAAAGTTGCGCCAGGTGCTGGGCGGCGATCGCCGCACATGGTCCTCGCCTCTTGAAGCTCCTCGGTCGCCTTGGTGATGAACTCCTGAGAATTGGGCACTCCCTTCTTTGTGCCCTCATGAGGGAAGCGTGTGGTGAAGCATGCCTCCACGTGGTGCCCGAGCGCCTCCCTCGTGACATTGGTTAAGTCAGAGGTCCTCCAACAGAGAGCCTCCTAGCCCAGCCTGAGGAGGGTGCTAGGCGCGCCTTCCTATGCGAGGGAGGGAGGCGCCCCATCCGTGGGCGCAGGTCCTGAGGTGGTGCCGCTGGAGACACCGCTCTCCTGAAGCTCCTGGCTGCGCAGCTGCGTCTTCTTCTTGGGGATAGCCTCAGGTGGGTAGATGGAACCTTCGTTGTTTAGGTCTTTGGCCGCCGCAGCCTGGTAGGCGCGCTCTAGAGAGCACACCACATCCTTCTCCTTGCAAGCGACCGTGATGACGTCGTAGCTTCCTGCCATCTTGAGGACATTGTAACCATGGTGGGTCACTACCATGAACATGGCTAGGGCCGGATACCCAAGGATGGCATTGTACGGAAGGCGGATGTCAGCGAGGTCGAAGTCGATGAGCTTAGTGCGGTAGTTGTTGCACCTGTCGAAGTTGACTGGGAGGCGGATTTGCCCTATCGGGGTGGTGGAGCCATCGGTCACTCCTGAGAAGGGCTTGGTGGGCGATAGCTAATCATGTGGAAGTTGGAGGCGATCGAACGTCTCGACAGAGAGAACATTGAGTCCTACGCCACCGTCAATCAGGGTCTTGGTGACAAGGACATTGCCGATGATGGATGAGTAGAGCATCGAGAGGGTGCCGACAGTTGCCGCAGACTTGAGCTGGTCGGATGAGCTGAAGGGGGTGGTGTACTTGGACCACCAGAGTGGGCGCGTGGTCTCGAGCCTGGGGAGGGCCGCGTTCACCTCACGAGCAAACTGTTGGAAGACATGCTGGGATGTTGGGGCCTGAGCGCCACCCAGGATGCAGGTGATGGCGCGAGGCTCCTGGAAGCCCCCAGCCCCCTCGTCCTGGTGGTGGTCGTTGTTCCTCCTTGGTGGTGGCGGCAGTGGAGGGAAGGCAGCGTTGCCCTAAGGGTGATCCTCACGAGGCTGGTCCCTCCAGGCTCCCTCACGAGGCTGATCCCGCCAGCGGTCCTCGCGAGGACGATCGTGCCACTCCTGGCGGGGTTTCGCGGTCATCCCAGCGACCTCCACTTCTACCTCCTCCATGGCCGTAGCCTCGGTCATTGCACTCAGGGCGTCGTCCGAAGCACCCTTCGCGGATGGCCCTAAGCTCCTGACAGTCGTTGGTGTTGTGGCTGTGTACATTGTGGAAGGCACAGAATGGGCGGTTGGCCTTGGATGACTCTGGGTGGTCGCATCCGCGCTTCAGCTCTGGCTCCGCAGCGAGCACGACAGTCCCCTTGTGCTTCACGTCCTTGGTCTTCTTATCTTCTGGGTCGGCAGCTAGAAGCTCAAGGAGGGAAAGGCATCCCTCCTCAGCTCTCGCGCACTTGGTCGCCATATTAAACATCTCCAGAGCCATGCATAGGTCCTCGTGTATGGCAAACTCCTCCTTCATCTTGACATCACGGACACCACGGGAGAATGCCGAGATGATGGCCTTGTCCGTTACCTTGGGGATCTTGAGGCAAACACTGTTGAAATGCTGGATGTACTTCTGCAGGGTTTCCCCTAGTTGCTGCTTGACGCATCGCAGGTCACCAGCAGCAGGCGGGCGGTCGCGAGTGCCTTGGAAGTTGGCGACGAAACGCTCGCGCATCTCACCCCAGGAGGAGATCGACCCCGCGGGCAGGTTCAGGAGCCACGAGCGTGCGCCATCTTTGAGAGCCATGGGAAACCAGTTTGCCATGGCCTTCTCATTGCCGTTGGCCACCTCGATGCTCAGCTCGTAGAGCTATAGGAAATCAGCAGGGTCGGGGTGTCGTCGTAGCGTGGAGGCAAACCGGGCTTGTATTTGTTGGGCCGGGCAACGCCGCGTGATGGTGTCCTGGACTAGGGGGTACTCACCACGTCGTCTCCTGATCTATTAGATTGGGCCGAGGCCCCCCATGGCCGTATACTCATGGGCCAGTTCGGACAGCTGCCGCCTACATGGAAGATTCCACAAAGACTTGGCGATCAAGACAAGGACTTCTCCCCACCGGCATATTCGGCTAGGACTCTTGTTAACCTAGGCCTCTGGTGCATTATATAAACCAGGGCCAGGCTAGTCGATAGAATATACAACATACACATCAACAATCATACCATAGGCTAGCTTCTAGGGTTTAGCCTCTCTGATCTCGTGGTACATCTACTCTTGTACTACCCATATCATCAATACTAATCAGGCAGGACATAGGGTTTTACCTCCATCGAGAGGGCCCGAACCTGGGTAAAACTTCGTCTCCCTTGCCTCCTGTTACCATCCGGCCTAGACGCACAGTTCGGGACCCCCTAGCCGAGATCCGCCGGTTTTGACACCGACATTGGTGCTTTCATTGAGAGTTCCGCTGTGCGATCGACAAAAGGATCGATGGCTCGCGTGCAGATCAACTGCGACTTCGGCGTCTTCATCACCAGTTTGACTGGTCACCTTGGTTCGACCAAGAATTGCGCCCCGTGTTCGGATCACCATGATCGGACGAGGGCCTTCAACAAACATCAACTCCGATCTCTATCAAGATCACGGAGGAATTATCTATGGAGCTCAGGGGCTCAACGTCAACATTGCCCTCAAGCGACTGTGCTGTTTTTTTGGACAGCGACCTCGTATCTGCCGCCACCACCTCCTCGAGTATCGCTTTGACGATCGCTTTGGTGGAATTGTGTGGAATTGGGTCTATAACAACCCTGGAAAATTTCGTCGAGTTCCGATGGAGGAATCTCTGGCAATCCATGATATACCGGAGCCCTGTCAAATCTGGATGGGAATTTGGATGAGTTTAGGGCGTGGTGTGCAGCTTCTAGCTCGGACTTCCTTTGGAAGATCCAACCGTTGATCGGCTGTGTAATTCCTATATCTACCACCTCTCAAAATTTCAGCTTGATCCGACCGTCCAAACTCCGGGAACCTTCCGATTAGTACATCACTTTTCGGATCTATTTTCTGCGTGAAAACGAATCCGACCCGAGTTCATCTTTTATATGAACGGGATTTCGGACATCCCTTTTGAAGGAAGTTTTGTATGGGGTATTGTGTTTTGTTCCCGAACACACCCCACTAACTTTAAGATCTTTTGAACATGATCTTCAACATCATGCTGGTGTCAAACCGCCGGAAATATTACTCCACGGCTGCCGACCTGCGCTAGACACGTCGTCACTTTAGCCGAGCTCAACTTCTTCGGATCATCATCTCGGCAAGCCGAACAAGAGTCCGGCATCGCGAAGGATAAATCATCATCAACATCGCCGCCCCACGAATTACACGGAGCGGGCATACCGGCATCGCCGCACGGTCGCTTCATCAAGCCGGCATCGACCACGTCACGACCTGCATCGACAGGGCTGCACTATTGCTTCTTCAAGCTGGTGTCCATCACGCCGACCTACTTCGACTCATCAGCTGACGTCGAGGCTTCGACATCTCGGCTGGACCGGGGGCTTCGCCATCTCTTCATCAACCTACTCCAGACGCTTCGGCGTCACTAGCCGATCAGCTCCGTCACGTTAGCTGGGCTGAGGGCTTTGCCTCGGCGAGTCAACCTTTTCCAGCATTGCCATGCCGTCGTTTTATCGCCCATCAGGCAATGGGTGTGCGGAGCGAGTCCCAATTTTGGGAATCACCTTCCTTCGGATTGCTACAACAAATAAACCAGGTGCTATTAATCCCAGTATTTTTTGCTTGTTTGGGTTCATTTTTCCCAAGGAATTATTACTCTGGTTTGTCCATGATATGTACACAGGTCTATCAAATGGTGACCGCATTAACGAGGTCGCGTGGTGGTTCGATCAGTTTCCGTACATAGTCCGACGAACGCCGCATCCGGAGCTCGGACCGACCTGTGAATTCAGGCCTTGCCGCGCCTTTACTACATCACGCCGACGCCCTGCATCGACATTGACTTCGGCGCCATGCTATATTTCTTCTATTCCTCACTTTCCATAAATTATTTATTATGCAACATTTTTTTTAATTATCATTATTACTATTATCTCCAGTTTGCACTATTTTTTGTGCACAGGGAAATGATCCGGGGACTTCGGCGTCACTCTGCCGGTGTGCATTGACCGTGCTATGTCACCACTTCGGCGTGTCAAGCTCTCCGCTCCGCCACCTCGGGACCGGCTTGGGGGATGGAACCTTGCCCCGCATCAAGCTCGGACCGCGTCATCAATACTGAACACATTAACCAGCTAAGTCGCTTTCATGCTCAAAGCTTTAACTTCTAACTTGTGTTCGGTTCGACCAAGAATTATACTTTTTTGGAAAAAAGTTGCTTGTAAGAAATTTCCTTGTCCAAACTTTGTTTGTGACACATAAATTCAAATACCCCGTTTACTTGGGGGCTTCCTTTATGAAGCTTTTCCTCTTGCATATGATTATACTTGTACGGCTTCGTTCCTTGTTCGTGTATTACGCCACAATATGCACCATATTGACTTAAGCGATTTGCAAGCTGGGTTGTCTCGCTCCTGTGTTTACCCCTACGTTCCCGATTGTTACGATCGGGTCACCTGAGCCGGACCTCAGACTGGGTGAAGCCGAAAGCTAGCGCTCTTATTGTTTTCAATGACGGTCGGCACACAACGGAACTCATGAGTACAAAAAATCTATTGCACAAGTCTTATAATAACAATGAGCACCGAAGAAAGGTATCGGCGGGGGTACTATTTTCTTCGAAGATGCTTCTTACACTTTGCAGTAATATAGCATAAGTTCCCTGAGCGCGCTTTGTCTGTTACAGACTTATGGCCTGATTGCCTAGTTATTGGAAACACCGTCGATATTCTCGACAGATGGAGTACCTAACACTTTTCGGTCCTTGATCGAAGAGGGAGAAGCCGACGGTCGGTTAAGACGCGTTTAAAGTTCGGTCGAACATAGATATGATATAAGTACTTTGGTACATGGAATCATTCTTTTACTCAAGTCACTTTGGGGCTCTTAAGTTTATTTGAGCCGTTTTATAATAAGTGTTCTTCTTCTTAGTCGTCGCAAAGTTTTATTATTATTATTTATCACTCCTTTTTTTGACGCGAGTGTGCGGTCACTAGCCGGGGAGCCTAATTTCTCTCTCAAAGCCGCTAGAGTTTAGTTTGCTAAACTGGCCTAATGAGAAGTACTCCGCCCTCGGGATAGGAGGTTGAAGCCGTAGGCTGACCCGCTCGAAGTCTTGAGATAGTATGTATCATGTTAAAGCACGACAGAAGCACTTCTTTTTTCTAAGACCAATTTTCGGATTGGCACCGAACACTTGATCTTGTTCGGACGTCATGTTTTTACTGACGTTTCTTGGTTTTCCAAGCTTTTTGGCACTTCTAAACTATTTGTGCTTTTCCAGCATTAGTCTTGCAGTGCAACGCCGGACACCTTTAGGGATTCGGCAAAAACATTCTCAGATATTGCTATATATGCATCTGTTTCGAATTGTGTCTTCGGTCAATAGTTGGGTTGCCCGGCTCCTGCACTTGCTTCCTACGTTCCGTTTTGTTCGGCTAGGCGTGCAAAGGGAGAACCACTGCGATTGTGCTTCCAGCTCACATGGTTAAGCACCTCAGTGGAGAAAGCCAAAAACTGACTATCACAATAAGCGTAAACTTGTCAGTGATCCGATGACTATGTTAAATGACGGGCCGTTCATAACATTGGCCGAAGTGTTTACGGCTTGACCCCGACTGTCGCCAAACACTACCGGGGGCTATTAACTGGCCTCCCAAACTAAATCCTCGATATTTTGCTCTTACATTAGAGCTGAGGTTTAATGATCATGCTTAGCATGACAACCCAAAAAAAGGAACCGATAGCGAGACTATTTTCTTTGGAAGACATTTCTTCTGTTAAACAGTAATATAACTCTGCGTACCTTTGTTTATAAAACCATATGGCCAGATTGCCTTGTTTGTTGTAAATCTTTGCCCTCATAAAGGTTTTATAAAGTAGGACAAACACTCCTCGGCTACTGGCCGAGGAGGTGGAAGCCGATGGTCAGTTAACAAAGTTTTGTACAATGCGGATCTGAGCATTAATGACGTAAAGTACTTGGATACATAGAGTCATTACACATAATTTGTGATTTTACTATGGATATTGATCCTTAATTCGGCCACCCGTGCCCGCATTAAGGCTCGGGGGCTACTGGGCTTCGGTCTTATTATTTACAAATATTAAAGGGGCACATCGATCCCCTGATCTGGTGTTGCCACCCGACCAGTGTCTCGGGGGCTACTGCATTGCTTGTCCAATGCAGAAAATTTTATGTGCAATATAGTTTCCGAGGAGATTTTGATCCTCAGGTTGGTCGGCCGCACCCAACCTGAGTCTCGAGGACTGAGCACGCCGCTTTTAGTGTCCCGAAGTATTCTGTCGAGCTTGGACTTGATCCTCAGGCCGATTTTGCAAATCAACCTAAGTCTCAGCGGCTACTAGGATCAGTGGTCTTACGTCATCCTTCAGGTGCATCTCGGGTTTTAGACCGATACACACCTTGAGGGCTACTGGCTATATATCTCGGCAGAGAATAAATTGCACCAACAAAAAATATTCACAAAAATCGGCCCACATTCGGGGTGGTGCACCACCTCGGAAGCAGTCCGGCATAAAGCTCAGGCGCTAGTGGCTGGCTCCATAGAGGGCATTTCCGGTGTTAAGCTCGGCTAAACTCCTTCAAACTTTTTTGAACCAAGGTGATATGACACCTCGGATATAGTCCGACGTTGGAGCTCGGATACGTCCGGCGTTGGAGCTCGGATACATTCCGGCGTTAGAGCTGGGAAGCGGTCCGGCATTGGTGCTCGGCTGCAAAAGATACCTCGAATACAGTCCGGCGTTAGAGCTCGGACGCAAGAGGACACTGCCTCCCGGGAACAACTTCAAACCCGAGGTGTGGCATAAAAATAATAAGGCATTGATAAAGGCCGGAAACATAAAGGGGCTCCTCGGATACCCGGCGTATAAACTCGTCGAATGCATTTCGGCGATCCTCAAGATTGAAGATGAGAAGATTTGTTGAACCAGTTTTCAAGACCGACGACCGAAGATGAAGAACAGTTCGGAAGAATCGAGGAGCGTCCCTAACTTGAAGACCGGTTCAGGGGGCTACTGACGGTGTCCTAGACTAGGGGATACTCACCACGACGTCTCCCGATCTATTAGATTGGGCCGAGGCCCCCCATGGCCGTATACTCATGGGCCAGTTCAGACAGCTGCTGCCTACAAGGAAGATTCCACAAAGACTTGGCAATCAAGACAAGGACTTCTCCCCACCGGCGTATTCGGCTAGGACTCTTGTTAACCTAGGCCTCTGGTGCATTATATAAACCAGGGCCAGGCTAGTCGATAGAATATACAACATACACATCAACAATCACACCATAGGCTAGCTTCTAGGGTTTAGCCTCTCTGATCTCGTGGTAGATCTACTCTTGTACTACCCATATCATCAATATTAATCAAGCAGGACGTAGGGTTTTACCTCCATCGAGAGGGCCCGAACCTGGGTAAAACTTCGTGTCCCTTGCCTCCTGTTACCATCCGGCCTAGACGCACAGTTCAGGACCCCCTACCCGAGATCCGCCGGTTTTGACACCGACACCGCGCGACTCGAGGGTGAACGCTCGATAGCTCACGGTAGTGACAGGAGCCTTCCATGGGGGCGGAGCCAGGTCCTGGTATCCACGCGCCGCCGCTACGGGTGGCACGCGGTCTTGACGCGGTGGTGCTGGGAGCGCAGGAGCACCTTCTTGCGGCCGCGAGATTTCCTGGCAGCTTCCTTCTTCACGTGCGGGCGCCCTGCGCGATGGGTCACGCCGCGGGGCCGCACGTCTTGGCGCGAGGGCGACAGGAGGCGGATGAGGCAGCGAAAGGGATGGTGCAGGGGAGCCCTTAGCGGCGCTGACGAGCTTGGCGATGCGGTCCAGCCAATCCTCGTAGAGGTCATTGACGGGGTGGTAGCGCAGGAGCTCACGCGCCATAAATAGTGCAGCCTATGCGTCCGCAGACCGCGGCGAGCATGGGACGATGAGCCGGCCAAAGTCAACGACGGGGTGGCGGTGCGTCCGTCGCTCCGCACGGAGGGGTGCAGCAACGAAGCTTGGTGCTTGTTCCCCGCCAGGCCGGTGGCGGTGTTGGCAGCGGGTGATGTAGAGCGACGGGGAGGCCCGCCAATGGGCGCCATCTGTGCGACGCGAGCGTTGAGAGCGGCTCGGCGCTCAGCACGGGCTCAAAGAGCGTCGGCCATGGAAGCGGTGGAGCAGTAGGGTGTTGATCCATGGAAGAGAGGCTTCAGCGCACCCCTACCTGGCGCGCCAAATGTCGGATTACGGGTTCTGACAAACCCTTGAGAGGTTTGAACTCTGGGGTGTGCACGAAGGACAGTCTCTCCCCGACTCAATCGCTCAACCATTCCATGGCCTAGCTCGGCGAACCCAAAGAACAAGAGACACGGGGGTTTATACTGGTTCTGGATACCTTGCCGTATAATACCCTACTCCAGTTTGTGGGTGGATTGCCTCGAGGGGATGAGGATGAACTAGTACCATGGATGAGGAGCCTCAGGAGGTGAGGGGTTCTTGAGCCCGATGAGGTGTGGGTGAGAGGGTGGCCTCAATGATCCGTCCCCTTCTACGGTGGTGGCTAGGTCCTATTTATAGTGGCCTTGGTCCTCTTCCCAAATGTTTAGGCGGGAAGGGACCCCACAATGGCCAAGTTTGAAGGGGGACAACTAGTACAAGCTACCCTGACAAAAGTAGTCTTTGCCTGCCAAAGGCTCTGATGGAGATGCTGCTGTGGGCTCCGTGATGACCTTCGTCCTGCCGTCTTGCTGGTCTTGGTCTTGTTGCATGGATATGGAAACCTTTGACTGATTCCTCGGGACCCCGCGCCTATGCTTGCCTCCTTAGCACCAAAGAGGAAACTGGTACACTAAGCCTGCTCGCACCTGCCAGGACTTGGTTGTCATGGCTCACGTCACGCGAACCTCGCGAGGTGCCCCTTGCATAGATATCTCCGCTCCTTGGGAGCCAGCCTAGAGAGGCTGCCCCCAGGGAGGTCTTGGTGTCGTCCGCCTTGTGACGCCCTTGATTCAATCGTACACTAATCATACACGCAAATGTGTACGATCAAGATCAAGGACTCACGGGAAGATATCACAACACAGCTCTAGACACAAATTAAAATAATACAAGCTTTATATTACAAGCCAGGGGCCTCGAGGGCTCGAATACATAATCTCGAAAACACAAGAGTCAGCAGGAGCAACAATATCTGAGTACAGACACGAGTTAAACAAGATTGCCTTAAGAAGGCTAGCACAAAAGCAACAATGATCGAAAAGGCAAGGCCTCCTGCCTGGGAGCCTCCTAACTACTCCAAGTCGTCAGCGGCCGTCACGTAGTAGTAGGCATCCTCTGGGTAGTAGTAGTCATCAGTGGCGTCGTCTGACTCCTGGGCTCCGTCATCTGGACTAAACTGCAGAATGCCAGAAGGGAAGGGAAAAGCCTAGCCTATCGAAGACTAGCATCTTCTGGAAACCACCATCTTGCAGCAACAGGAGGGAGTAGAGTAGCATAAAGTAAAGTAGTAGAAGTGTTATCAACCTCGGCCAGAGATCCTTTCTTGACTCCCTGCGAGAAAGCAATCCCAGAGCCATACTATCCAAGTATCATCACAATCCAATTCTCATCACCATCCAGTTCTCATCACAAGTATGTAGTTCTAGTTGTATCGATCGGGATACAAGTCCAAGTGTCCTTTACCGTAGGACAGGCTATCGATAGATGTTTTCTTCCCTGCAGGGGTGCACCAACTTACCCACCACGCTCGATTAACTCCGGCCGAACACACTTTCCTGGATCATGCCCGGCCTTGGCCAAACAATACGCCGCAACCCGACCTAGGCTTAATAGAGAGGCCAGCACGCCGGACTAAACCTATGCCCCCAGGGGTCATGGGCCATCTCCCCGGGAACTCCAGCACGTTGCGTACGCGGCCGGTGAGCAGACCTAGCTACCTCCTTCAACAAGGTAGGTGCTTTCCAGTCCAACCCGGCGTGCGCCGCTCAGTCGATGACGCCTATTAAGCTTCGGCTGATGTATACGACGCAGAACGCCCATACTATGCCCACGTGATGGTTAGTGCTATCAGGCCAGAGGCCCCTCGGATCAAATATCCAAATCGTAGTGGATTAGGAACGCGCGATAACGAGCAGAGACTCACGATCGATGTAACCCTGTCGCCCCGTCTCGAGTACTTGTGACAAGGGCTAAGAATGCCCGGCCACGCCTCGTAGGTATCTCGCGGGCACCTTCCAGGTCAACCCGACTCCACATCACTTGCAATAAAGCTTGCGCGGGTACCCCTCAGGGTCGACCCGTCTTTAGTAACATGGCTCAGTGTAAAGTCATAGTAACCATAGTAACTGTGTGTCTAACACCAAGGGGAAACCCAAGGAATCACCCCCGGTGAATCCCACTCGATGTTATCATCAAGGTGAACGTAAGAGGATCCACCCTCGAGGTTCACACTTGAGGGGTTGCACGACAGAGCGGTAACGGAAGTGGTTAAGGACGAAATCACTCTCGATGACCTCGACCGTATAGGTACACTACAGAGATCTCATCAGGAGTGATGTATGAGGTTCACCCTCGGCACTCGATAGTAACTCTGTAGTGTCGTACAACTAGGGGGTGATGTGCGGTGTCGGGGCCTGGACGTCGATCACGTTGATCGAGTCATCGAACATAAAGCGAGGCAACTAGGACAAGGTGGGGGTCACTGATGGATCACTAACCAACCTATACTAAGTAGTTTAGGATAAGCAGGTAAGGTATGAAAGCAGGTAACAACAACAGGCTATGCATCAGAGTAGGATCGTACAGAAAGGAGTAGCAGTTCTAATGCAAGTATGAGAGGAAAGAAATGGGCGATATCGAAATGCCCAAGGGGGGTTTGCTTGCCTGGTTGCTCTGGCAAGGAGGGGTCGTCGTCGACGTAGTCGATCACAAGGGCAGCATCGGTCTCGCGGTCTACCAGAGAGAAAAGGGGGAAGAAACAGTAAATATAAAGCAAACATAGCACCACAAAGCATAACATGGCAATAAGATGTGTCGGGTGTGACCTAACGCGGTAGGAGGTGATACCGGCGAAGGGGGAAACATCCGGGAAAGTATCCCCGGTGTTTCGCGTTTTCGGATAGTTGAACCGGAGGGGGAAAGTTGTGTGTTCGCTATGCTGGGGATGCGTGGTGGACGAACGGGCTGCGTATCCGGGTTCGTCTCGTCGTTCTGAGCAACTTTCATGTACATAGTTTTTCCATCCGAGCTACGGTTTATTTTATATTAATTTTAAAAGATTTAAATCATTTTTAGGATTTATTTAATTATTTTAAAATCAACATTATCCAGAACAGTGCATGCTGACGTCAGCATGACGCCAGCAGTCAACGTTGACCGTTCACCTGGTCAACCTGACGTGTGGGCCTCGTTGGACCCACCTGTCATTCTCTGTTTAGGTTAATGGGGGCTTAGTTAAACTAATTACTTTTTAATTAGACTAATTTGTTAATTAGGATTAATTAACTTTATTAATTTAGTTAATTAATTAATTATTTTTATTGCTAATTATTTAATGATTATATTTATTTATCATTATTTTTTAAGAAAACGTTTTGGGGCGGGGGCCCACTGTCATAGGCTCACAGGGGCCTCACGGGTGCATGGGTGCGCGGGCGCGGGCGAGCCGGGGCGAGCGTGGGCGCCGTCGGGGCCGAAGCCCAGCGCGGCGGGGCGAGGACATGGCCTCAGCGAGGCTCGTCGGCCGGCAGCAGCAGGCAGAGGCGGGCGTAGGGCAACGACGCGCGGGCGCTGGGGGCGGCTGCAGGCGGGGGATGCGTGCGGGGAGGCAGGGGAGGGCGCGGGCGAGCAGAGGGGAGTCTGCGGGCGTGGTCCGGCTGCAGCGGACGGTGCGGCGAGCTGGGACAGAGCACAGACGCGACGCGGGCGGCCGCCTCGC
>NC_041392.1:487764750-487772555 GCF_002162155.2 Triticum dicoccoides | reverse complement strand
GCGTCCCCAATCCAGTTCGGGTTGTGGGGGGAGCAAGTAGTGGGTGGGGGGGATCGTGGGGGTGTGGGGTGTAGTAGTTAGGTCACGGGGGGAGGGGTTAGGTGTAAGCTGGGGGTGGGCCGGCCTGGTGGCCTCTTGGCCAGTTGGGCCGGTTGGCCATCTGGGGCAAGGCCCAGCAGGGAGGGGGAACGTTTCCTTTTCTTATTGTTTGCCTTTTCTTTTCTTTTTCTTTTTCAGTAGCTTTGGCATTTTCTTTTCGCCACAATTGACTTTGCAAAAATATGCCACTGGCCAAAACAATTTTAACCAATTATTGGGCATTGCAAGAAAAAGTTTGGGGCCATCAGGAGTTGTACAAGCATTTTATAAAATGATAAGGACATCTTAAATACTGCTGGACCAGATAATAAATTCCCAGGGGAAATTTGGGAATTCCAAAAATGTTTGCCTCAACATGATAAATGTCTAGGGATTATTGCCATAGGATGAACTATTTTATTTGCATGAAAGAAGAAGCAATTATTTGACATGCAATTTGAATTTGAATTTGAAGTAGATTGTGGACAAGTGGCATTTTGGCATGATGATCATGATGACATGACCTTCATTAGGGGGAGATTAATGTAGTGTGATGTTGGGGATGTTACAAATCTCCTCCACTACAAGAAATCTTGTCCCGAGATTTAAGTGGGGAAGTAAAGAGTAACATCGGGTGAACTGACCCATATAGGGTTAATTGTCTGGTGAACAATTCATAGAATGAGGCAGAAGTATCTCTCGAGTTGAAACTCAATTAACATCGAGAGCAAGTATGAAGGTACCATAGGAAGTTTCAAGCGAATGGACAAACGATCGATACCTGAATAGTGTGAGAGAAGGGGGTTCAAAGCATCGGGAATAGATCATCTCTCGAAGGGTGGCACGTGAATTACATACAAAGCCGCGCGTGAGGAATAACTTTGGAAACAAGGGGTACAGGAGAGTCAGGTTTCGATCCTGTGGAACTGTGGCTTATGGGTCCACCACGTGGGTTAAAGGTAGAAAGGGCGCTGGCATCTTGCACAGTTATGATAGCAAGGAATGTCAGAGGGTAGCCTGTCAGTTATGTCGGCAACAACATTGGTACCAAGGGCGAGGGACGAAGAGAACCATTATCCTGCTCGTTGAACGAGGCGGGCCATTAGGCAAAGTTCTCATCCATTGGTGGCTACCGGAATGTCATCAATAATAGTAACAGGGTCTTACTAACAGAGTGATACAACGAGGTGTTTACATAAGCAGGGAAATATTACTCCTTATATAATATAGATTACAATAAGGTTTAAAAAAACCAATGGAAAGGAAAATGTAATTGTCAGATTAAACAGAACAATGGAAAGGAAAATGTGTTTAAACACATATTTCAGGGGTATATCCTTCCCAAGGACAAGCAGAGCATGGTATCCACGACAGGATAGAAGTTTAAAACCATTTAGGTAACGGGAAAGAAATTTCATGACATCACCCATACAACAGTGTTTGGATAATTGATAAAGAAGATTTAGTATCGTGCTTCAAATATTCTTATTGGAGATTGGATTACCACAGACATGCTTCGAGATAGCATTGACATGGTTTCAAGCAAAGGTCAGACTTTGGATACACCAAGGATCCATCAAAAACAACTTAGGAATTAAGTCATATAATTTTAATAGGGAAAAGATGAGGGTGTGGCCGACGGGCTTAGCAACAATCCATCGACATGTCAAGAAGGATGTATTTGCGAAATTATATGAACCAGTTAGTGTTGGGGAAGGCAAGAATGTTGTGATGATAACATAAATCATCGAGGGGGAGGATTGTATTTATCACCATGAATTCGATTGATATCCTGGAAAAGGTCATAATGTTGATGATGATCACGACACATTTGTCGAGAGATTTCATGAAGATGTCACCGAGCAGAAAAGGAAGGAAGAAGTGAAAGGCTATGAGAACCACAGATTCGACACAAGCTCAAAGTCAAGCTTGTTGTTCAAGGTGAAATGATAAGATGAGGAAGATCGACGTAAGCTTAGCTCATCGTCGAAAGTTGCTCTGGGCATAAGGACCAGGTAGCCCAGTTAAAAAGTTGACATGATAAAAAATAGTCGATCAGGCTAGGAATGATGTGATGGGGTATAAAGCTTCCTAGTATCAAGTACTAGGTGTAATGCCAGAAGGTAAATTGGAGTAGAGGTTGGACAGGGGAAATGATTTGTACAGGATAAGTAATTTTAACATACCCAGTAAATGTGATCAAGGAGGAAATATGGTCAGAACCATAACTGCAAGGCATCCAATTTACGATATCGGAAGAATTACCCAAATGATTAAATATCCTTGCAAGAAGCTTTCATGATAAGTTCCACATCATGTCCGTGGGCATGAACACAAAGGTTCAGGGTCGACTCCCACTTCTACAATGCATAACCTTTCATTTTACTTCTCGCTCTTGATGAAGCTGTAGTATTGAAATTTTATCTGATGAAAAGCCAGTAGAGTATAACCCGCATAACTTTTGAGTTCGCACAGATTAGGGAATGCATAGGTTCAATCCATTGGGGCATCTTAGGAACATATATCATAAATTTCAAGAATAAATAACACAAGCTCGGTAGTAGAGCATGCTTGAGAAAGCGGAGGATACAATTTACCAATGGCATTATGTATCCAAGGAAAGGCTCACAAGGTGATAATATATGAAGGACGTAGTCGGATAAAACCCAACAAAGGATCTGGTGGTTCACAAGGGATCTGATGTGAGCATTAGTACTCAACCAGAAGAAGAAAGAATGTAAGGATATCAGATTATAGAAACAACTGACTAACTCAGAGCTCAAATGTAAAGGAGTTATGATTTCCAAATCAAGGGATCAGAAGCAATGCTGTGATTAGGGATGGATAGGTAGAATAGCCATAGGGGTACAATTGATGGCGATTTGATTGGTCGAGATCCAACACATGTTAAAATGACGTCCGAGCCGGAAGGATGAATTCTAGGATCTGATTGAGGATTGCGAGCATTCGCAACATAATGTATCAACAGACTCAAAATGATAATGACAAAGGCTGGCAATAAGATTGCTAGACTTATGGTACTAACCATATTGCAAGCAAGCAAGAAATTCAAGAACAATAGGCTGTTGAGGATTTTCACAAGAACGAATGGTATTACGAAGACTTTGTGAAGTACAAGAATCAACTGAGGATGAGCTTATACCCGATAGGTGCACAAAGTTATCTGCAGGGGTATTCAGATGGCAAGGAACTGCAAGGCATTAAGCTCAAAGGATTGTCGAAAAAGGAGAGTAGTTCAGGGCATCTTGTAATAACAAGATCAATGGGATAGAATGTAAGATTGTAAGTGTGTGTAGTTATCCATAAGGATATTTCGGTGGTAGGGAATTGCAAAGGCAGCAGGCACAAAGTCTCGAGAGAAAATCATTGAGTATCTTCAGAATCTTCTGATGCAGCAGGCGATCATCTGAAAGAAGGGGCTCTCCGAGCGGATGTGATCACGAGATCCTAATGTTCGAGTTAGTAAAACCATTTAACCCGAATAGAAGAGAGATTAGGGTCCCAGAGTATAGACGAGGAGTAAAAGATCCTAACACCACCCATATGGCGATGTGGGCCCGTAAGACACACAGCAATGTTAGTAAGAGTTTTTGTAGTGACTAGACTCGACTTCGGCCAAGGAGTTGGAACGGGGGCTACCTACAGGCAGTCGGCTCTGATACCAACTTGTGACGCCCTTGATTCAATCGTACACTAATCATACACGCAAATGTGTATGATCAAGATCAAGGACTGACAGGAAGATATCACAACACAACTTTAGACACAAATTAAAATAATACAAGCTTTATATTACAAGCCAGGGGCCTCGAGGGCTTGAATACATAAGCTCGAAAACACAAGAGTCAGTGGGAGCAACAATATTTGAGTACAGACATGAGTTAAACAAGATTGCCTTAAGAAGGCTAGCACAAAAGCAACAATGATCGAAAAGGCAACCTCCTGCCTGGGAGCCTCCTAACTACTCCAAGTCGTCAGTGGCCGTCATGTAGTAGTAGGCATCCTCTGGGTAGTAGCAGTCATCAGTGGCGTCGTCTGACTCCTGGGCTCCGTCATCTAGTCGCAACAATCGGGTATGGGGGAAAAGAAGTAGCAAAGCCACCGTGAGTACTCATCCAAAGTACTCGCAAGACTTACACCAGATCTAAACTAAGTATGCATCTATATCAAAGGAATGGGTTGTATCTATGGACTAAACTGCAGAATGCCAGAAGGGAAGGGAAAAGCCTAGCCTATCAAAGACTAGCATCTTCTGGAAACCACCATCTTGCAGCAACACGAGGGAGTAGAGTAGCATAAAGTAAAGTAGTAGAAGTGTTATCAACCTCGGCCAGAGATCCTTTCTTGACTCCTTGCGAGAAAGCAATCCCAGAGCCATACTATCCAAGTGTCATCACAATCCAATTCTCATCACCATCCAGTTCTCATCACAAGTATGTAGTTCTAGTTGTATCGATCAGGATACAAGTCCAAGTGTCCGTTACCGTAGGACAGGCTATCGATAGATATTTTCTTCCCTGCAGGGGTGCACCAACTTACCCACCACGCTCGATTAACTCCGTCCGGACACACTTTCCTGGGTCATGCCCAGCCTCGGCCAAACAATACGCCGCAACCCGACCTAGGCTTAATAGAGAGGCCAGCACGGCAGACTAAACCTATGCCCACAGGGGTCATGGGCCATCTCCCCGGGAACTCCTGCACATTGTGTACGCGGACGGTGAGCAGACCTAGCTACCTCCTTCAACAAGGTAGGTGCTTTCCAGTCCAATCCGGCGCGCGCTGCTCAGTCGCTGACGTCTATTAAGCTTCGGCTGATGTATACGACGCGGAACGCCCATACTATGCCCACGTGATAGTTAGTGCTATTAGGCCAGAGGCCCCTCAGATCAAATATCCAAATCGTAGTGGATTAGGAACGCGCGGTAACAAGCAGAGACTCACGATCGATGTGACCCCGTCGCCCCGTTTCGAGTACTTCCGACGAGGGCTAAGAATGCCCGGCCACGCCTCGTAGGTATCTCGCGGGCACCTTCCAGGTCAACCCGACTCCACATCACTCGCAATTAAGCTCGCGCGGGTACCCCTCAGGGTCGACCCGTCTTTAGTAACATGGCTCAGTGTAAAGTCATAGTAACCATAGTAACTGTGTGTCTAACACCAAGGGGAAAACCCGAGGAATCACCCCCGACGAATCCCACTCGATGTTATCATCAAGGTGAACGTAAGAGGATCCACCCTCGAGGTTCACACTTGAGGGGTTGCACGACACAGCGGTAACGGAAGTGGTTAAGGAGGAAATCACCCTCGATGACCTCGACCGTATAGCTACACTACAGAGATCTCATCAGGAGTGATGTATGAAGTTCACCCTCGGCACTCGATAGTAACTCTTTAGTGTCGTACAACTAGGGGGGTGATGTGCGGTGTCAGGGCCTGGACGTCGATCACGTTGATCGAGTCATCGAACATAAAGCGAGGCAACTGGGACAAGGTGGAGGTCACTGATGGATCACTAACCAACCTATACTAAGCAATTTAGGATAAGCAGGTAAGGTATGAAAGCAGGTAACAACAACAGGCTATGCATCAGAGTAGGATCATACAGAAAGCAGTAGCAGTTCTAATGCAAGCACGAGAGGAAAAAATGGGCGGTATCGGAATGCTCAAGGGGGGTTTGCTTGCCTGGTTGCTCTGGCAAGGAGGGGTCGTCGTCGACGTAGTCGATCACAAGGGCAGCATCGGTCTCGGGGTCTACCGGAGAGAAGAGGGGGAAGAAACAGTAAATATAAAGCAAACATAGCACCACAAAGCATAACATGGCAATAAGATGTGTCGGGTGTGACTTAACGCGGTAGGAGGTGATACCAGCGAAGGAGGGAAACATCCGGGAAAGTATCCCCGGTGTTTCACGTTTTCAAACAGTTGAAACGGAGGGGGAAAGTTGCATGTTCGCTATGCTAGGGATGCGTCGCGGACGAACGGGCTGCGTATCCAGGTTCGTCTCGTCGTTCTGAGCAACTTTCATGTACAAAGTTTTTCCATCTGAGCTACGGTTTATTTTATATTAATTTTAGAAGATTTAAATCATTATTAGGATTTATTTAATTATTTTAAAATCAACATTATCCAGAACAGTGCATGCTGACGTCAGCATGACACCAGCAGTCAACGTTGATCGTTGACCTGGTCAAGCTGACATGTGGGCCCCGTAGGACCCACCTGTCATTCTCTGTTTAGGTTAATGGGGGCTTAGTTAAACTAATTACTTTTTAATCAGACTAACAGGTTAATTAGATTAATTAATTAGGATTAATTAACTTAATTAATTCAAATTTTCTTTTCAAATTTTTCAACAAGCGTGATATCCCTTGGGTCAATCTTATCTGGAACAATTACTATGACAATGATGAAGTGCCTAGTTTCCCAACAAAGGTGGGATCTTTCTGGTGGAGAGAGTGTTACTCCATTTTGCAAGAATTCAAGGACATGACAGTATGCTATGCTGGATATGGCAATACAATCAAGTTATGGTCAGATAAATGGTGTTCACATATTCTCTCACAATCAATGCCCCAGCTATACTCTTATGCAAAAAAACCTGATATCACTATTGCATCTGTCAGCAACATGGAAGATAATGAATTTTATGACTTATTTCACCTGCCTATGTCCACAATTGCAGTCCAACAAAGTAACAATCTTAAATTGATGATCAATAACAGAGATAACCAGAATGCTACAGATACATGGAATTTCCAATGGGGAGGATCAAAGTATTCCAATATGAGAATATATCTTGAATATATGGGAAACCCTGTTGATGCTCCTAAACCATTTCAGTGGATATGGAAGTCCTGCACACTCCCAAGGCACAAATTCTTCTTCTGGCTTCTCTTGCAAGATAGGTTGAACACTAGAGATTTGCTAGGCAGGAAGAATTTTTATGTTGAGACAAGTAAGTGTGAATTATGTGATGATGAACCTAATGAACATCTAATGCATCTCTTTTTTAGCTGTGATTTCAGCCAAAATTTCTGGATGAGCATAGGCTATCAATGGAATACTGATTATAATTTGATGGAAATGCTCATAGAAGGTCAGAAACAAGATAACTTTGGTTGTTTTAAAGAGTACCTAATAGCTGGCTGTTGGAGTGTGTGGAAGCACAGAAATAGCATCATCTTCGATCACAAGGTTTAGAATATGTCTTTCTGCCTAATAATGTTCAAGAAGCACTTCAGTATGATCATAAAGAAGGCAAAACCTGGTTTGAAGGAGGGCATGCAAAGCTGGCTAGATCATTTGTAGATCTTTTTATTTTTTTTCTTCATGTTCCACTTTGTACATCCATCTGTAACTATCCCATTATATAAATGAAAATGAGAATTACAGTGGGGGTCTTCCCCACTATTTGTTGCTCAAAAAAATTATTTATCGATTATATATATTTTTTTTAAGAAAACGTTTTGGAGCGGGGGCCCACTGTCATAGGCTCACAGGGGCCTCACGGGTGCATGGGCGCGCGGGCGCGGGCGAGCCGGGGCGAGCATGGGCGCCATCGGGGCCGAAGCCCGGCGCGGCGGGGCGAGGACATGGCCTCAGCGAGGCTTGTCAGCCGGCAGCAGCAGGTGGAGGCGGGCGTAGGGCAACGGCGCGTGGGCGCTGGGGGCGGCAGCAGGCGGGGGATGCATGCGGGGAGGCAG
>NC_041392.1:487737744-487764026 GCF_002162155.2 Triticum dicoccoides | reverse complement strand
GCGATGACGGCGAGGTCCGGCGACGGAGACGAGGTGGCGGGACGCGGTCGTCGGGAGCTGAGAGGGGGATTGAGCGCCCCCGATCCAGTTCGGGTCGTGGGGAGGGAGCGAGTTGTGGGTGGGGGGGAATCGTGGGGGTGTGGGTGTAGTAGTTTGGTCACGGGGGGAGGGGTTAGGTGTAAGCTGGGGGTGGGCCGGCCTGGTGGCCTCTTGGCCAGTTGGGCCGGTTGGCCATCTGGGGCAAGGCCCAGCAGGGAGGGGGAACGTTTCCTTTTCTTATTGTTTGCCTTTTCTTTTCTTTTTCTTTTTCAGTAGCTTTTGCATTTTCTTTTCGCCACAATTGACTTTGCAAAAATATGCCACTGGCCAAAACAATTTTAACCAATTATTGGGCATTGCCAGAAAAAGTTTGAGGCCATCAGGAGTTGTCCAAGCATTTTAGAAGATGATAAGGACATCTTAAATACTGCTGCACCAGATAATAAATTCCCAGGGGCAATATGGGAATTCCAAAAATGTTGGCCTCAAAATAACAAATGTCTAGGGATTATTGCCATAGGATGAACTATTTTATTTGCATGAAAGAAGAAGCAATTATTTGACATGCAATTTGAATTTGAATTTGAAGTAGATTGTGGACAAGTGGCATTTTGGCATGATGGTCATGATGACATGACCTTCATTAGGGGGGTATTATTGTAGTGTAATGCTGGGGATGTTACACGCCTCGTGAGGCTCGGCCCCTCGCGAGGGTCTTGAGTTGTAGTTGCTGAAGATGGGCCATATCAGACCGTTGATGGAGCCACGCCACGGGCCGTAGGCAGGCAAGCCTGGGTACCCCCGTTCCCAGGATGCCGACAGTAGCCCCCGGGCCCAAGGCGCACTCGATCTTGGCTTCGAGGCAAAGCCAAAGGACAAGTGCGGAGCGCCGCGGGCCCCAACCGCCTGCGGCTTTGGTCGACACGTGGCGATTGATGGGACATGGGCGCCTCCGCTTCCCCATGTTGCCTCGGCAACCATCCGACTTGACAAGACGCCGCTGCATGCAGGAGAAAATCATCATTACGTGCGATCGTGGAGGCTGGCAGTTGGCCTCCTTCTAGCTATAAATTAGGGGAGGGGCACAGCCCCCTTGCTCATCTCTACTTCCTCGCCGAGTGCTCCTTCTTCTTCCTCTTCGCCTCGCCGTCTTGCCGCTACCACCATGGCACCGATTAGGAGGTTCTCCGCCATGGAGAAAGGGAAGGCCCCCTGCGAAGAGGTGGGGCCACTCCCACCGAAGAAGAGGTTGGGTCGCTCCAGCGATGTCGGCTGAGGCTGGAGGTGACGCGACCTTGGTATGAGCGGCCGCCGCCTGGCTACCCGCTCCTTGTGTACGCGCAAGCGCAAGGCTTAGGAAAAGGTGGGAGCGCCCCGCACCGCCTACGCCACAACTGCGGTTGCCATGCCATGGTTGCACGAGCCACCGGCACACGAACCCATGCCGAGGGCTCCTCGCATGATTTCGTGATATGGGCAATGATGCCACCACGCACGTGGATCAAGATTTGCCTAAGCACTACGAGAATATGACCGGAGGCGTAAACTATGGAGGGGGGCGCCGCACACGGCTAATAATTCTTGGTGTGTCTTCTAGGCGCCCCTCCCCATGTATATATAGGTGGGAGGGGGAGGGGAGCAGCCGAGGAATCCTACTTGGGGGCCTCCTCTTATTCGGGATCCCCCTTTCCTTATCTTCGAAGGGGAGAAGGAAAGAGGGGACACAAAAAAAGACACTTCCATGATGATACGTGTTTGTTACAGCAGGTCACGTTTTCTGTCATGCATGTACATCCATGACGATTTTATGACAGAATCAAGATAGTCATACATGTGCAGTCGTAGAAGTGTTCCATAACATTACCAAAATTATCATGACAGAAGTGTTCATTTCCATGACGATAAATGTCGTGTCATGGAAGTGCTTTCGTCAAGGGTGACCGACATGTGGCATCCACCGTAGCGGGTCGCCGTTAAGCTATCGGGTTCAGCTTTGGATCCGATAACCCGCTAACAGCCACGACCAATGACAATTTTCCATGTGTAAAATTCTCATTGGCCGATGGAACCACGTGTCAGCTCCGCGTTGGCACAGGCGTCACTCATCCAATGGGCGAGATGCACCTATGATATGTTGACACGTGGACCGGCCCAAAAGTGGCCCATAAAGATTAAATGGGCTGGCCCAACTAAAGGCCCACAGGATTTTGTGTACCATAATGGGCTGGCCTAGCTAAAGACCCACGAGATTTCACCGACCATAATGGGCTGGCCCAGCTAAATGCCCATGAGATTTCGCTGACCATAATGGGTCGGCCGAGCTAAAGGCCCACAAGATTTTGAGGACACTAATGGGCCGACCCGTTAACAGGCTGCCATGTTTTGGGGCAAATGCCGGCCCATATTTGATCTGGTCCATTAACATCCTACCACGTTCCGGGCCCAATAAAGGCCCATATGAGATCTGGCCCGTTAAAAGCCTACCACGTTCTGGGCCAAATTACGGCCAGATCAGATCTGGCCCTTTAAGAGGCTTTGGGCTAAATTATGGCCCATATCAGATTCGGCCCGTCAACTGGACAATATGCTTTTGGGCCCACTTGCTAAAGGCCCATTTAGTAATTTGGCCTGATATTAGTTTCGGCCTGTTAAAGGCATGTTTAACATTTCGGGCCGATATTTATTTTGGCCTTTTAAAAGCCCGTCATATAGTTGGGCCTAACTATGGCCCGGTTTGCATCCGGCCTGCTCACAGCTGATAATCTGATTGGGCCAAACAAGGACCGAGACAATTTTGGCCTGTTAACGACCCATGGTGTGATTTACACAATCATGGGCCGGGGTCTATTTCGGCCTACTGTCGGCCCGTGAGCTATTCAACGCGTTTCAGGCCCAACCTACTTTTCAGCCTCCTAAAAGCCCATTGAGTTTTCTTGCGAAAATAGGGCCGGCGGTTTATTCGGCCTATTAGAGGCCCAAATCTACTAGTGGGCCAATTTACATTTAGGCCTATTAACGGATCGATTATGTAGTGATTTGCATGACGACCCGATTACGTACCGTAATTTTAAGGTTTGGCCGGTTTACTGCGAAGACAGGATATATATACAGTAAAATAACTGTAGAATCATGAATAAGAAAAAAACCTATACTATACTATAATGAAATTACAACATATTACATCCACTGGGCATCAAAGTTCGCCACTATGATAATAAAGCACAAGCAGACAGCAGATTACATACACTGGGCATCAAAGATCGCCACCAGTGCAAATAAACGCGCCAACAAAATAATATACAAAACCGACAACACTTCAGTAGAGTTCAAGAAAGGTTAGCCCTGCTCAGGAGCTGCTGCGCAAGCAGCTGAGCAAGCTAATGAGACTGCGCTTGTTTGACACTTATATCCTCCTCACTCTAAAAGATAAACAAGCAGACAGATGACAGGTTTTGCATATATAAGTATAAGTGCTGACAATTCATCACATTTCTTACTGACGAATAAAGTGACACAGTTTAAAATAGCATTAACACAATATGCTATTGTTCAGGTTAAGACATGGAAGGAAATGACATTGTGAAGGAGTTGGCAGCTTCACGACACTACTGGATTACAGATGAAGAACTCATAAGTATCAATGGTTAGTGTGATGTCAATTTATCCCATTTCTGATTGGCAAATGAAGAGACGGTTTAAATAATAGTAGAATGACATGACATTGTTCATAGTTAAGACATTGTAGAATATGACATTGTGCTGTAGTGGGTAGGTTCACCACACCACTGGATTACGGATCAAGAACAGAAGCATACATGCAGTGCAAAAAAAAGATCACTTGTTCTATATGGTTTAATTTACATGGTATGAAGAAGGAACTTGGTTGTACAACTGAAAACTTAAATTGAGAAGGACAAAATTTTGTTTATGAACTACATAATAAACTTTAAACATGCAATTTGATGCAAACACCAAAAATAAACAGCTGTTGCAGTCATGCCTAACCAAATATACACAACAAAGTTTGAAGGATTGAGAAGGAAAAACTTACATTATTGGTGAAGACAAGCTCTACAAAGCCCATGTCCATGCTGATGGGGGGGGCAATTCAAGAAATTTACCACAAAATCTTCTTCATAAGCATTGACTTTATTCTACATTTTGTTAAGAGTAAATATAGATGGGATAATATAAGAAAAATGGAGAATATTTAAGATAAGATGAAGAGTGATGCTACATAACCAAGTAGGTATAAATGTAAGTACAGCGATACAGGCAAAACATACAACCAAGAGCAATATAGAGCTAAACTTCATCAGGACCATTGGTGTTATCCAACCTTATGGTAAGAATAAATATAGATCTGATGCAGAAAATGGAGGGCAAAGGAAAATAAGCTAGAGAGTGATGGTACTTGAACAACCACCTGTCAATATGAGTACACTGATAAAGGACAGCAGGTACTTACAAGAACAAAGCAGAGCTAAAAAAATTCATTGGCATTGGATATACTCTACACTAATGTAACCATTCATACAGATCAGATAATTTGGAGCAAACAATTGATAAGCAAGCTATCATGCATACTGCTGTCACATAATGAACCAGGTATGAATGAAAGTACAGTGATACATGACAACAGGTACTAACAAGAGAAAAGCAGTGGGCAACATATTTGCAATATCCTGTCGTTCTTTTCAAACCGGAATTCTTCTTCGAGCCGATTTCCTGCAAAAAAGATCCGTAAGGCACATGGGAAGAAGTAGAAGTTCAAATTTTCATGTGGTATCATAGACAGTACCTCATCCTGAGAACGAGACCAGTGCATAACAAGGTTTTTCCATTCAATGTCTTCTAAATTTAGCATAGGAGACTTCACCGGAAATCCGTTTATAGACTTGCCATCAAAGTGTGATTTCCTCAGGTTACACCGATACTGCTGCAATGCTTCCTTGAAAAGCGCAAGAAAGCTTTGCTCGTCATGACTATATAGATTGACCCTCGCCTACTTACAACAATGTAATGTAAATCATTGATGTGTTCAATCAGCAGAAAACAGGAAAATAATCACCATGAATAATAGCACTTACACATAAGTGGGATAGGAAGATGTGAAAATGGTGTTTGTCTTCACTATAATCTTCCCATGATGGGAATATATGCACGTAGTCCCTAAAAACATTGAAAGCATTCTCTTTAAAACTGGGAATAACTGGAATAGGGTTCCAATCTGCAGGAATTGGCCGTCTCTGCAGTTGGGATAGGTCTTTGGCCGGTGGACTTGCTGTACTTTTTGCTGGAGTGGGATTTTTCTATGGTTTGGCTGGTGCTATGGCAACTGAAATCGGCATACCTTTTGCTGGAGTGCAGGTCCTGTGTGGTGGGGCTAGTGGTGTGGCCAGTGAAGTATGGGTACAGTCTACTGGAGTCAGTCCTACGTTTTGTGTCACTGGTTGTACAACCAATATAAGTGGGGTTGTCGTGGATTTGTCATGGCAGATGTCCTCGTTGAAATGACTTAGTCGGGAGGCCAGCGCATCTATGTGATAGCTTGAGAGGGGTTGGTCGGAACCAAGAGACGCGAGGTTTTACCCAGGTTCGGCCCTCACGGTGGAGGTAAAAGCCTACATCCTGCTTCATTGATATTGATGATGATGATCACGATTACAAGGGTGCTCTATCTCGAGTGCTATAGACTTGTTTGCCTAACCCTAACTTGTCCAACTCGTGAAACTTGTCCCTCTTGGGTATATAAGTTTGAGGGGCAGGTTACATGTGGAGTCCTAGTAGGATTAGGACTAGTCTATCTTCTACTATAAGACGGATACAAGTATGGGTCTTGCTTCCTTGTAAGGGAAATATTCCTCATGCCTTTCCTCTTAAGCCGGCCCACCATAATATGAGTCGGCCTTCCCACAAGCCTCCTTCTAGGCCACCGAGTCTTATCGCTCCTCTGACTTGCCTACCGGGTCACCAATGAGCCGCCAACCCTGGGCAGGTTACTAGTCAGTCGCCAAGTCCGACCGGGTCATACATCCGGCCAGGTTACACCGTGGGGTATATCCCCGACATTAGCCCCTAGTTTAATTTGGATTTATCCATGTTAAACTCATCCTCCAAATAAACACAAGAACATATTTGACAGGTTGCACTCCGAGTTAAAAGTTCTTGTAAGCCAGCACCTGATCATCCTTAAGTCCTTGTTATTTCCTCCTTCTGGAAAATCCGGGTCAATAGACCAATTTCATAATCAATTTGCTGACATTGATTCTCACAAAAATATTGTGAAGAATAATTCATTTGATTCAGCTCCGAAAGCTTAACAAAAATATTGGTCTTGAAATACTCATCTGATTTTAAGCCGGCTTGAACATGTAGAACTTGTCGGTTTATCATTGCCAAAATTGCCGGTTTGTAAATATTGATGGCACCAGATCATAATTGTTGCTAACATCAAGCTTGAAAACGTACCTCCCTTATATGCATATTCCACATATGTAGCCCCCAAGTGCCGGGTTGTCATGCTTGCAGCAACCTAGGACTTGTAATTGCCTTATGCTCATAAAAACTTCAACCAGTGTAGCCCCCAAGGGCCGGGTCATTATGCAATAATGAGCAGGGACTTTGTAGATATGATCATGTAGACTTGAGCAGCAACGTGTAGTCCCCAAGGGCCGGCTCATCAAGACAATACTGAGCTGGGACTTTATATATACTTCATTGAAAATAGCATCATATGATGTACCCTCCATCGTAGGGCTTGAACCCACGACCACAAGGTTAAGAGCCTTGTTCTCTACCAACTGAGCAATTGACCCTTCAATATAATGGATTAAAGGCTTGTGTACTTTGAATTTTTGACAGGAGCAATTATTAGCCCCCAAGGGCCGGCTCATTACAATGTGATGAGTCGGGTCTTCAATAAGGTGAGCAAAAAAATGACTTTGCATTAGCCCCCAAGTGCCATGGTGCATGCTGGCAGTAACATGGCACTTGCATATTTGATGTAATCTCAACTTGAATAATGTAGCCCCCAAGTGCCGGGTCGCAAGCCTACAGTGACTCGGGACTATTCCTTCCATTGTAGAATAAATCATATCCATTGATAAAATAACAGCCATTGCGCTGAAGCGACTTTGAACACCTCAATCATAATACTGGTTATTGATAACCATATAAAAAATCCAGCCATGTTGGCTATTCAAGATTTGAATAATATAATCCGGTATGAAAACCTCAATCATTTAATATCATCATGACAATCCAGCCAAGTTTGGCTATTAAAGATTTGAATACCTTATCGGTTGACAAGTAAATCTGGAGTTTAAATACTCGGTGGGTCTTGGCCAATGGTGACTTAATGCGCATCCATTGTAATCCGAGATTTTTGTAACCCGGCAGCTTATAGCCTTTGAGAAAATCCAGAATGGATAACCCTTTTGAAACATCAATTTTGATGATGAGCTTGAACTTAACCATTTATATAAGTCCTAGTTCTACAAATCATGCACAGAGTTTAAACAACATATGCCCTGGCGACTTAACATCAAAAGCCAGGGCGGGTAACAACCCAAACATAATATAGTCTTATGCAATTATGGAAAAGACTAGCATTAAGGCCATCCAAGCCGAAATTTCAAGTTCTTTCATGGGCCGCACAGCCACTAAGTTAAACCTTTTGAACCTTATAAGTCGGGCCTCACATGACCAATCATCATTTTAACTTTGACAAGTTCAGGGTCTTGTATAAGATTGACTGTCAAAAGTACGGCGGGTCATTCCAGGATTACCTGGGCAGAGTGGCAGACTTAAAAAGGCAGGATAACCCGGGGTTTTAGGTGAATACACCTGGCTTCCAAGCCTGTAAAAGGTTATGTCCTCTTTGGTGAATACACCTATGTTTGAACAAGATAACCTGGAAAGTTTTGGTGAATACACCTAGCATTCCACGCCCAAAAAGGTTATGTCCTCTTTGGTGAATACACCTATGTTTGAACAAGATAACCTGGAAACTTTGGTGAATACACCTGGTGTTCCAATCCAGCCAAGAGGGTAGTGATGCTATGTTCTCTTGGGTGAATACACCTATGTTTGAACAGGAAGCCCCCAAGTGATGTTTACAACCCAGCCTGTAAGCCAGATCAAAGGGTAGTATAGCTATGCTCATTAAGCAGGAAGCCCCCATGTGATGTTTACATCCTAGACTGTAAGCCGGATCAAAGGGTAGTCATGCTGAACATGTAGAGAAAACGAGAAGAGTTTTGCGCGGCAATACAATGTCATGCAGACATCACTCCACGGTGGGTTCAATGGCAAACCCACCCCTCTGGAGGAAGATATCTATTATGAGGTGGATTCAAACGTAGCTAACTACTCCTATTTACCCCCAAGGTGTTTGCTCTAACTTTACATGATGATGTTGGTCATATCATGCATATGTTACCTTGAAGTGCCTACTTTCGACATCATATATGTCATCTGCTTAGTTTAGATGTGTTCTATAATGCCATATGTTTAGTTTCTATATCATATATGGGACTTATGCAATCTCATATCTTTTAGCTAGCCATAATATATGTGAAATATGCAATGCCATCCTATTTAACCAGGCATCATATATTTGAATGATATGTTGCCTATCCTTTTCTTCATTACATTTCCATTTGTCGACAATGTTTGTATATTAAACTACTCTTCCTGTGAATCAGCCATTTGAGTGGGTAATGGAAAACTCTGGAGTGAAAACAAGGTTTTCAGAGCAGACGGTGCTACCTGTCGAAGCAGATCTCTTGCTGGGTCCCGATAGCTCCTTAGAGATGAATTCAGGGACATATGACCATTCCTATTCCCCCACCGAGGTGTATGCTCTAACTTGGCATGGTTATACTGCTCATATCATGCATATGGTGTCTTGCATTGCATAGTAGACATCATATACACAATATTCAACACCATGTTCTTAGTTCAGACATCATATATGCAAATGCCCTCTACTTAGCATATAAATCACATATGTGAATTAAATCATGCGACCATGATTACTTATATAACATGTATGTGAATTATGTCATGTGAACCTGTTTACTAAAGACATCATATAATTATCTCATGCCATCCTGTTTAGTTAGTCATTATATCTTTGAATTATGTCATGCTATGCTATCCAGTTTAGATAGACATCATATATGTGAAATTATGTCATGCTATCCGTTTTAGTTAAACAATATACATGTCAACTATTTCATGCCCTCTTTTTTCCACACTATCTATTGCATCTGTCTCTCATACAATGTCTGTACATTCAACCATGTTTCCTGTTTATCAGCCATTTGAATTGGAGCGGGTGATGGCAGTGTCTAGCAGAGTAAAAACACAGTCTTCAAATAAAAAAGTGCTACCTCTTGGTGGAGATAGCACCCCGGTTGTACATGCACGGGAACCAGCCATACCACACATACCCCAGACTCTCGCAGATTATACCCCTGCTGGAATGGACAGAGAACCAGCTTCACCCAATCTAACCCCAACCCCAGTAGATAGTAACCCAGTTCCTGTTGGCACAATACCATCTCCACCACAGAGCTCCCAAACAAGAGCAGTTAGTAAGGCAGCTCCAGTGCCCAAAGCGCCAGTACTACCACGACGAACCCCAACTCCACCAGTTAGTACACCTATTCCTATGGAGGAAGCACAACCAGCCAGTCATAGTTTAGCATCTATCGCATTTGATGTTGTTAAATCTTATGTGTGTATCTTCCCATCATGGAAATATTATACTGAAGATGAAGGAAAATGCCAGTTGCAGGTGTTTGTCCAGGAGTTATGTGTAAGTAATGTTATTCATGGCAATTACTTTGCTTTGTCCCATACATTCTACCTCCATGATGGTTATAATACATTTTTTTCCCATTTTTCTCTATAGAGAAGGATCGATTTGGAAACTCAGGATCAGGTAAACTATGCTAATACCTCTGCTATCTTCAGGAATGCTTGGTGGGAGTATCGGAATTACCATAAGAAAATGTACTTCACTGGGAAAGAAACTCATCAAATTCCCTTATGTTCTCCTGAGACACATTTACTGGACGATGACTAGGAACGCCTTTTTCTGTGCTGGCCCCTAACCAGGAATATGGTAAGGTCTATGAGCTCATTTTCTATTTTAAGTACTATATTCTTGCATCTTATTGTACTCTGTTCATGTAGAATAAGTGCTTAAACCTAAAGAACAACTGTTCTCATTTAAGATTCCATTGCTATCGTGCATACCACTTTGCTCTCGTATCACTGTATTTACTCATACAAACTTATTTTCAAATTGAAGGATCTAATCGAAACTCCAATGGCACAACAGGTATGTTTACGCATGTTTCTTTAATAGCTTTGCTCTTATAAATAGCTCTGTTGATTTCAATTTCAATTGTGTATATAGTTGACTTCTCATATCATGCACATTACTAGCATCACAACATAGCCAATAGTGTTGTTGTACAGGTAGACCCGTGGTACCCATATGAAATCTTGTTGTGCCATGTAGTTTCCCGCGCTTTGTATTCTTTTAGTGCTGCATTGTCTTGAATTGATATGATTTGAACCGTGTCTCTATTTTGATTTGGCAAGACAATGCAGTGACCATATGACATAGATATATGTTTCTTTAATGCTTTTATTATGTACGACTTGGCAATCGAAGACTTGGTAGTTTAATCCTGTCCACCTTACTAATGAACTGGTTCACCGAAATGAGTTTCATATACTAGTACATCCTAAACATGTTATGTGTCTGCTTGTTTCTTCTTTTAGAATGCTGATAGAATATTGGGGAAGAGTGCCTTATTAAGCAATGGTAAAGGAAGTAATGCAGATAAGGTTCAGGATAGTGGGACATCCTTGTTGGTCTCCAACAAAGCTAATAAAACAGCCAAGGAAAACTATCTTGAAGACAGTGAGACAACCCCAAAGTCCTGTCTTGGTTTAGTGTTCAAGTTACTGGCCGCTACTGCTTGCACAAGCTATTCAAACTCACTGTCTGAATCAGTTCGGTTTCTTGAGTCTCAACTACAAGCTGAAAGACATCGATCAGCTATGCTGCGACAAGAAGCGGAAGGACTACGGAAGTCCCTGGAGCATTCAGATGCATACTTTCTGGTGCAACAACAAGCGTTGGAGGATTTTAGTGCCAAACAGGACAAAGCTAATAAGATTGCTAAGCTTATTGCCAGCATGGTGGATACCCATGATAATGTTTCTTGAGCTCTTCTGAAGTTGTTTCAATTATGGACTTGTTTTCCTACCACATTTATTTGCCCTGGTGGCCAATTTAGACGGCCAGTGTATGTAATATGCTGCTTTGTTCCCTATATTTGCACTGGTGGCGAAATTTGATACCCAATGGATGTAATATGTGTAATAGCCGTAATAGCCTAACGTTAGTTGCTTGCTTATTTATTTTCTTATTGTCTTGTTTAGTTGTTTGCTTGTAGTCAATGTAGTTCTTTTTCCGTGTTTTTCTAGTGGCCACAATAACCTATTTTTATAACTAGGCCACAATAACCATGGCAACACAAGGACTGTTGTGACCATGGTCCTACTACATGTTGTAGTGATAATGGCCCTCCACGAGCCGTAGGATCCATGGGCCTTCTATGGGCGGTAGGATCCATGGGCCTTCTACGGGCCGTATATTCGTTTCGCCAAACATGGGTTGTACTATTCATGGACCAATAACGGACCGTATACGGGCTAGAGTGGAAATCGTCTATTTTATGGCCTGACCATAACGGGCCGTTAATAGGTCGTATTTGATGATGATATGAAAACAGCCCAACGGGTTAATGAGCCACAAATAGGACGACTATAACCACGGGCTGAATTTCGCCCACAAGCGGAACATGCCAGTAACAGACCATAAGTAATCGAATTCTGGAAATGAGCCCAAGAATAAATGGGCCCTTAGAAGGCCAAAAGTTAACACAGGCTGGAAACGGCCGAGAGAATAATGGTCCATTAATGGGTATAAAGCGATACATTGTTCATTATGGGCCAATTTCATCTCGGGCCTTTAATGGGCTCGGAGTTACAAAGGTCCTCCTATGGGACGAATGACGTCATGGGCCAGAAGTTACAATGGGCTGGAATTATATTGGATGGTCTAGATGGCACAACTTGGCCAAATTCTGGTAGGTCGTGAGTTAGCGGGCTGTAAATGGGCTATATGTGAACATGCTGTTAACAGGCTTTTCGTGGGCCGGCCCGCTACCTTTTGACCAAGTCAAACGGGCCGGCCTTTTCACTGGAATGGGCCTCTGTTGGGCCGTGCCATGTGTCGATGAATCATAGGCGGCTTCGATCCAATGAGTGGATGACATCTGTCCCAACGGTGTGCCGACATGTGGTTCCTTTGTCCATTGAGAATTTTACACGTGGAAAATCCCCATTGGTCCGGGCCGTTAAAGGTTTATCGGATCCAAACCGGAACCCGATAGCTTAACAGCGACCCGTTACGGTGGATGCCACGTGTCGGTCACCCTTGACGAAAGCACCTCTGTGACGCGTGATTTATCATCATGGAAGTGGACACTTCTACGACAACACATGTATGACTATCTTGATTCTGTCATAAAATCGTCATGGATGTACATGCATGATAGAAAACGTGACCTACTATGACAAACACGTATCATCACGGAAGTGTATTTTTTGTAGTGGAGAGAGAAGGAGTAGAGATGATCATTATGAATGAAGACCCTCTTGTAGAAGCAAGGATTTGGAAAGGAAGGACAAGTCATCAAAGATCTATACAAGACGAAGACATCAAGCTCACGTTGGTGAATGGGTATCCGGTTCCTACTCAGACAACTACTCCGAGAGAAGTTATCACTCCGACTCCGAATATACTCAAGATGAAGGTGTTGCCGGTTTTGCACATGTGTCATCCAAATCCTACGACATATTTGAATCATCAAATGAAGGAATTGGAAGATGCTTCATGGCTAAAGGCCCTAAGGTATCGCACCCCGAGTATGTTGATTTCAATAGTGATGAAGATGATTTGCTAGGTGATGATGATTTACATGTTGACAACACTAGTGACGAAAACTATGATGAAATTGCTATTAGTCATGCTAATCAAGATGAAACGAATGACAATGATAAGAAGGAGATTGAGCATCTGACTAAAGAACTAAACACTCTTAAGTTAGCTCATGAAACTACTTTAGAGGATCATCGAGAGCTTTTAAAGACTCATGAGAAGCTACGCTTTGAGAAGCTCAATTTAGAGCAATAGCATGGGTTATTAAAAGCAATCAATGATGATCTTCGAAAGAAAAGTTCTTCTTACATTGCCAGCGTTTACTCTTATGTACTTATATGCCATAAGTAAAATCTAGCAATAAGAGCAAGAATGGTTCTTCTTCTAGTAGTTGTTGCTTTTGGTAATTCTCTTGATTCCACTAATGATTATCTTAGCCAAGTTACACTTGAGCAAGAAACTAGCTTATTGAAGGGAATTATAGAGAAAGGTATTTACAAGAGCCTTGCCGGAAGTAAGCAATTTGAGGAAATTGTACGCAAGCAAGGAAGGCACCGGAAGAATCAAGGTGTTGGTTTTGAACGAAAGTTTAATGCCAATGGAGTTGAGTGGGAAGAAGATCAATACCCCAAGACGAAGGTTGTACCTCAACAAAAGAAGTATGACCCCACCTCTTTCAAGGGGACACAAGCTCAAGATGATCTCCCACCACAAGACCACAAGCTAAAAGGCAAGGACAAGCTTCAAGAAGAGATTGACTCATTTGAAGAAGATCCTAATGCCTTGGTCAAGTGGGTTCCCAAGACTACATCAATTTTTACTTCATAACGTATGAATACAACTCCAAGGATTCCCATCAAGTTGATGTGGGTCCCAAAGAAGAAGAACTAGAGAGTTCTAGAGGGTGACTCCGCCAACATACTTGACTCATATTCATTTTGGCGAGGACAAGTGCAATCAACTTCCATATCTTGCACTAGTTCAAGGAGTCACAAACCCTCTTGTTGGTAAGACAAGGGACAAGGTAACCTAATGCTTTCATGGACATCATCATATGTGTGTGTTTCACTCTATGTCTATGGATATCCTTGTGTGTTCCTTGTGGGACTAACCCATGTAGGTATTGAAGGTGCAACTCACTCCAATGGATTGCTCCAAATGATCTACATCAACATTGAGCATCCACATCTTCAACATCCACATGAAGTCATCATCGACAAAACCCAAGGTAGTTCATCCCTCTAAGGCGGGATATCATATCTAGGGAGAGCTTTGCTCTAAGAATTGAGCTAAAGCAACTCTTATTGTGTGAACACAACAATGCTTTGTGTAAAAGTGGTAACTCCACTTGTGCTTAAACGATGAGTATGACCTGTGATCAAATGTTCTCATTTGAATCCTCAGTCAATATACTCAAATATAAATGACATAGTCATCACCAATTGCTTGATAGATGCTAGAGTGTTTGTGCATGCTTTGCCACATGTTTTATTTGCTATCTTATTGTGTGAGCATGTTGTTTGCATAACTTTCTCCATTCGAGGACATCCATTTGTTGCTTTGATTGTTTGGTTTTTCTTCTTGCCAAATGGATGGACAAGAATGCCTAAGTACTCCCTCTAGCTATCTATGCTTTTCTCATCTTAAACTCTATTCATGCTACGTCACAAAGTTTGAACAAGTCAAATTCGGACCCTCTGTGTGAGGATCACTCAGAGCCACCGATCAGTCAAGGGCTTAACTTCCCAAACCTCTTAATGCATTTCGGTCAGACCAAATCACCCCCACACGGTCTCACCGAAATCTTTAAGTAGATCTAGGTTTTCATCTCGGTGCAACCAATTAGAACAATTTGGTCACACCGAGTTGCAGCAACTGCTAGCAGTTTTGCATCTCGGTGCCACCGAGTCATTTCACTCGGTCCCACCGATAGTGACTGGGTATATATACTGCAGGTTGAAATTTGGAAATTTCTTCAAACACTCAACCGCGCCTTCCCAGCTCTGTCACCCCCTTGGTCTCTGGATCTTCGTCGTCGTTGCCACTACCTCCTGCCGCTAGTCACCATCGCCGTCAACGGGATTCCCATCGCTGTTATCGTCGTAGCAAGTTCATCGCCAAGTTAGGGTACGGACTTAACCTCTTTGTGCGCTCCATTATTCTGATTCTTGCACAAAGATCTTTGCCACTGTTCTTCCCATGAATGAGATCATTCTATACACCGAAAGAATCCAATAGAATATATTTGATGCAAAAAAACTTAGGGTTAGGTTTCCGTCGAACTCAACTCGGACCGACCGATCTGAGGATCTCGGTCTCACCGATTTTGCTCTGGCCATTGCACAAGTACAACTCGGTCTGACCGAAATGTACTGATTGGTGTGACGAAAATCACTTACTCTGTGAAACCCTAGCATCTCAGAGTCACCGAACTGCATTTCGGTCTGACCAAAACTGCATGTTTAGATTCTGTTAATGCTTCGGTGTCACTAAGTTTGTCAAATCGGTAGCTCCGGAACGCTTTCTGGGGAAAACTAAAATTAAGTTTCTGTCTCAATATTTTTGCAAAATAGTTGTACTTTGTGATGCTCATCCACTCTATCTATACCCAACTATTCACACGGTCAGTTTCAGCAATGTCAGAGGGCTGTGACAGCCAGAACAGGTCTGAAGAGCAAGTAAATCTCAGTGAGGGCACTAGTCCCTCCAACATCATCTATGATGATGGAAGCAGAAGCACACCCAGCAACTTGCCGAAGGCAGCAACTAGCAAAGGAAGAAGAGAACTTCAGAATCTGAGGATGAGGATTTTTTCATTGAGGAGGAGGTGACCTCCAAGAAAAAGGTGCTCAAGAAGGAGTATGCTGCTGCTGTTGCCACCAAGCCTGGAATGAAGAAGAAGGCTCCTGCTAAGAGAAATCCTATGTCTAAAGCCAGGGCCTCCACTCAATAAAATATGGAGTTCACTCTTGAACCAAGAGAAGAAGTGGCTGCTGGAGGAAAAAACAGGAAGGAGAGAGTCAAGAAGACTATGGCCAGAGTCATTGGCAAACCTTCTACAATGAGAGAATCAAATGAAGAGGAGGAGGAGGAGGAAGAGCCAGCTGCACCTCCACCAAATACTCAAAAGCTCATGGGGGATGCCATAAGGACTGGAGCTGCTGATGGTGTCCTGGACTAGGGGTACCCGCCACATCATCTCCCGACCAGTGGGTCGGGCCGAGGACCCCCATGATGATTCACTAATGGGCCACTTCGGGCAGCCCATGCCGAATACAAGGAGGATTCCACAAGACTTGGCGCACAAGACAAGGACTCCTATAAACCCTAGGCTGATGTCTACTATGCAACTTTATTCTTCTAGACATGTGTTGGGCCTCCAAGCACAGAGTTTTGTAGGACAGTAGCAATTTTCCCTCAAGTGGATGACCTAAGGTTTATCAATCCGTGAGAGGTGTAGGATATCTCTCAAACGACCCTGCAACCAAATACAAGAAATCTCTTGTGTCCCCAACACACCCAATACAATGGCAAATTGTATAGGTGCACTAGTTCGGCGAAGAGATGGTGATAAAAGTGTAATATTGATGGTAGAAATATATGTTTATAATCTGAATAAATAAAAACAGCAAGGTACCAAATAGTAAACGGGCACAAAAACAGTATTGCAATGCTTAAAAACAAGGCCTAGGGTCCGTACTTTTGCTAGTGCAATCTCTCAACAATGCTAACATAGTTGGATCATATGATTATCCCTCAAAGTGTAATGAAGAATCACTCCCGAGTTCCTATTAGCAGAGAACAAAAGATAGGAATTGTTTGTAGGGTACTAAACCACCTCAAAGCTATTCTTTCCGTTCGATCTATTCAAGAGGTCATACTAACATAACGCAAAGCTATTTTTTCGTTTGATCTATCCTAGAGTTCGTACTAGAATAACACCAAAGCATATTCATATTCATAATACTCAATCCACACAAAGAACTACAAGAGTGCCCCAAGATTTCTACTGGAGAAACAAGGACAAGAATGTGCATCAACCCCTATGCACAGATTACCCCAATGTCACCGCGAGAATCCGCAAGTTGAGTGCCAAAACATATATCAAGCGAATCAACACGATACCCCATTGCCACCACGAGTATTCAATTGCAAGACATATATCAAGTGTTCTCAAATCCATAAAAGTATTCAATCCGATGACAACGAGATCTCAAAGGGAAAAACTCAATTCATCTCAACAAGATAGAGAGGGGAAAACGCCATATGATCTGACTATATTAACAAAGCCCGCGATACATCAAGATCATGACATCTCAAGAACACAAGATAGAGAGATTAAACACATAGCTACTGGTACAAACCCTCAGCCCCGAGGGTGGACTACTCCCTCCTCATCATGGTGGCCACCGGGATGATGAAGATGGCGACCGAAGATGATTCCCCCCTCTGGCAGGGTGTCGGAACGGGTCTAAATTGGTTTCTGGTGGCTGCGGAGCCCTGCGGCGGCGGAACTTCTGATCTAGGTTAACCCCGAGGGGTTTAGGAGTATTTGGGAATTTGTAGTGCAAAGAAGTGGTATGGGAGGCCACCGAGGTGGGCACAACCCACCACAGCATGTGAGGGCCCCCTGGCGCGCCCTGGTGGGTTGTGCCCCCCTCGGGGCACCCCCCAGGTGCTGCTTTGGCCCATCGGGAGTCTTCTGGCCCATAAAAACCCACAAAAAGTTTCGCGGTGTTTGGACTCCGTTTGTTATTGATTTTCTGCGATGTAAAAAACAAGCAAAAAACAGCAACTGGAACTTAGCACTAGGCACTAGGTTAGTCCCAAAAAATGATATAAAGTTGCTATAAAATGATTGTAAAACATCCAAGAATGATAATATATTGGCATTAATACTTCATAAATTATAGATATGTTGGAGACGTATCAGCATCCCCAAGCTTAATTCCTACTCGTCCTCGAGTAGGTAAATGATAAAAGAAATAATTTATGAAGTGTGAATGCTAGCAAAGTGCACAAGTTTGATCAATGATAATTTCAATCACTTTTCCTAGCATCATAACAGCAATTCTTTCTTATGAAATTTCTCATGTTATAGTGGCAACCAATTCACATGTTAAGGTTCAAACAATGAATTCTCTTGAAACTCAACAACCTATGTTCTTAGTCACCAAGCAATTGCAATTCAACTTATTCAATAGAGTTGAAGTAAGAGCTCCACATACTCAACAATCATATAGTCTTCTATGATTGCTAACACTCGCCACGTACACATGAGCAAAGCGTTTCAACCGGACACATAGAAAGATAGGGGCTTATTGTTTTGCCTCCCAGCATATTCACCTCAAGGGTGATGTCAACAATAATAACTCATGCCACCCATATTCAATTGGACATATGTGCCTAGATCTTACTCACCACATGATGCTTGCCAAAAGAGAAAAATAAAAAGGAATAGAGAGAAAAACTTTGAATCTTTGCATAAAAGTAAATACTAAAAGGTAAAAGATAGGCCCTTCGCAGAGGGAAGTAGGGATTTTTATAGGTGCCAGAGCTCAAAGAGAAAATTGAGAGATAAAAACATTTTGGGAGGTGTATACATCCCACCAACGAAAACGACTTAGAGTTCCCAACACTTTCCATCCTAGATATATCATAGGCGGTTCCTGAACAAAAAATAAAGTTTATTCCTTTTTCCGCCATACTTTCACTTTCCATGGCTAACCGTATCCACGGGTGCCCTCCATACCAACACTTTCCAAGGAATTTATTATTTGACAACATAAAGTAAATTCATTTTTGCATTTCGGGACTGGGCATCCCTAATACCTTTGCCTTACTCTTGTGCAATGAAAAGTGAATAAACACTCATCTTGAGAATAACACATCTAGCATGGAAAATATTAGCCATACCTCAGCGCTCCCCGAGTGAAAAAACACACAAAAGAGAAGTTTATTTTGAAAATTAGAGATGGCACATGCAAATTTGCTTAGAACGGCAAAAGAATACCGCATATAGGTAGATATAGTGGACTCTTGAAAATAATATTTGGGTTTAAGGGTTTTTGGATGCACAAGTAATATCTCTACTTGGTGCGGAATTTTGGCTAACAAAGATGGGGGCAAATCACCACATGTTGAAGGATCTATGACAATATAACTTATATGTGAATATGAACAAACATAAACCATTACATTGTCTTCCTTGTCCAACTTCAACTATTTTGGCATATAATATTCTGATGGGGGCTCAAAATCACAAAATATTTCCATGATAGTGTATTTATATGTGAAAGTTCTCTTCCTTATACCAATTATTCGTGAATTGCTTGTATGAGCAATATTGTGATTGTCAAGCCTCAAAAGATTTCACTTTCTAAACCCAATGTGAAGCTACCACTAGGCATGGTATGATTTCAACTTCATGACATTCAATTTATTCAACAATTTACTCATAGGATATAAGTGAAGCACAAGAGTAAATGACATAGAAAAGAGCTTCGTTGACGGGATGTGAATGCCGCTTACTTAGCCTCTCTGGCAACTATTTGAGGACTCTATTTTACTAAAAACTTTCAGATCTAAGAATTTTATTAAAACATCAAGCAAAATGAAAATAAAATGACATTCTAAGAATATCACACATTATGTGAAGAAGCAAAAAACTTAGGCTCAACTTATACTAACCGATAATTGTTGATGAAGAAAGGTGGGATGCCTACCAGGGCATCCCCAAGCTTAGATGCTTGAGAATTCTTGAATATTATCTTGGGATGCCTTGAACATCCCCAAGCTTAAGCTTTTATGTCTCCTTAATTCCTCTCATGTCCCGGTTTCCCTAAATCTCACAAGCTTCATCCACACACAAAACTCAACAAGAACTCGTGAGATAATTTAGTATAAACCAATGCAAAAACCTTATCATTCTCTACTGTAGAAAATCACTAAAATTATTATTCAACATTGAATACTAAATGCCTCTGCATATTTAATACTCCTGTCCTCAAATAGAATCATTAAACAAGCAAGCATATGCAAACAATGCAATCATAACAACAATCTGCCAAAAACAGTACAGTCTGTAAAGAATGCAAGAGTATCAGTACTTATTCAACTCCAAACATTATGAAAATTTACCACACTGTAGAAAATTTATCAGAGCTTCATATGCAAAATGTTTCAACATTTTATCACATTCTAACTTTTCTAGGGAATTTTTGCAACAGCGGTAAACTTTCTATTTTCAAACAACAACATGTATACTTGCAAAATAAGCATGGCAAAGGCTATCATTGCCACTTTTATTGAAATAAAAGATGCAAAAATTATTATAAATAACAGCAATGAAATCCTAACAAAATACATTTATGCTCCAAGCAAAACACATATCATGTGACGAATGAAAACATAGCTCCAAGTGAGGTTACCGATAATGTTAGAGACGAAAGAGGGGATGCCTTCCGGGGCATCCCCAAGCTTAGTTGCTTGGATCTTCCTTGAATATTTCCTTGGGGGTGCCTTGTAAATCCCCAATATTAGGTTCTTGTCACTCCTTATTCTTCTCAAATCGATATCTCACCCAAAACTTGAAAACTTCAATCACACAAAACTTAACGGAACTTTGTGAGATAGGTCAGTATGATAAAGAGCAAACCATTCCACTTTTGGTACTGCCAAAGACAAGATTCATAATTGTTCTCACACAATGCCTACTATAGCATATAATTTCTACAATTTATATTGAGAAATATAAGCCATAGGAACTATAAAACAAGCAAACTATGTATTGAAAACAGAATCTGTCAAAAACAGAACAATCTGTAGTAATCTGCACTCAAACCATACTTATGCTAGTCCAGAAATTCTGAAAAAATAGGACAACCTGAGCAATTTGTCTATTAATCTTCTACAAAAAGCACCAGCATTTTATCGCGCTTATGTTAAACATGAGAATCGTTTTCCTGAGCGCAAAAGTTTCTGGTTTTCAGCAAGATCAAATCAACTATCACCGTAAGCCATCCCAAAGATCTTACTTGGCACTTTATTGAAACAAAAGCAATAAAATATGATTACTACAGTAGCCTAATCATGTGAACACACAAAAACAGTAGGTAGAAGTGTTGGGTTGTCTCCCAACAAGCGCTTTTCTTTAATGCATGTTAAGCTAGGCATGATGATTTAAATAATGCTCGCATAAAAGATAAGAGTTGAAACATAAAGAGAGCATCATGAATCACATGGAAAGCACATTTAAGTCTAACCCACTTCCTATGCATAGGGATTTTGTGAGCAAACAACTTATGGGAACAAGAATCAACTAGCATAGGAAGGCAAAACAAGCAAAACTTCAAAATTTTCAACACATAGAGAGGAAACTTGATATTATTGCAATTCCTACAAGCATAAGTTCCTCCCTCATAATAATTTCAGTATCATCATGAAGAAATTCAACAATATAACCATCACATAAAGCATTCCTTTCATGACACAAAAGCATAGAAAACTTATTACTCTCCACATAAGCAAATTTATTCTCATCAATAGTAGTGGGAGCAAACTCAACAAAATAACTATCATGGGAATGCAAATTAAAATCATGACGACAAGTTTCATGGTTATCATTAGTCTTTATAGCATACATGTCATCACCATAATCATCATAGATAGCAACTTTGTTCTCATAATCAAATGCAACCTCTTCCAAAATAGTGGATTCATCATTAAATAAAGTCATGACCTCTCCGAATCCACTTTCATCGTTATAATAATCATAAATAGGAGGCATGCAATCATTATAATAATTTTTCTCATCAAAACTTGGGGGAGTTAAAATATTATCTTCATCAAATATAGCATCCGCAAGCTTATGGCTTTGCATATCATTAGCATCATGGATATTCAAAGAATTCATACTAATAACATTGCAATCAACCTCATCATTCAAATATTTTTTGCCAAACATTTTATTGACTTCTTCTTCTAGCAATTGAGCACAATTTTCCAAACCATCATTTTCAAGAAAGATATTATAAAGATGACCAATAATATGATGCAACCTCAATTCTATTTTTTGCGTAGTTTTCTTTTATAAACCGAACTAGTGATAAGACAAGAAACTAAAATATTCGATTGAAAGATCTAAAGAAATACCTTCATGCACTCACCTCCCCGGCAACGGTGCCAGAAAAGAGCTTGATGTATACTATGCAACTTTATTCTCGTAGACACGTGTTGGGCCTCCAAGCACAGAGTTTTGTAGGACAGTAGCAATTTTCCCTCAAGTGGATGACCTAAGGTTTATCAATCCGTGAGAGGTGTAGGATGAACATGGTCTCTCTCAAACGACTCTGCAACCAAATATAAGAAATCTCTTGTGTCCCCAACACACCCAATACAATGGCACATTGTATAGGTGCACTAGTTCGGTGAAGAGATGGTGATAAAAGTGTAATATTGATGGTAGAAATATATTTTTATAATCTGAATAAATAAAAACAGCAAGGTAGCAAATAGTAAGCGGGCACAAAAACGGTATTGCAATGCTTAAAAACAAGGCCTAGGGTCCGTACTTTTGCTAGTGCAATCTCTCAACAATGCTAACATAGTTGGATCATATGATTATCCCTCAAAGTGTAACCAAGAATCACTCCCGAGTTCCTATTAGCAGAGAACAAAAGATAGGAATTGTTTGTAGGGTACTAAACTACCTCAAAGCTATTCTTTCCGTTCGATCTATTCAAGAGCTCATACTAAAATAACGCAAAGCTATTTTTTCCGTTCGATCTATCCTAGAGTTCGTACTAGAATAACACCAAAGCATATTCATATTGATAATACTCAATCCCCACAAAGAACTAAAAGGGCGCCCCAAGATTTCTACCGGAGAAACAAGGACAAGAACGTGCATCAACCCCTATGCATAGATTACCCCAATGTCACCGCGGGAATCCGCAAGTTGAGTGCGAAAACATATATCAAGCGAATCAACATGATACCCCATTGCCACCATGAGTATTAAATTGCAAGACATATATCAAGTGTTCTCAAATCCATAAAAGTAATCAACCCGATGACAACGAGATCTCAAAGGGAAAAACTCAATTCATATCAATAAGATAGAGAGGGGAAACACCATATGATCCGACTATATTAACAAAGCCCGCGATACATCAAGATCGTGACATCTCAAGAACACGAGAGAGAGAGAGATTATAAACACATAGCTACTGGTACAAACCCTCAGACTCGAGGGTGGACTACTCCCTCCTCATCGTGGTGGCCGCCGGGATGATGAAGATGGCCACTGGAGATGATTCCCCTCTCCGGCAGGGTACCAGAATGGGTCTAGATTGGTTTTCGGTGGCTACGGAGCCCTGCGGCGACGGAACTTCTGATCTAGGTTAACCCCGAGGGGTTTTGGAATATTTGGGAATTTATAGTGCAAAGAAGGGGTACGGGAGGCCACCGAGGTGGGCACAACCCACCTGGGCACGCCAAGGCCCCCTGGCACGTCCTGGTGGGTTGTGCCCCCCTCGGGGCACCCCCAGGTGCTGCTTTGGCCCATCGGGAGTCTTCTGGCCCTTAAAAATCCACAAAAAGTTTGCAATGTAAAAAACAAGCAAAAAACAGCAACTGGCACTAGGCACTGGGTCAATAAGTTAGTCCCAAAAATGATATGAAGTTGTTATAAAATGATTGTAAAACATCCAAGAATGATAATATATTGGCATTAATACTTCATAAATTATAGATACATTGGAGACGTATCATAGGCCTACGGTGCATATATAAACCGAGGCCAGGCTAGTCAATACACAATCTAATATACATAAGAACAATCTCGTGGTAGATACATGTACTTTGTACTGTACCCCATATAATTATAATCAAAAGCAGGACGTAGGGTATTATCTCTTCAAGAGAGCCCGAACCTGAGTACAATCCTATGACTGTGTTACCATCGCTCCAAGACACCTAGCTTAGGACCCCTACTACCACTAGTAGAAAAAGGGCCTAATGTGAAGCACATTAGTCCCGGTTTGTAGCTGAACCGCCACTAATGTGACCATTAGTGCCGGTTCCAACGGCTAGGCAGGCGGTGAACATTAGTACCAGTTCGTGGCGAACCATTAGTACATGTTCGTGCCACGAACCGGTAGTAATGAGGTGGTGGCAGGCTTGTGTCAGGCTGGGGCCCCACCAGAACCTTTAGTACTAGTTGGTTATATGAACCAGGGCTAGAGATGCACCTTTAGACCCAGTTCGTATAACCAATTGGTACTAAAGGTCATCCTACTTACCCCTTCGTCGAGCCCGAGCGCTCTGTTCTTCCCCTTTCCCCTCTCCTCTGTTTTCTTCCTCTTCCTCTCGAGCTCACACTCCATTTTGCTAAAATTTGTGAAGATTTGAAGGCACCCCATTGATGACCCACAAGTATAGGGGGTCTATTGTAGTCCTTTCAATAAGTAAGAGTGTCGAACCCAACGAGGAGCAGAAGGAAATGGTAAGCGGTTTTTAGCAAGGTATCCTCTGCAAGCACTGAAATTATAGGCAATAGATAGTTTTGTGGTAAGATAATTTGTAACGAGCAAGAAGTAACAAAAGTAAATAAAGTGCAACAAGGTGGCCCAATCCTTTTTGGAGCAAAGGACAAGCCTGAACAAACTCAAATATAGAAGAAAGCGCTCCCGAGGACACATGGGAATTACCGTCAAGCTAGTTTTCATCACGTTCATATGATTCACATTCGGTACTTTGATAATTTGATATGTGGGTGGACCGGTGCTTGGGTGCTGTCCTTACTTGGACAAGCATCCCACTTATGATTAACTCCTATTGCAAGCATCCGCAACTACAAAAGAGTATTAAGGTAAACCTAACCATAGCATGAAACATATGGATCCAAATCAGCCCCTTAAGAAGCAACACATAAACTAGGGTCTAAGCTTCCGTCACTCTAGCAACCCATCATCTACTTATTACTTCCCAATGCCTTCCTCTAGGCCCAAATAATGGTGAAGTGTCATGTAGTCGACGTTCACATAACACCACTAGAGGAGAGACACCATACATCTCATCAAAATATCGAACGAATACCAAATTCACATGACTACTAATAGCAATACTTCTCCCATGTCCTTAGGAACAAACGTAACTACTCACAAAGCATATTCATGTGCATAATCAGAGGGGTATTAATATGCATATAGGATATGAACATATGATCTTCCACCAAATAAACCGGCTAGCACCAACTACATGGAGTAATCAACACTACTAGCAACCTATAGGTACCAATCCCAGACTTAGAGACAAGAATTGGATACAAGAGATGAACTAGGGTTTGAGAGGAGATGGTGCTGGTGAAGATGTTGATGGAGATTGGCCCCCTCGCAATGAGAGGAGCATTGGTGATGACGATGGCGATGATTTCCCCCTCCCGGAGGGAAGTATCCCCGGCAGAGCCCTAGATTGGTTCCGCCAAGGTTCCGCCTCGTGGCGGCGGAGTCCCATCCCGAAAGCTTGCTTATGATTTTTCTTTGGACGAAAGACTTCATATAGCAGAAGATGGGTACCGGAGGGCCAACAGGGGGCCCACGAGGCAGGGGGCGTGTCCAGGGTGTGGGCCCCTCTGGTATTTTCTTTGCTCAGTATATTTTATTATTTCCAAAAATAACTTCCGCGGAGTTTTAGGACTTTTGGAGTTGTGCAGAATAGGTCTCTAATATTTGCTCCTTTTCCAGCCCAAAATTCCATCTGCCGGCATTCTCCCTCCTTGTGTAAACCTTGTAAAATAAGAGAGAATAAGCATAAGTATTGTGACATAATGTGTAATAACAGCCCATAATGCAATAAATATCGATATAAAAGCATGATGCAAAATGGACGTATCAACTCCCCCAAGCTTAGACCTCGCTTGTCCTCAAGCGGAAGCCGATAACGGTAAATATGTCCACATGTTTAGAGGTAGAGGTGTCAATAAAATAAAATACGGACATGAGGGCATCATGATCATCCTTAAAACAACAACATAAATGGATAATGTCATATGATCTCTTATGCTCAAGTAATAATCTATTCACAATGCAAAGTAAGAATCAAAAACTTTATTGAGAACTAACAAACTATAATCTCAGTCATTGAAGCAATTGCAATTTATCATAACATCGGAAAGAGTCTATGTCAGAGCTTTTCAGCAAGCCCACAT
>NC_041392.1:487726433-487737401 GCF_002162155.2 Triticum dicoccoides | reverse complement strand
TATATATATATATATATATATATATATATATATATATATATATATATATATATATCAGGATCTTTCCAACGCACTGAGCTTGCCAAAGGATAAAATGTAAAAAGTAAAGGTGAAGATCACCATGACTTTTGCATAAGGTAGGAGATAAAAGTAAAAGATAGGCCCTTCGCAGAGGGAATCAGAGGTTGCCATGCGCTTTCAGGGTTGGATGCACAAAATCTTAATGCGAAAGAACGTCACTTTATATTGCCACTTGTGATATAGACCTTTATTATGCAGTCCGTTGCTTTTATTTATTCCACATCACAAGATCGTATAAAGCTTATTTCCTCCACACCAATCAATCATACATATTTAGAGAGCAATTTTTATTGCTTTCACCGATGACAAATTACTTGAAGGATCTTATTCAATCCATAGGTAGATATGGTGGACTCTCATGGCAAAACTGGGTTTAAGGGTATTTGGAAGCACAAGTAGTACCTCTACTTGGTGCGAAGAATTTGGCTAGCATGAGGGGGAAAAGCAAGATCAACATGTTGGATGATCCATGACGATATACTTTATTTCAGATATAAGAAAACATAACCCATTATGTTGTCTTCCTTGTCAAACATCAACTCTTTAGCATGTCATATTTTAATGAGTGATCACAATCATAAAAGATGTCCAAGATAGTATATTTATATGTGAAACCTCTCTTTCTTTATTACTTCCTATTAATTGCAACAATGACCAAAGCTATGTTTGTCAACTCTCAACAACTTTTAATCATCATACTCTTTCTATGTGAAGTCATTACTCTTCATAAGATCAATATGATCTCTTTTTATTTCTTTTTATTCTTTCTTTTTCTTTAGTCACTCAAGATCATAGCAAGATAATCAAGCCCTTGACTCAACACTAATATTTATTATATAGCTCACAGACTCGATTACATAGAGGGATCATAAAGCAAAACTCAAAACTAGATCATACCTAAAACTTTATTCTACTCGATCAAGATATTACTAAAAGGATCGAACTAAGAAAAACGATAAAGATAGAGATGTGATGGTGATACGATACTGGGACACCTCCCCCAAGCTTGGCAGTTGCCAAGGGGAGTGCCCATACCCATATGATTATGTCTCCTTTGTTGGTGAAGAAGATGGTGGTGATGATGAAGTAGGCTTGTCGTCCATCTTCCAAGGCATAGGCTCACCATCATAGAAGGATGAACGAGTCTACGGATCCTCAAATCGGCAGCCAAACTCATCCTCTTGAATCTATATTCATACTCATAGTTTTGGTTTTGCAGGTCATAGATTTGGGCTTGGAGGTGCTCGATCTTCTCGTGAAGCTTAAAGATGGTCTCCCCATTGTTCTTGGCATCCAGCTTGCGGTTGTTGGTGAACTCCGCGATCATCATACGGTTGGTGTTGAGTCCGCGTTCCACCATCCCCTGGCACTTGAAAACTTGCTGCTCCATTGCTTCGAGCCTCATCTCCACGCTTCCGGTCCTCCTTGGTCCGTCAACATCGCTGTTGTGCAACAACCCATCACGCATCTCAATGGTTTGAGGATGTTGCAGCACCTCCGCGAGGTAGGGGTTGACGACCTTCTCGAAGAACTTGTCCTTGGGGGTGCTTGTGGACGTCATGATGATCTAGATCTGTCAGGAAAATAGCTCGAAACGAAAACAGAGGATATTTGCGTGATACAGGAGTCAAAACCTTCGGGAGATTATATAATGAATTTTTACCGACCAAAATACGTATCGTACAAGAAAACATAGTCCGGAGAGCACACGAGGTGCCCACGAGGTAGGGGGCGCGCCCTCCACCCTCGTGGAGCCCTCGTGTCCTTCCCGGACTGCTTCTTATTTTTCTATTTTTCTAAATATTCCAAAAGGGAGAAAAATTTCCATTAGAACTGTTTTGGAGTCGGTTTACTTACTGTACCACATACCTCTTCCTTTTCAGAGTCTGAAACATTCTGGAAAGTGTCCCTTATGTATTCCTCCGGGGTAACGGTTTCAATAACATTGGTTTCAACATTTATAGGATTACCTGAGATATAATGTTTGATTCTTTGACCATTCACCACCTTCGGATTTGTGCCTTCGAAGTTGTTGATTTTTATGGCGCTGGAACGATAGACCTCCTTGATAACGTAAGGACCTTCCATTTAGAGAGAAGTTTTCCTGCAAAAAATCTTAAGCGAGAGTTTTATAACAATACATAATCACCTACATTAAACTCACGCTTTTGTATCCTTTTGCCGTGCCATCTTTTAAATTTTTCTTTAAACAACTTGGCATTCTCATAGGCTTGGGTTCTCCATTCATCAAGTGAGCTAATGTCAAATAACCTCTTCTCACCGGCAAGTTTGAAATCATAGTTGAGCTCTTTAATAGCCCAATATGCCTTATGTTCTAGTTCGAGAGGTAAGTGACATGCTTTTCCATAAACCATTTTATACGGAGACATACCCATAGGATTTTTATATGCAGTTCTATAGGCCCATAATGCATCATCAAGTTTCTTGGACCAATTCTTTCTAGATCTATTAACAGTCTTTTGCAAAATTAATTTGAGTTCTCTATTACTCAATTCTACTTGACCACTAGACTATGGGTGATAATGAGATGCAATTCTATGATTAACATCATACTTAACAAGTATTTTACGGAAAGCACCATGAATAAAATGTGAACCACCATCAGTCATTAAATATCTAGGGGCTCCAAACCTCGGAAAAATAACTTCTTTAATCATCTTAATAGAGGTGTTATGATCAACACTACTAGTTGTAATAGCTTCTACCCACTTAGTAATATAATCAACAGCAACTAAAATATGTGTATATCCATTAGAGGCAGGAAACAGTCCCGTATAATCAAAGCCCCAAACATCAAATGGTTCAATAACAAGTGAATAATTCATAGGCATCTCTTGATGTCTACTAATATTACCAATTATTTGACATTCATCACAAGATAATACAAACTTACAGGCATCCTTGAAGAGAGTAGGCCAATAAAAACCGGATTGCAATACCTTATGTGCAGTTCTATCTCTAGCGTGGTGTCCCCCATAAGCTTCGGAGTGACACTTGCGTAGGATCTGTTCCTATTCATGCTCAGGTACACAACGCCTAATAACACCATCTACTCCTTCTTTATAAAGATGTGGGTCATCCCAAAAGTAATATCTTAAATCATAGAAAAACTTTTTCTTTCTCTGGTATGTGAAACTAGGTGGTTTAAATTTAGCAACAATGTAATTAGCATAATCAGCATACCATGGAGCAGTATGAGAATCATTTATGACATTTAATTTTTCATCAGGAAAGCTACCATCAATAGGTAGTGGGTCATCAAGAACATTTTCTAACCTAGACAAGTTATCTCGAACGGGGTTCTCAGCTCCCTTTCTATCAATAATATGCAAATCAAATTCTTGTAGCAAGAGAACACATCTAATAAGTCTAGGTTTAGCATCTTTCTTTTCCATAAGATATTTAATAGCAGCATGATCAGTGTGAATAGTTACTTTAGAATCAACAATATAAGGTCTGAACTTATCACAAGCAAATAGAACTGCTAAAAATTCTTTTTCAGTAGTGTCATAATTCCTCTGGGCATTGTCTAGAGTTTTACTAGCATATCGAATAACATTTAATTTCTTATCAACTCTTTGCCCTAGAACAGCACCTATAGCATAATCGCTAGCATCACACATAATTTCAAAAGGTAAATTCCAATCAGGTGGCTGAACGATAGGTGCAGAGATTAATGCTTTCTTAAGTATTTCAAATGCTTCTACACAATCATCATCAAAGACGAATGGTATATCTTTTTGTAATAAATTAGTCAGAGGCCGAGAAATTTTTGAGAATTCCTTAATGAACCTCCTATAAAAGCCAGCATGGCCAAGGAAACTTCTTATACCTTTGATGTCCTTGGGACACGACATCTTTTCAATAGCATCAACTTTAGCTTTATAAACTTCAATGCCCCTTTCAGAAATTTTATGCCCCAAGACAATACCTTCACTAACCATAAAGTGGCACTTCTCCCAATTCAAGACAAGTTTAGTTTCTTCACATCTCTGCAAAACTCGATCAAGGTTGCTTAAGCAATCATCAAAAGAGGATCCATAGACAGAGAAATCGTCCATGAAAACCTCACAAATATTTTCAAAAAATCAGAGAATATAGCCATCATGCATCTTTGAAAGGTAGAAGATGTATTACATAAACCAAAAGGCATACATCTATAAGCAAAAGTAACGAAAGGGCAAGTAAAAGTGGTCTTTGATTGATCATCAACTGACACACGTATTTGAGAGAAACCAGAATAACCATCTGGAAAGCAAAAATGTGTATGTTTGGATAATCTTTCTAGCATTTGATAAATGAAAGGTAAGGGGTAATATCTTTTTTAGTAGCCTTATTTAATTTGCGGAAATCAATTACCATCCTATAACCTATAATAATTCTTTGTGGAATCAATTCATCTTTATCATTAGGAACGATAGTAATACCTCCCTTCTTAGGAACACAATGGACCGGACTTACCCACTGACTATCAGCAACGGGATAAATTATACCTACCTCAAGGAGCTTTATTATTTCTTTTCTTACCACTTATTTCATCTTAGGATTAAGCCGTCATTGGTGATCAATAACTGGTTTGGCATCTTTCTCCAAATTTATTTTGTGTTGACATAGAGTGGGACTAATGCCCTTATGATCATTAAGAGTATATCCAATAGCAGCACGGTGCTTCTTCAGAGTTTTCAATAATTTGTCTTCCTCCTTCTCTGAAAGGTTAGCACTAATAATGATAGGATATATCTTCTTTTCATCAAGATAAGCATATTTAAGAGTATCAGGCAGTGGTTTAAGCTCAAACACGGGATCACCCTTGGGTGGAGGAGGATCCCCTAAGATTTCAATAGGCAAGTTGTGTTTCAGAATAGGTCCCTATTTAAAGAACACTTCATCTATTTCCCTTCTTTCATTCATAAACATATCATTTTCATGGTCTAGCAAATATTGTTCTAAAGGATTACTAGGAGGTACGACAATAGAAGCAAGACCAATAATTTCATCTTTACTAGGTAGTTCCTCTTCACGGCGTTGTCTACGAAATTTAGAGAAGTTGAACTTATGAGACATATCACCTAAACCAATAGTAACAACATCCTTTTTGCAGTCTATCCTAGCATTAACAATGTTTAAGAAGGGTCTAGCAAATATAATGGGACAAAAGGTATCTTGTGGGGAACCAAGAACAAGAAAATCAGTAGAATATTTGGTTTTCCCACACAAGACTTCAACATCTCTAACAATCCCAATTGGTGAAATAGTATCTCTATTGGCAAGTTTAATTGTGACATCAATATCTTCTAACTCAGTAGGTGCAATATCATGCATAGTTTCTTTGTATAAGTCAATAGGTATTGCACTAGCACTAGCACCCATATCACACAAGCCATGATAACAATGATCTCCTATTTTAACAGAAATAACAGGCATGCCTACCACAGGTCTATGTTTATCTTTAGCACAAGGTTTAGCAATTCTAGCATTTTCATCACAGAAATAAATAACATGCCCATCAATACTATCAGCCAAGAGATCCTTAACAATCTCTACTCCTAATGGAGCAGTTGGTGAATAGTCTCTACGGTTTATTTTCACTGGGTTTTTTCGCTGGTTTTTTTGTCTCTCCTCCCACCACCCCCTCCCACCCTGGTTCATCGGTTTATTTTTCTCTCCATTCTTTATTACAACCAGAACTTTTGAAACGTATAACAAATCACAGATCTAACTTCCTTAAATTATGCAAATCAATCGATTCCTTTTGTTGGTTCAATTTGTCTTAGGAAACAAATAACAGATTTTCAGGAAACAAATAATATATTTTAATCTAACTTTCCTAACTTATCTAAATCAATCGATTTCTCTCATTAGTGAAATTTGTTTTAGGAAACAAATAACAGACACGTCACAAACTTTCCTCCCAATAAATAGTTTCTTAACATTTGCAAACTTTTCTAATCAGACACGTCACAGACAGGTATGTACTGATATCACGTTACCAAACAATAAAACCCCATTTGCATAGAAATTAGTTCAAAAATCCTAACTTTCCTGAATTTTTACCTTTCCTTAACAACAACCAATATTTCCTATGTTTTCTACCTATAGAAGGAAATCACTCCTCCATCGATATTAGCATTTTTTTGGAATGAGATCTCTAGGTTATGATTTTTTTGCGATTCTTTCCAATTGTGACCTCTCCTTCTGCTCCGGCTCCTTCTCGCATAAACACCTCCACCACAGCCAGCTGATGCCACCCCGGACCTCCTGCCTCTCCACACCTTCTCTGCCACCTCCTCCTCGTACTCCATTGACAATCCCTCCGCCATGTTTGTCCACGGCGGTGTCGGGACATGGGGCAGCAGCGTACCAGCGGTAGAGCAGCGCATAGCTGCAGGAAGCAGCACGCAGCAGGCGAGGCAAGCGGCCGACGTGGCTGAGGGGGCAGCCGGCAGAAGATGGCCGTGACAGGAGGGGGCGCGAGGCAGGGGCATGACTGCGGGGCGAGCGAAGGGATAGGCGGTAGTAGACGGGGCGAGCGCAGCTAGCGAGAGTGTGGCACGTGGCCAGGGTGTGCGTCGCGTGGGTCACAGTGGTGTGGTGGCTGCGGCTAGCGCGACGGCAGTGGCGGGCGCGATCGACGCGGTGTGGCACATGCGTCCATATATACTTTAAGGGTGTTTAGGTCATTTGTAACGCCCTCGATGCGGCTATATCTCCCACGTGTCGAAGCACGACTTAGAGGCATAACCGCATTGAAAGCAATGTCGCAAGTGAGGTAATCTTTGCAAACAACCCATGTAATACAATAAGGGAAAATATACATAGTTGGCTTACAATCGCCACTTCACACAATACATGAATGAAGCATTACAACATCCAAATACAATCAAGGTCCGACTACGGAACCAAAATGAAAGAAGAACCACAAAAGCGACAAGGTCCTCGATTGACCCCAACTGGGCTCCACTACTGATCAACTAGAACGAAACAACACAAAGGACAAGATCTTCATCGAGCTCCTCCTGAGCTTGGTTGCGTCATCTGCACGGTCTCATCGACACCTGCAAGCTGGTTTTGGAAGTATCTGTGAGCTACGAGGACTCGGCAATCTCGCACCCTCACGATCAAGACTATTTAAGCTTATGGGTAAGGTAAAGGTATGAGGTGGAGCTGCAGCAAGCGACTAGCATATTTGGTGGCTAACATATACACAAAAGAGAGCGAGAAGAGAAGGCAAAGAACGATCGAGAAACTATGATCAAGAAGTGATCCTAGAGCAACCTACGTCAAGCATAACTCCAACACCGTGTTCACTTCCCGGACTCCGCCGGAAAGAGACCATCACGGTTACACATGCGGTTGATGCATTTTAATTAAGGTCAACTTCAGGTTTTCTACAACCGGATGTTAACAAATTCCCATCTGCCCATAACCACAGGCATGGCTTTCGAAAGTTCAAATCCCTGCAGGGGTGTCCCAACTTAGCCCATCACAAGCTCTCACGGTCAACGAAGGATATTCCTTCTAGCGGGAAGACCCGATCAGACTCGGAATCCCGGTTACAAGACATTTCGACAATGGTAAAACAAGACCAACAAAGCCACCCAGATGTGCCGACAAATCCCGATAGGAGCTACACATATCTCGTTCTCAGGGCACACCGGATGAGCCAGACATCGGGTGGGCCAGCCCAGAGTTACCCCTGGTAGCTCCGGACATCGCTCAGTTTGGACCAACACTCAGAGGAGCACTGGCCCGGGGGTTAAAATAAAGATGACCCTTGGGCGCGCGACCCCCAAGGGAAAAGAAAAGGCTAGGTGGCGAATGGTAAAATCAATGTTGGACATTACTGGAAGAGTTTTATTCAAGGCGAACTGTCAAGGGGTTCCCATTATTACCCAACCGGGAACATAACACCGATATGACGGAAACTAGGGCGGCAAGAGTGGAACAAAACACCAGGCATAAGGCCGAGCCTTCCACCCTTTACCAAGTATATAGATGCATTAATTAAATAAGGTATATTGTGATATCCCAACAAGTAAACATGTTCCAACAAGGAACAACATCTCCATGTTCCAACAAGGAACAAACTTCAATCTTCACCTACAACTAACAATGCTATAAGAGGGGCTGAGCAAAGCGGTAACATAGCCAAACAACGTTTTGCTAGGACAAGGTGGGTTAGAGGCTTGGTTCAACAATATAGGAGGCATGATAAGCAAGTGGTCGGTATTGCAACATAGGCATAGCAAAAGAGCGAGCAACTAGCAAGCAAAGATAGAAGTGATTTCGAGGGTATGGCCATCTTGCCTGAAATCCCGCAAGGAAGAAGAACAGATCCATGAAGAAGACAAACGGACATATACGAACGGGTCCTCACAAACGCGATGTTACCGCATCCAACCCAAAGAAGCAAATAACAGAAAGAAGCACACAACATAGTAAACAACCAACACATGAACATGGTATGATATGCGGGATGCGGTATGCGATGCATATGCATGATTTGCAAAGGAATGATTGAACCTGGCCTCAACTTGGAAATCCAAGAGTGTCACTGGAATGATGTATGACCTCGACCATATAGCTACACTACAGAGATCTCATCAGGAGTGATGTATGAGGTTCACCCTCGGCACTCGATAGTAACTCTGTAGTGTCGTACAACTAGGGGGGTGATGTGCGGTGTCAGGGCCTGGACGTCGATCACGTTGATCGAGTCATCAAACATAAAGCGAGGCAACTGGGACAAGGTGGAGGTCACTGATGGATCACTAACCAACCTATACTAAGCAATTTAGGATAAGCAGGTAAGGTATGAAAGCAGGTAACAACAACAGGCTATGCATCAGAGTAGGATCATACAGAAAGCAGTAGCAGTTCTAATGCAAGCACGAGAGGAAAGAAATGGGCGGTATCGGAATGCTCAAGGGGGGTTTGCTTGCCTGGTTGCTCTGGCAAGGAGGGGTCATCGTCGACGTAGTCGATCACAAGGGCAGCATCGGTCTCGGGGTCTACCGGAGAGAAGAGGGGGAAGAAACAGTAAATATAAAGCAAACATAGCACCACAAAGCATAACATGGCAATAAGATGTGTCGGGTGTGACCTAACGCGGTAGGAGGTGATACCGGCGAAGGAGGGAAACATCCGGGAAAGTATCCCCGGTGTTTCACGTTTTCAAACAGTTGAAACGGAGGGGGAAAGTTGCATGTTCGCTATGCTAGGGATGCGTCGCGGACGAACGGGCTGCGTATCTAGGTTCGTCTCATCATTCTGAGCAACTTTCATGTACAAAGTTTTTCCATCTGAGCTACGGTTTATTTTATATTAATTTTAAAAGATTTAAATCGTTATTAGGATTTATTTAATTATTTTAAAATCAACATTATCCAGAATAGTGCATGCTGACATCAGCATGACACCAGCAGTCAACGTTGATCGTTGACCTGGTCAAGCTGACATGTGGGCCCCCTAGGACCCACCTGTCATTCTCTGTTTAGGTTAATGGGGGCTTAGTTAAACTAATTACTTTTAATCAGACTAATAGGTTAATTAGATTAATTATTTAGGATTAATTAACTTAATTAATTCAAATTTTCTTTTCAATTTTTTCAACAAGCGTGATATCCCTTGGGTCAATCTTATCTGGAACAATTACTATGACAATGATGAAGTGCCTAGTTTCCCAACAAAGGTGGGATCTTTCTGGTGGAGAGACTGTTACTCCATTTTGCAAGAATTCAAGGACATGACAGTATGCTATGCTGGATATGGCAATACAATCAAGTTATGGTCAGATAAATGGTGTTCACATATTCTCTCACAATCAATGCCCCAGCTATACTCTTATGCAAAAAAACCTGATATCACTATTGCATCTGTCAGCAACATGGAAGATAATGAATTTTATGACTTATTTCACCTGCCTATGTCCACAATTGCAGTCCAACAAAGTAACAATCTTAAATTGATGATCAATAACAGAGATAACCAGAATGCTATAGATACATGGAATTTCCAATGGGGAGGATCAAAGTATTCCAATAAGAGAATATATCTTGAATATATGGGAAACCCTGTTGATGCTCCTAAACCATTTCAGTGGATATGGAAGTCCTGCACACTCCCAAGGCACAAATTCTTCTTCTGGCTTCTCTTGCAAGATAGGTTGAACACTAGAGATTTGCTAGGCAGGAAGAATTTTTATGTTGAGACAAGTAAGTGTGAATTATGTGATGATGAACCTAATGAACATCTAATGCATCTCTTTTTTAGTTGTGATTTCAGCCAAAATTTCTGGATGAGCATAGGCTATCAATGGAATACTGATTATAATTTGATGGAAATGCTCATAGAAGGTCAGAAACAAGATAACTTTGGTTGTTTTAAAGAGTACCTAATAGCTGGCTATTGGAGTCTGTGGAAGCACAGAAATAGCATCATCTTCGATCACAAGGTTTAGAATATGGCTTTCTGCCTAATAATGTTCAAGAAGCACTTCACTATGATCATAAAGAAGGCAAAACCTGGTCTGAAGGAGGGCATGCAAAGCTGGCTAGATCATTTGTAGATCTTTTTATTTTTTTTCTTCATGTTCCACTTTGTACATCCATCTGTAACTATCCCATTATATAAATGAAAATGAGAATTACAGTGGGGGTCTTCCCCACTGTTTGTTGCTCAAAAAAATTATTTATCGATTATATTTATTTATTATTATTTTTTTAAGAAAACGTTTTGGAGCGGGGGCCCACTGTCATAGGCTCACAGGGGCCTCACGGGTGCATGGGCGCGCGGGCGCGGGCGAGCCGAGGCGAGCGTGGGCGCCGTCGGGGCCGAAGCCCGGCGCGGCGGGGCGAGGACATGGCC
>NC_041392.1:487689069-487725503 GCF_002162155.2 Triticum dicoccoides | reverse complement strand
GGCGAGGTCCGGTGTTGGAGACGAGGTGGCGGGACGCGGTCGTCGGGAGCTGGGAGGGGGATTGAGCGCCCCCGATCCAGTTCGGGTCGTGGGGAGGGAGCGAGTTGTGGGTGGGGGGGAATCGTGGGGGTGTGGGGTGTAGTAGTTTGGTCACGGGGGGAGGGGTTAGGTGTAAGCTGGGGGTGGGCCGGCCTGGTGGCCTCTTGGCCAGTTGGGCCGGTTGGCCATCTGGGGCAAGGCCCAGCAGGGAGGGGGAACGTTTCCTTTTCTTATTGTTTTCCTTTTCTTTTCTTTTTCTTTTTCAGTAGCTTTTGCATTTTCATTTCGCCACAATTGACTTTGCAAAAATATGCCACTGGCCAAAACAATTTTAACCAATTATTGGGCATTGCCAGAAAAAGTTTGAGGCCATCAGGAGTTGTCCAAGCATTTTAGAAGATGATAAGGACATCTTAAATACTGCTGCACCAGATAATAAATTCCCAGGGGCAATATGGGAATTCCAAAAATGTTGGCCTCAACATAACAAATGTCTAGGGACTATTGCCATAGGATGAACTATTTTATTTGCATGAAAGAAGAAGCAATTATTTGACATGCAATTTGAATTTGAATTTGAAGTAGATTGTGGACAAGTGGCATTTTGGCATGATGGTCATGATGACATGACCTTCATTAGGGGGGAATTATTGTAGTGTAATGCTGGGGATGTTACACGCCTCGTGAGGCTCGGCCCCTCGCGAGGGTCTTGAGTTGTTGTTGCTGAAGATGGGCCATATCAGACCGTTGATGGAGCCACGCCACGGGCCGTAGGCAGGCAAGCCTGGGTACCCCCGTTCCCAGGATGCCGACAGTAGCCCCCGGGCCCAAGGCGCACTCGATCTTGGCTTCGAGGCAAAGCCAAAGGACAAGTGCGGAGCGCCGCGGGCCCCAACCGCCTGTGGCTTTGGTCGACACGTGGCGATTGATGGGACATGGGCGCCTCCGCTTCCCCATGTTGCCTCGGCAACCATCCGACTTGACAAGACGCCGCTGCATGCAGGAGAAAATCATCATTACGTGCGATCGTGGAGGCTGGCAGTTGGCCTCCTTCTAGCTATAAATTAGGGGAGGGGCACAGCCCCCTTGCTCATCTCTACTTCCTCGCCGAGTGCTCCTTCTTCTTCCTCTTCGCCTCGCCGTCTTGCCGCTACCACCATGGCACCGATTAGGAGGTTCTCCGCCATGGAGAAAGGGAAGGCCCCCTGCGAAGAGGTGGGGCCACTCCCACCGAAGAAGAGGTTGGGCCGCTCCAGCGATGTCGGCTGAGGCTGGAGGTGACGCGACCTTGGTATGAGCTGCCTCCGCCTGGCTACCCGCTCCTTGTGTACGCGCAAGAGCAGGGCTTAGGTGAAGGTGGGAGCGCCCCGCGCCGCCTACGCCACAACTGCGGTTGCCATGCCATGGTTGCACGAGCCACCGGCACACGAACCCATGCCGAGGGCTCCTCGCATGAGTTCGTGATATGGGCAATGATGCCACCACGCACGTGGATCAAGATTTGCCTAAGCACTACGAGAATATGACCGGAGGCGTAAACTATGGAGGGGGGCGCCGCACACGGCTAATAATTCTTGGTGTGTCTTCTAGGCGCCCCTCCCCATGTATATATAGGTGGGAGGGGGAGGGGAGCAGCCGAGGAATCCTACTTGGGGGCCTCCTCCAATTTGGGATCCCCCTTTCCTTATCTTCGAAGGGGAGAAGGAAAGAGGGGACACAAAAAAAGACACTTCCATGATGATACGTGTTTGTTACAGCAGGTCACGTTTTCTGTCATGCATGTACATCCATGACGATTTTATGACAGAATCAAGATAGTCATACCTGTGCAGTCGTAGAAGTGTTCCATGACATTACCAAAATTATCATCACAGAAGTGTTCATTTCCATGACGATAAATGTCGTGTCATGGAAGTGCTTTCGTCAAGGGTGACCGACATGTGGCATCCACCGTAGCGGGTCGCCGTTAAGCTATCGGGTTCAGCTTTGGATCCGATAACCCGCTAACAGCCACGACCAATGACAATTTTCCATGTGTAAAATTCTCATTGGCCGATGGAACCACGTGTCAGCTCCGCGTTGGCACAGGCGTCACTCATCCAATGGGCGAGATGCACCTATGATATGTTGACACGTGGACCGGCCCAAAAGTGGCCCATAAAGATTAAATGGGCTGGCCCAACTAAAGGCCCACAGGATTTTGTGTACCATAATGGGCTGGCCTAGCTAAAGACCCACGAGATTTCGCCGACCATAATGGGCTGGCCCAGCTAAATGCCCATGAGATTTCGCTGACCATAATGGGTCGGCCCAGCTAAAGGCCCACAAGATTTTGAGGACACTAATGGGCCGACCCGTTAACAGGCTGCCATGTTTTGGGGCAAATGTCGGCCCATATTTGATCCGGTCCATTAACAGCCTACCACGTTTCGGGCCCAATAAAGGCCCATATGAGATCTGGCCCGTTAAAAGCCTACCACGTTCTGGGCCAAATTACGGCCAGATCAGATCTGGCCCTTTAAGAGGCTTTGGGCTAAATTATGGCCCATATCAGATTCGGCCTGTCAACTGGACAATATGCTTTTGGGCCCACTTGCTAAAGGCCCATTTAGTAATTTGGCCTGATATTAGTTTCGGCCTGTTAAAGGCATGTTTAACATTTCGGGCCTATATTTATTTTGGCCTTTTAAAAGCCCGTCATATAGTTGGGCCTAACTATGGCCCGATTTGCATCCGGCCTGCTCACAGCTGATAATCTGATTGGGCCAAACAAGGACCGAGACAATTTTGGCCTGTTAACGACCCGTGGTGTGATTTACACAATCATGGGCCGGGGTCTATTTCGGCCTACTGCCGGCCCGTGAGCTATTCAACGCGTTTCAGGCCCAACCTACTTTTCAGCCTCCTAAAAGCCCATTGAGTTTTCTTGCGAAAATAGGGCCGGCGATTTATTTGGCCTATTAGAGGCCCAAATCTAGTAGTGGGCCAATTTACATTTAGGCCTGTTAACGGATCGATTATGTAGTGATTTGCATGAAGACCCGATTACGTACCGTAATTTTAAGGTTTGGCCGGTTTACTGCGAAGACAGGATATATATACAGTAAAATAACTGTAGCATCATGAATAAGAAAAAAACCAATACTATACTATAATGAAATTACAACATATTACATCCACTAGGCATCAAAGTTCGCCACTATGATAATAAAGCACAAGCAGACAGCAGATTACATACACTGGGCATCAAAGATCGCCACCAGTGCAAATAAACGCGCCAACAAAATAATATACAAAACCGACAACACTTCAGTAGAGTTCAAGAAAGGTTAGCCCTGCTCAGGAGCTGCTGCGCAAGCAGCTGAGCAAGCTAATGAGACTGCGCTTGTTTGACACTTATATCCTCCTCACTCTAAAAGATAAACAAGCAGACAGATGACAAGATTTGCATATATAAGTATCAGTGCTGACAATTCATCACATTTCTTACTGACGAATAAAGTGACACAGTTTAAAATAGCATTAACACAATATGCTATTGTTCAGGTTAAGACATGGAAGGAAATGACATTGTGAAGGAGTTGGCAGCTTCACGACACTACTGGATTACAGATGAAGAACTCATAAGTATCAATGGTTAGTGTGATGTCAATTTATCCCATTTCTGATTGGCAAATGAAGAGACGGTTTAAATAATAGTAGAATGACATGACATTGTTCATAGTTAAGACATTGCAGAATATGACATTGTGCTGTAGTGGGTAGGTTCACCACACCACTGGATTACGGATCAAGAACAGAAGCATACATGCAGTGCAAAAAAAAGATCACTTGTTCTATATGGTTTAATTTACATGGTATGAAGAAGGAACTTGGTTGTACAACTGAAAACTTAAATTGAGAAGGACAAAATTTTGTTTATGAACTACATAATAAACTTTAAACATGCAATTTGATGCAAACACCAAAAATAAACAGTTGTTGCAGTCATGCCTAACCAAATATACACAACAAAGTTTGAAGGATTGAGAAGGAAAAACTTACATTATTGGTGAAGACAAGCTCTACAAAGCCCATGTCCATGCTGATGGGGGGGGGGGGCAATTCAAGAAATTTACCACAAAATCTTCTTCATAAGCATTGACTTTATTCTACATTTTGTTAAGAGTAAATATAGATGGGATAATATAAGAAAAATGGAGAATATTTAAGATAAGATGAAGAGTGATGCTACATAACCAAGTAGGTATAAATGTAAGTACAGCGATACAGGCAAAACGTACAACCAAGAGCAATATAGAGCTAAACTTCATCAGGACCATCGGTGTTATCCAACCTTATGGTAAGAATAAATATAGATCTGATGCAGAAAATGGAGGGCAAAGGAAAATAAGCTAGAGAGTGATGGTACTTGAACAACCACCTGTCAATATGAGTACACTGATAAAGGACAGCAGGTACTTACAAGAACAAAGCAGAGCTAAAAAATTTCATTGGCATTGGATATACTCTACACTAATGTAACCATTCATACAGATCAGATAATTTGGAGCAAACAATTGATAAGCAAGCTATCATGCATACTGCTGTCACATAATGAACCAGGTATGAATGAAAGTACAGTGATACATGACAACAGGTACTAACAAGAGAAAAGCAGTGGGTAACATATTTGCGATATCCTGTCGTTCTTTTCAAACCGGAATTCTTCTTCGAGCCGATTTCCTGCAAAAAAGATCCGTAAGGCACATGGGAAGAAGTAGAAGTTCAAATTTTCATGTGATATCATAGACAGTACCTCATCCTGAGAACGAGACCAGTGCATAACAAGGTTTTTCCATTCAATGTCTTCTAAATTTAGCATAGGAGACTTCACCGGAAATCCGTTTATAGACTTGCCATCAAAGTGTGATTTCCTCAGGTTACACCGATACTGCTGCAATGCTTCCTTGAAAAGCGCAAGAAAGCTTTGCTCGTCATGACTATATAGATTGACCCTCGCCTACTTACAACAATGTAATGTAAATCATTGATGTGTTCAATCAGCAGAAAACAGGAAAATAATCACCATGAATAATAGCACTTACACATAAGTGGGATAGGAAGATGTGAAAATGGTGTTTGTCTTCACTATAATCTTCCCATGATGGGAATATATGCACGTAGTCCCTAAAAACATTGAAAGCATTCTCTTTAAAACTGGGAATAACTGGAATAGGGTTCCAATCTGCAGGAATTGGCCGTCTCTGCAGTTGGGATAGGTCTTTGGTCGGTGGACTTGCTGTACTTTTTGCTGGAGTGGGATTTTTCTATGGTTTGGCTGGTGCTATGGCAACTGAAATCGGCATACCTTTTGCTGGAGTGCAGGTCCTGTGTGGTGGGGCTAGTGGTGTGGCCAGTGAAGTATGGGTACAGTCTGCTGGAGTCAGTCCTACGTTTTGTGTCACTGGTTGTACAACCAATATAAGTGGGGTTGTCGTGGATTTGTCATGGCAGATGTCCTCGTTGAAATGACTTAGTCGGGAGGCCAGCGCATCTATGTGATAGCTTGAGAGGGGTTGGTCGGAACCAAGAGACGCGAGGTTTTACCCAGGTTCGGCCCTCACGGTGGAGGTAAAAGCCTACATCCTGCTTCATTGATATTGATGATGATGATCACGATTACAAGGATGCTCTATCTCGAGTGCTATAGACTTGTTTGCCTAACCCTAACTTGTCCAACTCGTGAAACTTGTCCCTCTTGGGTATATAAGTTTGAGGGGCAGGTTACATGTGGAGTCCTAGTAGGATTAGGACTAGTCTATCTTCTACTATAAGACGGATACAAGTACGGGTCTTGCTTCCTTGTAAGGGAAATATTCCTCATGCCTTTCCTCTTAAGCTGGCCCACCATAATATGAGTCGGCCTTCCCACAAGCCTCCTTCTAGGCCACCGATTCTTATCGCTCCTCTGACTTGCCTACCGGGTCACCAATGAGCCGCCAACCCTGGGCAGGTTACTAGTCAGTCGCCAAGTCCGACCGGGTCATACATCCGGCCAGGTTACACCGTGGGGTATATCCCCGACATTAGCCCCTAGTTTAATTTGGATTTATCCATGTTAAACTCATCCTCCAAATAAACACAAGAACATATTTGACAGGCTGCACTCCGAGTTAAAAGTTCTTGTAAGCCAGCACCTGATCATCCTTAAGTCCTTGTTATTTCCTCCTTCTGGAAAATCCGGGTCAATAGACCAACTTCATAATCAATTTGTTGACATTGATTCTCACAAAAATATTGTGAAGAATAATTCATTTGATTCAGCTCCGAAAGCTTAACAAAAATATTGGTCTTGAAATACTCATCTGATTTTAAGCCGGCTTGAACATGTAGAACTTGTCGGTTTATCATTGCCAAAATTGCCGGTTTGTAAATATTGATGGCACCAGATCATAATTGTTGCTAACATCAAGCTTGAAAACGTACCTCCCTTATATGCATATTCCACATATGTAGCCCCCAAGTGCCGGGTTGTCATGCTTGCAGCAACCTAGGACTTGTAATTGCCTTATGCTCATAAAAACTTCAACCAGTGTAGCCCCCAAGGGCGGGGTCATTATGCAATAATGAGCAGGGACTTTGTAGATATGATCATGTAGACTTGAGCAGCAATGTGTAGTCCCCAAGGGCCGGCTCATCAAGACAATACTGAGCTGGGACTTTATATATACTTCATTGAAAATAGCATCATATGATGTACCCTCCATCGTAGGGCTTGAACCCACGACCACAAGGTTAAGAGCCTTGTTCTCTACCAACTGAGCAATTGACCCTTCAATATAATGGATTAAAGGCTTGTGTACTTTGAATTTTTGACAGGAGCAATTATTAGCCCCCAAGGGCCGGCTCATTACAATGTGATGAGTCGGGTCTTCAATAAGGTGAGCAAAAAAATGACTTTGCATTAGCCCCCAAGTGCCATGGTGCATGCTGGCAGTAACATGGCACTTGCATATTTGATGTAATCTCAACTTGAATAATGTAGCCCCCAAGTGCCGGGTCGCAAGCCTACAGTGACTCGGGACTATTCCTTCCATTGTAGAATAAATCATATCCATTGATAAAATAACAGCCATTGCGCTGAAGCGACTTTGAACACCTCAATCATAATACTGGTTATTGATAACCATATAAAAAATCCAGCCATGTTGGCTATTCAAGATTTGAATAATATAATCCGGTATGAAAACCTCAATCATTTAATATCATCATGACAATCCGGCCAAGTTTGGCTATTAAAGATTTGAATACCTTATCGGTTGACAAGTAAATCTGGAGTTTAAATACTCGGTGGGTCTTGGCCAATGGTGACTTAATGCGCATCCATTGTAATCCGAGATTTTTGTAACCCGGCAGCTTATAGCCTTTGAGAAAATATAGAATGGATAACCCTTTTGAAACATCAATTTTGATGATGAGCTTGAACTTAACCATTTATATAAGTCCTAGTTCTACAAATCATGCACAGAGTTTAAACAACATATGCCCTGGCGACTTAACATCAAAAGCCAGGGCGTGTAACAACCCAAACATAATATAGTCTTATGCAATTATGGAAAAGACTAGCATTAAGGCCATTCAAGCCTAAACATACTGGCAACTTAAAGTCAAAAGCCAGGGCGGGTTATCAAACCTCGCATATTCATCCAACAATTTAAAAACATACCTGGAAAATTGGCTCAAATTGCCGGCTTATATCGCCACATCCAGTGAGGATAACAATCCAATGATTGATAAGCGCATGATTCCAATGGCACAATCAAAAATATACTGGCGACTTAACGTCCAAAGCCAGGCTGGGTTATCAAAACCCCAAATATGCACAAATATGAGTCATAAGGATTAAGGCTACATGGCTTGAATCATTTTAAACCATATGTCAATATGATACAAAGATATGAACCCAAACAATGTTCATAGAAAATAACAAATCAGAAAAAACAAGGCTTTCATAGGCCGCCAAGCCGAAATTTCAAGTTCTTTCATGGGCCGCACAGCCACTAAGTTAAACCTTTTGAACCTTATAAGTCGGGCCTCACATGACCAATCATCATTTTAACTTTGACAAGTTCAGGGTCTTGTATAAGATTGACTGTCAAAAGTACGGCGGGTCATTCCAGGATTACCTGGGCAGAGTGGCAGACTTAAAAAGGCAGGATAACCCGGGGTTTTAGGTGAATACACCTGGCTTCCAAGCCTGTAAAAGGTTATGTCCTCTTTGGTGAATACACCTATGTTTGAACAAGATAACCTGGAAAGTTTTGGTGAATACACCTAGCATTCCACGCCCAAAAAGGTTATGTCCTCTTTGGTGAATACACCTATGTTTGAACAAGATAACCTGGAAACTTTGGTGAATACACCTGGTGTTCCAATCCAGCCAAGAGGGTAGTGATGCTATGTTCTCTTGGGTGAATACACCTATGTTTATACAGGAAGCCCCCAAGTGATGTTTACAACCCAGCCTGTAAGCCAGATCAAAGGGTAGTATAGCTATGCTCATTAAGCAGGAAGCCCCCATGTGATGTTTACATACTAGACTGTAAGCCGGATCAAAGAGTAGTCATGCTGATCATGTAGAGAAAACGAGAAGAGTTTTGCGCGGCAATACAATGTCATGCAGACATCACTCCACGGTGGGTTCAATGGCAAACCCACCCCTCTGGAGGAAGATATCTATTAAGAGGTGGATTCAAACGTAGCTAACTACTCATATTTACCCCCAAGGTGTTTGCTCTAACTTTACATGATGATGTTGGTCATATCATGCATATGTTACCTTGAAGTGCCTACTTTCGACATCATATATGTCATCTGCTTAGTTTAGATGTGTTCTATAATGCCATATGTTTAGTTTCTATATCATATATGGGACTTATGCAATCTCATATCTTTTAGCTAGCGATAATATATGTGAAATATGCAATGCCATCCTATTTAACCAGGCATCATATATTTGAATGATATGTTGCCTATCCTTTTCTTCATTACATTTCCATCTGTCGACAATGTTTGTATATTAAACTACTCTTCCTGTGAATCAGCCATTTGAGTGGGTAATGGAAAACTCTGGAGTGAAAACAAGGTCTACAGAGCAGACGGTGCTACCTGTCGAAGTAGATCTCTTGCTGGGTCCCGATAGCTCCTTAGAGATGAATTCAGGGACATATGACCATTCCTATTCCCCCACCGAGGTGTATGCTCTAACTTGGCATGGTTATACTGCTCATATCATGCATATGGTGTCTTGCATTGCATAGTAGACATCATATACACAATATTCAACACCATGTTCTTAGTTCAGACATCATATATGCAAATGCCCTCTACTTAGCATATAAATCACATATGTGAATTAAATCATGCGACCATGATTACTTATATAACATGTATGTGAATTATGTCATGTGAACCTGTTTACTAAAGACATCATATAATTATCTCATGCCATCCTGTTTAGTTAGTCATTATATCTTTGAATTATGTCATGCTATGCTATCCAGTTTAGATAGACATCATATATGTGAAATTATGTCATGCTATCCGTTTTAGTTAAACAATATACATGTCAACTATTTCATGCCCTCTTTTTTCCACACTATCTATTGCATCTGTCTCTCATACAATGTCTGTACATTCAACCATGTTTCCTGTTTATCAGCCATTTGAATTGGAGCGGGTGATGGCAGTGTCTAGCAGAGTAAAAACACAGTCTTCAAATAAAAAATTGCTACCTCTTGGTGGAGGTAGCACCCCGGTTGTACATGCACGGGAACCAGCCCTACCACACATACCCCAGACTCTCGCAAATTATACCCCTGCTGGAATGGACAGAGAACCAGCTTCACCCAATCTAACCCCAACCCCAGTAGATAGTAACCCAGTTCCTGTTGGCACAACACCATCTCCACCACAGAGCTCCCAAACAAGAGCAGTTACTAAGGCAGCTCCAGTGCCCAAAGCGCCAGTACTACCACGACGAACCCCAACTCCACCAGTTAGTACACCTATTCCTATGGAGGAAGCACAACCAGCCAGTCATATTTAGCATCTATCGCATTTGATGTTGTTAAATCTTATGTGTGTATCTTCCCATCATGGAAATATTATACTGAAGATGAAGGAAAATGCCAGTTGCAGGTGTTTGTCCAGGAGTTATGTGTAAGTAATGTTATTCATGGAAATTACTTTGCTTCGTCCCATACATTCTACCTCCATGATGGTTATAATACATTTTTTCCCATTTTTCTCTATAGAGAAGGATCGATTTGGAAACTCAGGATCAGGTAAACTATGCTAATACCTCTGCTATCTTCAGGAATGCTTGGTGGGAGTATCGGAATTACCTGAAGAAAACGTACTTCACTGGGAAAGAAACTCATCAAATTCCCTTATGTTCTCCTGAGACACATTTACTGGACGATGACTAGGAATGCCTTTTTCTGTGCTGGCCCCTAACCAGGAATGTGGTAAGGTCTATGAGCTCATTTTCTATTTTAAGTACTATATTCTTGCATCTTATTGTACTCTGTTCATGTAGAATAAGTGCTTAAACCTAAAGAACAACTGTTCTCATTTAAGATTCCATTGCTATCGTGCATACCACTTTGCTCTCGTATCACTGTATTTACTCATACAAACTTATTTTCAAATTGAAGGATCCAATCGAAACTCCAATGGCACAACAGGTATGTTTACGCATGTTTCTTTAACAGCTTTGCTCTTATAAATAGCTCTGTTGATTTCAATTTCAATTGTGTATATAGTTGACTTCTCATATCATGCATATTACTAGCATCACAACATAGCCAATAGTGTTGTTGTACAGGTAGACCCGTGGTACCCATATGAAATCTTGTTGTGCCATGTAGTTTCCCGCGCTTTGTATTCTTTTAGTGCTGCATTGTCTTGAATTGATATGATTTGAACCGTGTCTCTATTTTGATTTGGCAAGACAATGCAGTGACCATATGACATAGATATATGTTTCTTTAATGCTTTTATTATGTACGACTTGGCAATAGAAGACTTGGTAGTTTAATCCTGTCCACCTTACTAATGAACTGGTTCACCGAAATGAGTTTCATATACTAGTACATCCTAAACATGTTATGTGTCTGCTTGTTTCTTCTTTTAGAATGCTGACAGAATATTGGGGAAGAGTGCCTTATTAATCAATGGTAAAGGAAGTAATGCAGATAAGGTTCAGGATAGTGGGACATCCTTGTTGGTCTCCAACAAAGCTAATAAAACAGCCAAGGAAAACTATCTTGAAGACAGTGATACAACCCCAAAGTCCTGTCTTGGTTTAGTGTTCAAGTTACTGGCCGCTACTGCTTGCACAAGCTATTCAAACTCACTGTCTGAATCAGTTCGGTTTCTTGAGTCTCAACTACAAGCTGAAAGACATCGATCAGCTATGCTGCGACAAGAAGCGGAAGGATTGCGGAAGTCCCTGGAGCATTCAGATGCATACTTTCTGGTGCAACAACAAGCGTTGGAGGATTTTAGTGCCAAACAGGACAAAGCTAATAAAATTGCTAAGCTTATTGCTAGCATGGTGGATACCCATGATAATGTTTCTTGAGCTCTTCTGAAGTTGTTTTAGTTATGGACTTGTTTTGCTACCACATTTATTTGCCCTGGTGGCCAATTTAGACGGCCAGTGTATGTAATATGCTGCTTTGTTCCCTATATTTGCACTGGTGGCGAAATTTGATACCCAATGGATGTAATATGTGTAATAGCCGTAATAGCCTAACGTTAGTTGCTTGCTTATTTATTTTCTTATTGTCTTGTTTAGTTGTTTGCTTGTAGTCAATGTAGTTCTTTTTCCGTGTTTTTCTAGTGGCCACAATAACCTATTTTTATAACTAGGCCACAATAACCATGGCAACACAAGGACTGTTGTGACCATGGTCCTACTACATGTTGTAGTGATAATGACCCTCCACGAGCCGTAGGATCCATGGGCCTTCTATGGGCGGTAGGATCCATGGGCCTTCTACGGGCCGTATATTCGTTTCGCCAAACATGGGTTGTACTATTCATGGACCAATAACGGACCGTATACGGGCTAGAGTGGAAATCGTCTATTTTATGGCCTGACCATAACGGGCCGTTAATAGGTCGTATTTGATGACGATATGAAAACAGCCCAACGGGTTAACGAGCCACAAATAGGACGACTATAACCACGGGCTGAATTTCGCCCACAAGCGGAACATGCCAGTAACAGACCATAAGTAATCGAATTCTGGAAATGAGCCCAAGAATAAATGGGCCCTTAGAAGGCCAAAAGTTAACACAGGCTGGAAACGGCCGAGAGAATAATGGTCCATTAATGGGTATAAAGCGATACATTGTTCATTATGGGCCAATTTCATCTCGGGCCTTTAATGGGCTCGGAGTTACAAAGGTCCTCCTATGGGCTGAATGACGTCATGGGCCAGAAGTTACAATGGGCTGGAATCATATTGGATGGTCTAGATGGCACAACTTGGCCAAATTCTGGTAGGTCGTGAGTTAGCGGGCTGTAAATGGGCTATATGTGAACATGCTGTTAACAGGCTTTCCGTGGGCCGGCCCGCTACCTTTTGACCAAGTCAAACGGGCCGGCCTTTTCACTGGAATGGGCCTCTGTTGGGCCGTGCCATGTGTCGATGAATCATAGGCGGCTTCGGTCCAATGAGTGGATGACATCTGTCCCAACGGTGTGCCGACATGTGGTTCCTCTGTCCATTGAGAATTTTACACATGGAAAATCCCCATTGGTCCGGGCCGTTAAAGGTTTATCGGATCCAAACCGGAACCTGATAGCTTAACGGCGACCCGTTACGGTGGATGCCACGTGTCGGTCACCCTTGACGAAAGCACCTCTGTGACGCGTGATTTATCGTCATGGAAGTGGACACTTCTACGATAACACATGTATGACTATCTTGATTCTGTCATAAAATCGTCATGGATGTACATGCATGACAGAAAACGTGACCTACTATGACAAACACGTATCATCACGGAAGTGTATTTTTTGTAGTGGAGAGAGAAGGAGTAGAGATGATCATTATGAATGAAGACCCTCTTGTAGAAGCAAGGATTTGGAAAGGAAGGACAAGTCATCAAAGATCTATACAAGACGAAGACATCAAGCTCACGTTGGTGAATGGGTATCCGGTTCCTCCTCAGACAACTACTCCGAGAGAAGTTATCACTCCGACTCCGAATATACTCAAGATGAAGGTGTTGCCGGTTTTGCACATGTGTCATCCAAATCCTACGACATATTTGAATCATCAAATGAAGGAATTGGAAGATGCTTCATGGCTAAAGGCCCTAAGGTATCACACCCCGAGTATGTTGATTTCAATAGTGATGAAGATGATTTGCTAGGTGATGATGATTTACATGTTGACAACACTAGTGACGAAAACTATGATGAAATTGCTATTAGTCATGCTAATCAAGATGAAACGAATGACAATGATAAGAAGGAGATTGAGCATCTGACTAAAGAACTAAACACTCTTAAGTTAGCTCATGAAACTACTTTAGAGGATCATCGAGAGCTTTTAAAGACTCATGAGAAGCTACGCTTTGAGAAGCTCAATTTAGAGCAATAGCATGGGTTATTAAAAGCAATCAATGATGATCTTCGAAAGAAAAGTTCTTCTTACATTGCCAGCGTTTACTCTTATGTACTTATATGCCATAAGTAAAATCTAGCAATAAGAGCAAGAATGGTTCTTCTTCTAGTAGTTGTTGCTTTTGGTAATTCTCTTGATTCCACTAATGATTATCTTAGCCAAGTTACACTTGAGCAAGAAACTAGCTTATTGAAGGGAATTATAGAGAAAGGTATTTACAAGAGCCTTGCCGGAAGTAAGCAATTTGAGGAAATTGTACGCAAGCAAGGAAGGCACCGGAAGAATCAAGGTGTTGGTTTTGAACGAAAGTTTAATGCCAATGGAGTTGAGTGGGAAGAAGATCAATACCCCAAGACGAAGGTTGTCCCTCACCAAAAGAAGTATGACCCCACCTCTTTCAAGGGGACACAAGCTCAAGATGATCTCCCACCACAAGACCACAAGCTAAAAGGCAAGGACAAGCTTCAAGAAGAGATTGACTCATTTGAAGAAGATCCTAATGCCTTGGTCAAGTGGGTTCCCAAGACTACATCAATTTTTACTTCATAACGTATGAATACAACTCCAAGGATTCCCATCAAGTTGATATGGGTCCCAAAGAAGAAGAACTAGAGAGTTCTAGAGGGTGACTCCGCCAACATACTTGACTCATATTCATTTTGGCGAGGACAAGTGCAATCAACTTCCATATCTTGCACTAGTTCAAGGAGTCACAAACCCTCTTGTTGGTAAGACAAGGGACAAGGTAACCTAATGCTTTCATGGACATCATCATATGTGTGTGTTTCACTCTATGTCTATGGATATCCTTGTGTGTTCCTTGTGGGACTAACCCATGTAGGTATTGAAGGTGCAACTCACTCCAATGGATTGCTCCAAATGATCTACATCAACATTGAGCATCCACATCTTCAACATCTACATGAAGTCATCATCGACAAAACCCAAGGTAGTTCATCCCTCTAAGGCGGGATATCATATCTAGGGGGAGCTTTGCTCTAAGAATTGAGCTAAAGCAACTCTTATTGTGTGAACACAACAATGCTTTGTGTAAAAGTGGTAACTCCACTTGTGCTTAAACGATGAGTATGACCTGTGATCAAATGTTCTCATTTGAATCCTCAGTCAATATACTCAAATATAAATGACATAGTCATCACCAATTGCTCGATAGATGCTAGAGTGTTTGTGCATGCTTTGCCACATGTTTTATTTGCTATCTTATTGTGTGAGCATGTTGTTTGCATAACTTTCTCCATTCGAGGACATCCATTTGTTGCTTTGATTGTTTGGTTTTTCTTCTTGCCAAATGGATGGACAAGAATGCCTAAGTACTCCCTCTATCTATCTATGCTTTTCTCATCTTAAACTCTATTCATGCTACGTCACAAAGTTTGAACAAGTCAAATTCGGACCCTCTGTGTGAGGATCACTCAGAGCCACCGATCAGTCAAGGGCTTAACTTCCCAAACCTCTTAATGCATTTCGGTCAGACCAAATCACCCCCACCCGGTCTCACCGAAATCTTTAAGTAGATCTAAGTTTTCATCTCGGTGCAACCAATTAGAACAATTTGGTCACACCGAGTTGCAGCAACTGCTAGCAGTTTTGCATCTCGGTGCCACCGAGTCATTTCACTCGGTCCCACCGATAGTGACTGGGTATATATACTGCAGGTTGAAATTTGGAAATTTCTTCAAACACTCAACCGCGCCTTCCCAGCTCTGTCACCCCCTTGGTCTCTGGATCTTCGTCGTCGTTGCCACTACCTCCTGCCGCTAGTCACCATCGCCGTCAACGGGATTCCCATTGCTGTTATCGTCGTAGCAAGTTCATCGCCAAGTTAGGGTACGGACTTAACCTCTTTGTGCGCTCCATTATTCTGATTCTTGCACAAAGATCTTTGCCACTGTTCTTCCCATGAAGGAGATCATTCTATACACCGAAAGAATCCAATAGAATATATTTGATGCAAAAAAACTTAGGGTTAGGTTTCCGTCGAACTCAACTCGGACCGACCGATCTGAGGATCTCGGTCTCACCGATTTTGCTCTGGCCATTGCACAAGTACAACTCGGTCTGACCGGAGTGTACTGATCGGTGTGACGAAAATCACTTACTCTGTGAAACCCTAGCATCTCAGAGTCACCGAACTGCATTTCGGTCTGACCAAAACTGCATGTTTAGATTCTGTTAATGCTTCGGTGTCACTAAGTTTGTCAAATCGGTAGCTCCGGAACGCTTTCTGGGGAAAACTAAAATTAAGTTTCTGTCTCAATATTTTTGCAAAATAGTTGTACTTTGTGATGCTCATCCACTCTATCTATACCCAACTATTCACACGGTCAGTTTCAGCAATGTCAGAGGGCTGTGACAGCCAGAACAGGTCTGAAGAGCAAGTAAATCTCAGTGAGGGCACTAGTCCCTCCAACATCATCTATGATGATGGAAGCAGAAGCACACCCAGCAACTTGCCTAAGGCAGCAACTAGGCAAAGGAAGAAGAGAACTTCAGAATCTAAGGATGAGGATTTTTTCATTGAGGAGGAGGAGACCTCCAAGAAAAAGGTGCTCAAGAAGGAGTATGCTGCTGCTGTTGCCACCAAGCCTGGAATGAAGAAGAAGGCTCCTGCTAAGAGAAATCCTATGTCTAAAGCCAGGGCCTCCACTCAATAAAATATGGAGTTCACTCTTGAACCAAGAGAAGAAGTGGCTGCTGGAGGAAAAAAGAGGAAGGAGAGAGTCAAGAAGACTATGGCCAGAGTCATTGGCAAACCTTCTACAATGAGAGAATCAAATGAAGAGGAGGAGGAGGAGGAAGAGCCAGCTGCACCTCCACCAAATACTCAAAAGCTCATGGGGGATGCCATAAGGACTGGAGCTGCTGATGGTGTCCTGGACTAGGGGTACCTGCCACATCATCTCCTGACCAGTGGGTCGGGCCGAGGACCCCCATGATGATTCACTAATGGGCCACTTCGGGCAGCCCATGCCGAATACAAGGAGGATTCCACAAGACTTGGCGCACAAGACAAGGACTCATATAAACCCTAGGCTGATGTCTACTATGCAACTTTATTCTTCTAGACATGTGTTGGGCCTCCAAGCACAGAGTTTTGTAGGACAGTAGCAATTTTCCCTCAAGTGGATGACCTAAGGTTTATCAATCCGTGAGAGGTGTAGGATATCTCTCAAACGACCCTGCAACCAAATACAAGAAATCTCTTGTGTCCCCAACACACCAATACAATGGCAAATTGTATAGGTGCACTAGTTCGGCGAAGAGATGGTGATAAAAGTGTAATATTGATGGTAGAAATATATGTTTATAATCTGAATAAATAAAAACAGCAAGGTACCAAATAGTAAACGGGCACAAAAACAGTATTGCAATGCTTAAAAACAAGGCCTAGGGTCCGTACTTTTGCTAGTGCAATCTCTCAACAATGCTAACATAGTTGGATCATATGATTATCCCTAAAGTGTAATGAAGAATCACTCCTGAGTTCCTATTAGCAGAGAACAAAAGATAGGAATTGTTTGTAGGGTACTAAACCACCTCAAAGCTATTCTTTCCGTTCGATCTATTCAAGAGGTCATACTAACATAATGCAAAGCTATTTTTTCGTTTGATCTATCCTAGAGTTCGTACTAGAATAACACCAAAGCATATTCATATTCATAATACTCAATCCACACAAAGAACTACAAGAGTGCCCCAAGATTTCTACCGGAGAAACAAGGACAAGAATATGCATCAACCCCTATGCATAGATTACCCCAATGTCACCGCGAGAATCCGCAAGTTGAGTGCCAAAACATATATCAAGCGAATCAACATGATACCTCATTGCCACCACGAGTATTCAATTGCAAGACATATATCAAGTGTTCTCAAATCCATAAAAGTATTCAATCCGATGACAACGAGATCTCAAAGGGAAGAGAGGGGAAAACGCCATATGATCCGACTATATTAACAAAGCCCGCGATACATCAAGATCATGACATCTCAAGAACACAAGATAGAGAGATTAAACACATAGCTACTAGTACAAACCCTCAGCCCCGAGGGTGGACTACTCCCTCCTCATCGTGGTGGCCACCGGGATGATGAAGATGGCGACCGAAGATGATTCCCCCCTCCGGCAGGGTGTCGGAACGGGTCTAAATTGGTTTCTGGTGGCTGCGGAGCCCTGCGGCGGCGGAACTTCTGATCTAGGTTAACCCCGAGGGGTTTAGGAGTATTTGGGAATTTATAGTGCAAAGAAGTGGTATGGGAGGCCACCGAGGTGGGCACAACCCACCACAGCATGCGAGGGCCCCCTGGCGCGCCCTGGTGGGTTGTGCCCCCCTCGGGGCACCCCCCAGGTGCTGCTTTGGCCCATTGGGAGTCTTCTGGCCCATAAAAACCCACAAAAAGTTTCGCGGTGTTTGGACTCCGTTTGTTATTGATTTTCTGCGATGTAAAAAACAAGCAAAAAACAGCAATTGGAACTTAGCACTAGGCACTAGGTTAGTCCCAAAAAATGATATAAAGTTGCTATAAAATGATTGTAAAACATCCAAGAATGATAATATATTGGCATTAATACTTCATAAATTAGAGATACGTTGGAGACGTATCAGCATCCCCAAGCTTAATTCCTACTCGTCCTCGAGTAGGTAAATGATAAAAGAAATAATTTATGAAGTGTGAATGCTAGCAAAGTGCACAAGTTTGATCAATGATAATTTCAATCACTTTTCCTAGCATCATAACAGCAATTCTTTCTTATGAAATTTCTCATGTTATAGTGGCAACCAATTCACATGTTAAGGTTCAATTGAATTCTCTTGAAACTCAACAACCTATGTTCTTAGTCACCAAGCAATTGCAATTCAACTTATTCAATAGAGTTGAAGTAAGAGCTCCACATACTCAACAATCATATAGTCTTCTATGATTGCTAACACTTGCCACGTACACATGAGCAAAGCGTTTCAACCGGACACATAGAAAGATAGGGGCTTATTGTTTTGCCTCCCAGCGTATTCACCTCAAGGGTGATGTCAACAATAATAACTCATGCCACCCATATTCAATTGGACATATGTGCCTAAATCTTTCCTCACCACATGATGCTTTCCAAAAGAGAAAAATAAAAAGGAATAGAGAGAAAAACTTTGAATCTTTGCATAAAAGTAAATACTAAAAGGTAAAAGATAGGCCCTTCACAGAGGGAAGTAGGGATTTTTATAGGTGCCAGAGCTCAAAGCGAAAATTGAGAGATAAAAACATTTTGGGAGGTGTATACATCCCACCAACGAAAACGACTTAGAGTTCCCAACACTTTCCATCCTAGATATATCATAGGCGTTTCCTGAACAAAAAATAAAGTTTATTCCTTTTTCCGCCATACTTTCACTTTCCATGGCTAATCGTATCCACGGGTTCCCTCCATACCAACACTTTCCAAGGAATTTATTATTTGACAACATAAAGTAAATTCATTTTTGCATTTCGGGACTGGGCATCCCTAATACCTTTGCCTTACTATTGTGCAATGAAAAGTGAATAAACACTCATCTTGAGAATAACACATCTAGCATGGAAAATATTAGCCACACCTCAGCGCTCCCCGAGTGAAAAAACACACAAAAGAGAAGTTTATTTTGAAAATTAGAGATAGCACATGCAAATTTGCTTAGAACGGCAAAAGAATACCGCATATAGGTAGATATAGTGGACTCTTGAAAATAATATTTGGGTTTAGGGGTTTTTGGATGCACAAGTAATATCTCTACTTGGTGCGGAATTTTGGCTAACAAAGATGGGGGCAAATCACCACATGTTGAAGGATCTATGACAATATAACTTATATGTGAATATGAACAAACATAAACCATTACATTGTCTTCCTTGTCCAACGTCAACTATTTTGGCATATAATATTTTGATGGGGGCTCAAAATCACAAAATATTTCCATGATAGTATATTTATATGTGAAAGTTCTCTTCCTTATACCAATTATTCATGAATTGCTTGTATGAGCAATATTGTGATTGTTAAGCCTCAAAAGATTTCACTTTCTAAACCCAATGTGAAGCTACCACTAGGCATGGTATGATTTCAACTTCATGACATTCAATTTATTCAACAATTTACTCATAGGATATAAGTGAAGCACAAGAGTAAATGACATAGAAAAGAGCTTCGTTGACAGGATGTGAATGCCGCTTACTTAGCCTCTCTGGCAACTATTTGAGGACTCTATTTTACTAAAAACTTTCAGATCTAAGAATTTTATTAAAACATCAAGCAAAATGAAAATAAAATGACATTCTAAGAATATCACACATTATGTGAAGAAGCAAAAAACTTAGGCTCAACTTATACTAACCGACAATTGTTGATGAAGAAAGGTGGGATGCCTACCAGGGCATCCCCAAGCTTAGATGCTTGAGAATTCTTGAATATTATCTTGGGATGCCTTGAACATCCCCAAGCTTAAGCTTTTATGTCTCCTTAATTCCTCTCATGTCCCGGTTTCCCTAAATCTCACAAGCTTCATCCACACACAAAACTCAACAAGAACTCGTGAGATAATTTAGTATAAACCAATGCAAAAACCTTATCATTCTCTACTATAGAAAATCACTAAAATTATTATTCAACATTGAATACTAAATGCCTCTGCATATTTAATACTCCTGTCCTCAAATAGAATCATTAAACAAGCAAGCATATGCAAACAATGCAATCATAACAACAATCTGCCAAAAACAGTACAGTCTGTAAAGAATGCAAGAGTATCAGTACTTATTCAACTCCAAACATTATGAAAATTTACCACACTGTAGAAAATTTATCAGAGCTTCATATGCAAAATGTTTCAACATTTTATCACATTCTAACTTTTCTAGGGAATTTTTGCAACAGCGGTAAACTTTCTATTTTCAAACAGCAACATGTATACTTGCAAAATAAGCATGGCAAAGGCTATCATTGCCACTTTTATTGAAATAAAAGATGCAAAAATTATTATAAATAACAGCAATGAAATCCTAACAAAATAAATTGATGCTCCAAGCAAAACACATATCATGTGACGAATGAAAACATAGCTCCAAGTGAGGTTACCGATAATGTTAGAGACGAAAGAGGGGATGCCTTCCGGGGCATCCCCAAGCTTAGTTGCTTGGATCTTCCTTGAATATTTCCTTGGGGGTGCCTTGTAAATCCCCAATATTAGGTTCTTGTCACTCCTTATTCTTCTCAAATCGATATCTCACCCAAAACTTGAAAACTTCAATCACACAAAACTTAACGGAACTTTGTGAGATAGGTCAGTATGATAAAGAGCAAACCATTCCACTTTTGGTACTGCCAAAGACAAGATTCATAATTGTTCTCACACAATGCCTACTATAGAATATAATTTCTACAATTTATATTGAGAAATATAAGCCATAGGAACTATAAAACAAGCAAACTATGTATTGAAAACAGAATCTGTCAAAAACAGAACAATCTGTAGTAATCTGCACTCAAACCATACTTATGCTAGTCCAGAAATTCTGAAAAAATAGGACAACCTGAGCAATTTGTCTATTAATCTTCTGCAAAAAGCACCAGCATTTTATCGCGCTTATGTTAAACATGAGAATCGTTTTCCTGAGCGCAAAATTTTCTGTTTTTCAGCAAGATCAAATCAACTATCACCGTAAGCCATCCCAAAGGTCTTACTTGGCACTTTATTGAAACAAAAGCAATAAAATATGATTACTACAGTAGCCTAATCATGTGAACACACAAAAACAGTAGGTAGAAGTGTTGGGTTGTCTCCCAACAAGCGCTTTTCTTTAATGCATGTTAAGCTAGGCATGATGATTTAAATAATGCTCGCATAAAAGATAAGAGTTGAAACATAAAGAGAGCATCATGAATCACATGGAAAGCACATTTAAGTCTAACCCACTTCCTATGCATAGGGATTTTGTGATCAAACAACTTATGGGAACAAGAATCAACTAGCATAGGAAGGCAAAGCAAGCAAAACTTCAAAATTTTCAACACATAGAGAGGAAACTTGATATTATTGCAATTCCTACAAGCGTAAGTTCCTCCCTCATAATAATTTCAGTAGCATCATGAAGAAATTCAACAATATAACCATCACATAAAGCATTCCTTTCATGACACAAAAGCATAGAAAACTTATTACTCTCCACATAAGCAAATTTATTCTCATCAATAGTAGTGGGAGCAAACTCAACAAAATAACTATCATGGGAATGCAAATTAAAATCATGACGACAAGTTTCATGGTTATCATTAGTCTTTATAGCATACATGTCATCACCATAATCATCATAGATAGCAACTTTGTTCTCATAATCAAATGCAACCTCTTCCAAAATAGTGGATTCATCATTAAATAAAGTCATGACCTCTCCGAATCCACTTTCATTGTTATAATAATCATAAATAGGAGGCATGCAATCATTATAATAATTTTTCTCATCAAAACTTGGGGGAGTTAAAATATTATCTTCATCAAACATAGCATCCGCAAGCTTATGGCTTTGCATATCATTAGCATCATGGATATTCAAAGAATTCATACTAATAACATTGCAATCAACCTCATCATTCAAATATTTTTTGCCAAACATTTTATTGACTTCTTCTTCTAGAAATTGAGCACAATTTTCCAAACCATCATTTTCAAGAAAGATATTATAAAGATGATCAATAATATGATGCAACCTCAATTCTATTTTTTGCGTAGTTTTCTTTTATAAACCGAACTAGTGATAAGACAAGAAACTAAAATATTCGATTGCAAGATCTAAAGAAATACCTTCATGCACTCACCTCCCCGGCAACGGTGCCAGAAAAGAGCTTGATGTATACTATGCAACTTTATTCTCGTAGACACGTGTTGGGCCTCCAAGCACAGAGTTTTGTAGGACAGTAGCAATTTTCCCTCAAGTGGATGACCTAAGGTTTATCAATCCGTGAGAGGTGTAGGATGAACATGGTCTCTCTCAAACGACTCTGCAACCAAATATAAGAAATCTCTTGTGTCCCCAACACACCCAATACAATGGCACATTGTATAGGTGCACTAGTTCGGTGAAGAGATGGTGATAAAAGTGTAATATTGATGGTAGAAATATATTTTTATAATCTGAATAAATAAAAACAGCAAGGTAGCAAATAGTAAGCGGGCACAAAAACGGTATTGCAATGCTTAAAAACAAGGCCTAGGGTCCGTACTTTTGCTAGTGCAATCTCTCAACAATGCTAACATAGTTGGATCATATGATTATCCCTCAAAGTGTAACCAAGAATCACTCCCGAGTTCCTATTAGCAGAGAACAAAAGATAGGAATTGTTTGTAGGGTACTAAACTACCTCAAAGCTATTCTTTCCGTTCGATCTATTCAAGAGTTCATACTAAAATAACGCAAAGCTATTTTTTCCGTTCGATCTATCCTAGAGTTCGTACTAGAATAACACCAAAGCATATTCATATTGATAATACTCAATCCCCACAAAGAACTAAAAGGGCGCCCCAAGATTTCTACCGGAGAAACAAGGACAAGAACGTGCATCAACCCCTATGCATAGATTACCCCAATGTCACCGCGGGAATCCGCAAGTTGAGTGCGAAAACATATATCAAGCGAATCAACATGATACCCCATTGCCACCATGAGTATTCAATTGCAAGACATATATCAAGTGTTCTCAAATCCATAAAAGTAATCAACCCGATGACAACGAGATCTCAAAGGGAAAAACTCAATTCATATCAATAAGATAGAGAGGGGAAACACCATATGATCCGACTATATTAACAAAGCCCGCGATACATCAAGATCGTGACATCTCAAGAACACGAGAGAGAGAGAGAGAGAGAGAGATTATAAACACATAGCTATTGGTACAAACCCTCAGACTCGAGGGTGGACTACTCCCTCCTCATCGTGGTGGCCGCTGGGATGATGAAGATGGCCACCGGAGATGATTCCCCCCTCCGGCAGGGTACCGGAATGGGTCTAGATTGGTTTTCAGTGGCTACGGAGCCCTGCGGCGACGGAACTTCTGATCTAGGTTAACCCCGAGGGGTTTTGGAATATTTGGGAATTTATAGTGCAAAGAAGGGGTACGGGAGGCCACCGAGGTGGGCACAACCCACCTGGGCACGCCAAGGCACGTCCTGGTGGGTTGTGCCCCCCTCGGGGCACCCCCAGGTGCTGCTTTGGCCCATCGGGAGTCTTCTGGCCCTTAAAAATCCACAAAAAGTTTGCAATGTAAAAAACAAGCAAAAAACAGCAACTGGCACTAGGCACTGGGTCAATAAGTTAGTCCCAAAAATGATATGAAGTTGTTATAAAATGATTGTAAAACATCCAAGAATGATAATATATTGGCATTAATACTTCATAAATTATAGATACGTTGGAGACGTATCATAGGCCTACGGTGCATATATAAACCGAGGCCAGGCTAGTCAATACACAATCTAATATACATAAGAACAATATCGTGGTAGATACATGTACTTTGTACTGTACCCCATATAATTATAATCTAAAGCAGGATGTAGGGTATTATCTCTTCAAGAGAGCCCGAACCTGAGTACAATCCTATGACTATGTTACCATCGCTCCAAGACACCTAGCTTAGGACCCCTACTACCACTAGTAGAAAAAGGGCCTAATGTGTAGTCCCGGTTTGTAGCTGAACCGGCACTAATGTGACCATTAGTGCCGGTTCCAACGGCTAGGCGGGCGGTGAACATTAGTACCAGTTCGTGGCGAACCATTAGTACATGTTCGTGCCACGAACCGGTAGTAATGAGGTGGTGGCAGGCTTGTGTCAGGCTGGGGCCCCACCAGAACCTTTAGTACTAGTTGGTTATATGAACCAGGGCTAGAGATGCACCTTTAGACCCAGTTCGTATAACCAATTGGTACTAAAGGTCATCCTACTTACCCCTTCGTCGAGCCCGAGCACTCTGTTCTTCCCCTTTCCCCTCTCCTCTGTTTTCTTCCTCTTCCTCTCGAGCTCACACTCCATTTTGCTAAAATTTGTGAAGATTTGAAGGCACCCATTGATGACCCACAAGTATAGGGGGTCTATTATAGTCCTTTCAATAAGTAAGAGTGTCGAACCCAACGAGGAGCAGAAGGAAATGGTAAGCGGTTTTTAGCAAGGTATCCTCTGCAAGCACTGAAATTATAGGCAATAGATAGTTTTGTGGTAAGATAATTTGTAACGAGCAAGAAGTAACAAAAGTAAATAAAGTGCAACAAGGTGGCCCAATCCTTTTTGGAGCAAAGGACAAGCCTGAACAAACTCATATATAGAAGAAAGCGCTCCCGAGGACACATGGGAATTACCGTCAAGCTAGTTTTCATCACGTTCATATGATTCACATTCGGTACTTTGATAATTTGATATGTGGGTGGACCGGTGCTTGGGTGCTGTCCTTACTTGGACAAGCATCCCACTTATGATTAACTCCTATTGCAAGCATCCGCAACTACAAAAGAGTATTAAGGTAAACCTAACCATAGCATGAAACATATGGATCCAAATCAGCCCCTTAAGAAGCAACACATAAACTAGGGTTTAAGCTTCTGTCACTCTAGCAACCCATCATCTACTTATTACTTCCCAATGCCTTCCTCTAGGCCCAAATAATGGTGAAGTGTCATGTAGTCGACGTTCACATAACACCACTAGAGGAGAGACAACATACATCTCATCAAAATATCGAACGAATACCAAATTCACATGACTACTAATAGCAATACTTCTCCCATGTCCTTAGGAACAAACGTAACTACTCACAAAGCATATTCATGTGCATAATCAGAGGGGTATTAATATGCATATAGGATATGAACATATGATCTTCCACCAAATAAACCGGCTAGCACCAACTACATGGAGTAATCAACACTACTAGCAACCTATAGGTACCAATCCCAGACTTAGAGACAAGAATTGGATACAAGAGATGAACTAGGGTTTGAGAGGAGATGGTGCTGGTGAAGATGTTGATGGAGATTGGCCCCCTCGCAATGAGAGGAGCATTGGTGATGACGATGGCGATGATTTCCCCCTCCCGGAGGGAAGTATCCCCGGCAGAGCCCTAGATTGGTTCCGCCAAGGTTCCGCCTCGTGGCGGCGGAGTCCCATCCCGAAAGCTTGCTTATGATTTTTCTTTGGACGAAAGACTTCATATAGCAGAAGATGGGTACCGGAAGGCCAACAGGGGGCCCACGAGGCAGGGGGGCGTGTCCAGGGTGTGGGCCCCTCTGGTATTTTCTTTGCTCAGTATATTTTATTATTTCCAAAAATAACTTCCGCGGAGTTTTAGGACTTTTGGAGTTGTGCAGAATAGGTCTCTAATATTTGCTCCTTTTCCAGCCCAAAATTCCATCTGCCGGCATTCTCCCTCCTTGTGTAAACCTTGTAAAATAAGAGAGAATAAGCATAAGTATTGTGACATAATGTGTAATAACAGCCCATAATGCAATAAATATCGATATAAAAGCATGATGCAAAATGGACGTATCAACTCCCCCAAGCTTAGTCCTCGCTTGTCCTCAAGCGGAAGCCGATAACGGTAAATATGTCCACATGTTTAGAGGTAGAGGTGTCAATAAAATAAAATACGGACATGAGGGCATCATGATAATTCTTAAAACAACAACATAAATGGATAATGTCATATGATCTCTTATGCTCAAGTAATAATCTATTCACAATGCAAAGTAAGAATCAAAAACTTTATTGAGAACTAACAAACTATAATCTCAGTCATTGAAGCAATTGCAATTTATCATAACATCGGAAAGAGTCTATGTCAGAGCTTTTCAGCAAGCCCACATACTCAACTATCATGTAGTCTTTCACTATTGCTAAAACTCACGCAATACTTGTGGTGACGGAGTTTTAGTCGGACACAGAGAAAGATAGGGGCTTATAGTTTTGCCTCCCAACCTTTTACCTCTAGGGTAATGTCAAAAATAATAGCTCATGCTAACTTACGTCCAATTTTATATATATATATATATATATATATATATATATATATATATATATATATATATATCAGGATCTTTCCAACGCACTGAGCTTGCCAAAGGATAAAATGTAAAAAGTAAAGGTGAAGATCACCATGACTTTTGCATAAGGTAGGAGATAAAAGTAAAAGATAGGCCCTTCGCAGAGGGAATCAGAGGTTGCCATGCGCTTTCAGGGTTGGATGCACAAAATCTTAATGCGAAAGAACGTCACTTTATATTGCCACTTGTGATATAGACCTTTATTATGCAGTCCGTTGCTTTTATTTATTCCACATCACAAGATCGTATAAAGCTTGTTTCCTCCACACCAATCAATCATACATATTTAGAGAGCAATTTTTATTGCTTTCACCGATGACAAATTACTTGAAGGATCTTACTCAATCCATAGGTAGATATGGTGTAGATATGGTGGACTCTCATGGCAAAACTGGGTTTAAGGGTATTTGGAAGCACAAGTAGTACCTCTACTTGGTGCAAAGAATTTGGCTAGCATGAGGGGGAAAAGCAAGATCAACATGTTGGATGATCCATGACGATATACTTTATTTCAGATATAAGAAAACATAACCCATTATGTTGTCTTCCTTGTCAAACATCAACTCTTTAGCATGTCATATTTTAATGAGTGATCACAATCATAAAAGATGTCCAAGATAGTATATTTATATGTGAAACCTCTCTTTCTTTATTACTTCCTATTAATTGCAACAATGACCAAAGCTATGTTTGTCAACTCTCAACAACTTTTAATCATCATACTCTTTCTATGTGAAGTCATTACTCTTCATAAGATCAATATGATCTCTTTTTATTTCTTTTTATTCTTTCTTTTTCTTTAGTCACTCAAGATCATAGCAAGATAATCAAGCCCTTGACTCAACACTAATATTTATTATATAGCTCACAGACTCAATTACATAGAGGGATCATAAAGCAAAACTCAAAACTAGATCATACCTAAAACTTTATTCTACTCGATCAAGATATTACTAAAAGGATCGAACTAAGAAAAACGATAAAGATAGAGATGTGATGGTGATACGATACCGGGACACCTCCCCCAAGCTTGGCAGTTGCCAAGGGGAGTGCCCATACCCATATGATTATGTCTCCTTTGTTGGTGAAGAAGATGGTGGTGATGATGAAGTAGGCTTGTCGTCCATCTTCCAAGGCATAGGCTCACCATCATAGAAGGATGAACGAGTCTCCGGATCCTCAAATCGGCAGCCAAACTCATCCTCTTGAATCTATATTCATACTCATAGTTTTGGTTTTGCAGGTGATAGATTTGGGCTTGGAGGTGCTCGATCTTCTCGTGAAGCTTAAAGATGGTCTCCCCATTGTTCTTGGCATCCAGCTTGCGGTTGTTGGTGAACTCCGCGATCATCATACGGTTGGTGTTGAGTCCGCATTCCACCATCCCCTGGCACTTGAAAACTTGCTGCTCCATTGCTTCGAGCCTCATCTCCACGCTTCCGGTCCTCCTTGGTCTGTCAACATCGCTGTTGTGCAACAACCCATCATGCATCTCAATGGTTTGAGGATGTTGCAGCACCTCCGCGAGGTAGGGGTTGACGACCTTCTCGAAGAACTTGTCCTTGGGGGTGCTTGTGGACGTCATGATGATCTAGATCTGTCAGGAAAATAGCTCGAAACGAAAACAGAGGATATTTGCGTGATACAGGAGTCAAAACCTTCGGGAGATTATATAATGAATTTTTACCGACCAAAATACATATCGTACAAGAAAACATAGTCCGAAGAGCACACGAGGTGCCCACGAGGTAGGGGGCGCGCCCTCCACCCTCGTGGAGCCCTCGTGTCCTTCCCGGACTGCTTCTTATTTTTCTATTTTTCTAAATATTCCAAAACGGAGAAAAATTTCCATTAGAACTATTTTGGAGTCGGTTTACTTACCGTACCATATACCTCTTCCTTTTCAGAGTCTGAAACGTTCTGGAAAGTGTCCCTTATGTATTCCTCCGGGGTAACGGTTTCAATAACATTGGTTTCAACATTTATAGGATTACCTGAGATATAATGTTTGATTCTTTGACCATTCACCACCTTCGGATTTGTGCCTTCGAAGTTGTTGATTTTTATGACGCTGGAACGATAGACCTCCTTGATAACGTAAGGACCTTCCATTTAGAGAGAAGTTTTCCTGCAAAAAATCTTAAGCGAGAGTTTTATAACAATACATAATCACCTACATTAAACTCACGCTTTTGTATCCTTTTGCCGTGCCATCTTTTAAATTTTTCTTTAAACAACTTGGCATTCTCATAGGCTTGGGTTCTCCATTCATCAAGTGAGCTAATGTCAAATAACCTCTTCTCACCGGCAAGTTTGAAATCATAGTTGAGCTCTTTAATAGCCCAATATGCCTTATGTTCTAGTTCGAGAGGTAAGTGACATGCTTTTCCATAAACCATTTTATACGGAGACATACCCATAGGATTTTTATATGCAGTTCTATAGGCCCATAATGCATCATCAAGTTTCTTGGACCAATTCTTTCTAGATCTATTAACAGTCTTTTGCAAAATTAATTTGAGTTTTCTATTACTCAATTCTACTTGACCACTAGACGGTGGGTGATAATGAGATGCAATTCTATGATTAACATCATACTTAACAAGTATTTTACGGAAAGCACCATGAATAAAATGTGAACCACCATCAGTCATTAAATATCTAGGGGCTCCAAACCTCGGAAAAATAACTTCTTTAATCATCTTAATAGAGGTGTTATGATCAGCACTACTAGTTGGAATAGCTTCTACCCACTTAGTAATATAATCAACAGCAACTAAAATATGTGTATATCCATTAGAGGCAGGAAACAGTCCCGTATAATCAAAGCCCCAAACATCAAATGGTTCAATAACAAGTGAATAATTCATAGGCATCTCTTGATGTCTACTAATATTACCAATTATTTGACATTCATCACAAGATAATACAAACTTACGGGCATCCTTGAAGAGAGTAGGCCAATAAAAACCGGATTGCAATACCTTATGTGCAGTTCTATCTCTAGCGTGGTGTCCCCCATAAGCTTCGGAGTGACACTTGCGTAGGATCTGTTCCTATTCATGCTCAGGTACACAACGCCTAATAACACCATCTACTCCTTTATAAAGATGTGGGTCATCCCAAAAGTAATATCTTAAATCATAGAAAATCTTTTTCTTTCTCTGGTATGTGAAACTAGGTGGTTTAAATTTAGCAACAATGTAATTAGCATAATCAGCATACCATGGAGCAGTATGAGAAGCATTTATGACATTTAATTTTTCATAAGGAAAGCTACCATCAATAGGTAGTGGGTCATCAAGAACATTTTCTAACCTAGACAAGTTATCTCGAACGGGGTTCTCAGCTCCCTTTCTATCAATAATATGCAAATCAAATTCTTGTAGCAAGAGAACACATCTAATAAGTCTAGGTTTAGCATCTTTCTTTTCCATAAGATATTTAATAGCAGCATGATCAGTGTGAATAGTTACTTTAGAATCAACAATATAAGGTCTGAACTTATCACAAGCAAATAGAACTGCTAAAAATTCTTTTTCAGTAGTGTCATAATTCCTCTGGGCATTGTCTAGAGTTTTACTAGCATATCGAATAACATTTAATTTCTTATCAACTCTTTGCCCTAGAACAGCACCTATAGCATAATCGCTAGCATCACACATAATTTCAAAAGGTAAATTCCAATCAGGTGGCTGAACAATAGGTGCAGAGATTAATGCTTTCTTAAGTATTTCAAATGCTTCTACAACAATCATCATCAAAGACGAATGGTCAGAGGCCGAGAAATTTTTGAGAATTCCTTAAGGAACCTCCTATAAAAGCCGTCATGGCCAAGGAAACTTCTTATACCTTTGATGTCCTTGGGACACGACATCTTTTCAATAGCATCAACTTTAGCTTTATAAACTTCAATGCCCCTTTCAGAAATTTTATGCCCCAAGACAATACCTTCACTAACCATAAAGTGGCACTTCTCCCAATTCAAGACAAGTTTAGTTTCTTCACATCTCTACAAAACTCGATCAAGGTTGCTTAAGCAATCATCAAAAGAGGATCCATAGACAGAGAAATCGTCCATGAAAACCTCACAAATTTAAGAGTATCAGGCAGTGGTTTAAGCTCAAACACGGGATCACCCTTGGGTGGAGGAGGATCCCCTAAGATTTCAATAGGAAAGTTGTGTTTCAGAATAGGTCCCTATTTAAAGAACACTTCATCTATTTCCCTTCTTTCATTCATAAACATATCATTTTCATGGTCTAGCAAATATTGTTCTAAAGGATTACTAGGAGGTACGACAATAGAAGCAAGACCAATAATTTCATCTTTACTAGGTAGTTCCTCTTCACGGTGTTGTCTACGAAATTTAGAGAAGTTGAACTTATGAGACATATCACCTAAACCAATAGTAACAACATCCTTTTTGCAGTCTATCCTAGCATTAACAATGTTTAAGAAGGGTCTAGCAAATATAATGGGACAAAAGGTATCTTGTGGGGAACCAAGAACAAGAAAATCAGTAGAATATTTGGTTTTCCCACACAAGACTTCAACATCTCTAACAATCCCAATTGGTGAAATAGTATCTCTATTGGCAAGTTTAATTGTGACATCAATATCTTCTAACTCAGTAGGTGCAATATCATGCATAGTTTCTTTGTATAAGTCAATAGGTATTGCACTAGCACTAGCACCCATATCACACAAGCCATGATAACAATGATCTCCTATTTTAACAGAAATAACAAGCATGCCTACCACAGGTCTATGTTTATCTTTAGCACAAGGTTTAGCAATTCTAGCATTTTCATCACAGAAATAAATAACATGCCCATCAATATTATCAGCCAAGAGATCCTTAACAATCTCTACTCCTAATGGAGCAGTTGGTGAATAGTCTCTACGGTTTATTTTCACTGGGTTTTTTCGCTGGTTTTTTTGTCTCTCCTCCCACCACCCCCTCCCACCCTGGTTCATCGGTTTATTTTTCTCTCCATTCTTTATTACAACCAGAACTTTCGAAACGTATAACAAATCACAGATCTAACTTCCTTAAATTATGCAAATCAATCGATTCCTTTTGTTGGTTCAATTTGTCTTAGGAAACAAATAACAGATTTTCAGGAAACAAATAATATATTTTAATCTAACTTTCCTAACTTATCTAAATCAATCGATTTCTCTCATTAGTGAAGTTTGTTTTAGGAAACAAATAACAGACACGTCACAAACTTTCCTCCCAATAAATAGTTTCTTAACATTTGCAAACTTTTCTAATCAGACATGTCACAGACAGGTATGTACTGATATCATGTTACCAAACAATAAAACCCCATTTGCATAGAAATTAGTTCAAAAATCCTAACTTTCCTGAATTTTTACCTTTCCTTAACAACAACCAATATTTCCTATGTTTTCTACCTATAGAAGGAAATCACTCCTCCATCGATATTAGCATTTTTTTGGAATGAGATCTCTAGGTTATGATTTTTTTGCGATTCTTTCCAATTGTGACCTCTCCTTCTGCTCCGGCTCCTTCTCGCATAAACACCTCCACCACAGCCAGCTGATGCCACCCCGGACCTCCTGCCTCTCCACACCTTCTCCGCCACCTCCTCCTCGTACTCCATTGACAATCCCTCCGCCATGTTTGTCCACGGCGGTGTCGGGACATGGGGCAGCAGCGTACCAGCGGTAGAGCAGCGCATAGCTGCAGGAAGCAGCACGCAGCAGGAGAGGCAAGCGGCCGACGTGGCTGAGGGAGCAGCCGGCAGAAGATGGCCGTGACAGGAGGGGGGGCGAGGCAGGGGCACGACTGCGGGGCGAGCGAAGGGATAGGCGGTAGTAGACGGGGCGAGCGCAGCTAGCGAGAGTGTGGCACGTGGCCAGGGTGTGCGTCGCGTGGGTCACAGTGGTGTGGTGGCTGCGGCTAGCGCGACGGCAGTGGCGGGCGCGATCGACGCGGTGTGGCACATGCGTCCATATATACTTTAAGGGTGTTTAGGTCATTTGTAACGCCCTCGATGCGGCTATATCTCCCACGTGTCGAAGCATGACTTAGAGGCATAACCGCATTGAAAGCAATGTCGCAAGTGAGGTAATCTTTGCAAACAACCCATGTAATACAATAAGGGAAAATATACATAGTTGGCTTACAATCGCCACTTCACACAATACATGAATGAAGCATTACAACATCCAAATACAATCAAGGTCCGACTACGGAACCAAAATGAAAGAAGAACCACAAAAGCGACAAGGTCCTCGATTGACCCCAACTAGGCTCCACTACTGATCAACTAGAACGAAACAACACAAAGGACAAGATCTTCATCGAGCTCCTCCTGAGCTTGGTTGCATCATCTGCACGGTCTCTTCGACACCTGCAAGCTGGTTTTGGAAGTATCTGTGAGCTACGGGGACTCAACAATCTCGCACCCTCACGATCAAGACTATTTAAGCTTATGGGTAAGGTAAAGGTATGAGGTGGAGCTGCAGCAAGCGACTAGCATATTTGGTGGCTAACATATACGCAAAAGAGAGCGAGAAGAGAAGGCAAAGAACGATCGAGAAACTATGATCAAGAAGTGATCCTAGAGCAACCTACGTCAAGCATAACTCCAACACCGTGTTCACTTCCCGGACTCCGCCGGAAAGAGACCATCACGGTTACACATGCGGTTGATGCATTTTAATTAAGGTCAACTTCAGGTTTTCTACAACCGGATGTTAACAAATTCCCATCTGCCCATAACCACGGGCACGACTTTCGAAAGTTCAAATCCATGCAGGGGTGTCCCAACTTAGCCCATCACAAGCTCTCACGGTCAATGAAGGATATTCCTTCTAGCGGGAAGACCCGATCAGACTCGGAATCCCGGTTACAAGACATTTCAACAATGGTATAACAAGACCAACAAAGCCACCCAGATGTGCCGACAAATCCTGATAGGAGCTACACATATCTCGTTCTCAGGGTACACCAGATGAGCCAGACATCGGGTGGGCCAGCCCAGAGTTACCCCTGGTAGCTCCGGACATCGCTCAGTTTGGACCAACACTCAGAGGAGCACTGGCCCGGGGGTTAAAATAAAGATGACCCTTGGGCGCGCGACCCCCAAGGGAAAAGAAAAGGCTAGGTGGCGAATGGTAAAACCAATGTTGGACATTACTGGAAGAGTTTTATTCAAGGCGAACTGTCAAGGGGTTCCCATTATTACCCAACCGCATAAGGAACGCAAAATCCGGGAACATAACACCGATATGACGGAAACTAGGGCGGCAAGAGTGGAACAAAACACCAAGCATAAGGCCGAGCCTTCCACCCTTTACCAAGTATATATATGCATTAATTAAATAAGGTATATTGTGATATCGCAACAAGTAAACATGTTCCAACAAGGAACAACATCTCCATGTTCCAACAAGGAACAAACTTCAATCTTCACCTACAACTAACAACGCTATAAGAGGGGCTGAGCAAAGTGGTAACATAGCCAAACAACGTTTTGCTAGGACAAGGTGGGTTAGAGGCTTGGTTCAACAATATAGGAGGCATGATAAGCAAGTGGTCGGTATCGCAACATAGGCATAGCAAAAGAGCGAGCAACTAGCAAGCAAAGATAGAAGTGATTTCGAGGGTATGGCCATCTTGCCTGAAATCCCGCAAGGAAGAAGAACAGGTCCATGAAGAAGACAAATGGACGTATACGAACGGGTCCTCACAAACGCGATGTTACCGGATCCAACCCGAAGAAGCAAATAATAGAAAGAAGCACACAACATAGTAAACAACCAACACATGAACATGGTATGATATGCGGGATGCGGTATGCGATGCATATGCATGATTTGCAAAGGAATGATTGAACCTGGCCTCAACTTGGAAATCCAAGAGTGTCACTGGAAAGATGAGATGATTTCAGTTGAAATCGATATAAAGATCACCGGAATCAGATGCACGGTTTGGAAATGGCAAGCAAAACAAATATGGCACCGGTCTGCGATAAACAGCAAGTAGCCATCTAAATGCATCAAGATAAATATGCTACAGCACTCAAACATGGAAACAAATTACATGGAAGGGATCCACTCAAGATGCTTGACAAAAGATGAACACTGTGCTACGGCTAATTCATCCATTAACAAGTTCAAACAAGCATGGAAAAAGTGCAAACGATAAACAGATTTCAGACTTAGTGAAATTAACACAAGCCTGGAATTTTAGATCAGGTAGCACACTTTGGAGCATGAAAACTATATGCTACAGGAACTTAACATGGCAAAGCAAGGCATGGCATGGAGATACTCAAAGAGCTTAACAAAAGTTCCTTAGAGACCTTGAGCCAAAAGGGATCAAAATATACAATTGCAAGCATATGAACATGACAAAAACATAATCAGATTACAGACTTAGAGAAAAACTGGAGCATGCAAAACAGATATCAAGTAGGCATGTTTACGAGCTCGATGCACTCACTACAGGGCAAGGCATGACAATATAAGCATACACCCGTCAAGAAAACACATTGTATAAGCTAGACATGGCAAGAACAACAACATAGCATGCACGGATCAACTACAACATCCTTGGCAAAATCGCTAAGAAGTAGACAATCTGCCCAGATTCACGAAATAGCAAAAGTAGAGCTCGATTGACTCAAGCTAGGATGCTCCATAAATTCAAACAAAGACATGGATGGATAGAGCACCACAAGATCAACAAATCCCCCTTACTGATCATCCTCAAAAGAGTCACAGATCACTAGGAAACAACATGAACATATGGCATATTGATAAAAACAGATCAAGGACTTAGTGAAATTCTAACTCTCTGAAATCAGCATTAACGAATGCACCACTTTGCAAGTTTGTGATAGTCACCACACATATCACAAAAATTCATGGATAGCACCCCTGTAAAGATGGCATGGCATCTAACAAAACACATGTAGAGCTCAGGGGCATATCATGCACGCAATAATCATGGCAAAAATGACAAATAGCTATTTGGAGCAGCAGATCTGACAATTAACTCAAATAGCTCTCTTTCAACAGAATTTCGGCCATCAACACGAGCTCAAATTAAAATGTTGCAATGAGATGAAATGATGTACTCTCTGAGACGAACATTTTGATATGCTATAAGCGCAAATCGAAGTTACGGGTGATGAGTTGTGGCATGATGAACAAGGGCAAAATAACCTGGAAAACTCGGGGACTTAGAGAAATATCTCACCCAGATCTAGGGTTTCGTGGCACGGACTTCGAAGATCACCGGAAGAGCCGCCTGATATGGGAAAGAAGGCAGGGAGGCGCAGGGCGGCGCCGGGGAAGTGGGGACGGTCGGATCCGGTCCGGCGGGGCCAGATCCGGGGCCGGGCGACGACGGCGAAAGTGGCGCACGCCGGCGAGGCGTGCGGCGGCGGGCTCGCCGGCAAGAGGCAAACACGGCGGCGCGGATCGGTGAAGTCGCCGGCGGGAGGAGGCGCGGCGGCCGGCGCAAGTGCGGCGAAGGGCGACGCGGCGAGGAGGAGAACGCGGGCGGCGGCGCGCGGTGGCTGGGCCGCG
>NC_041392.1:487682177-487688609 GCF_002162155.2 Triticum dicoccoides | reverse complement strand
CACGTGGCGAGAGGCCATTGGAGTGGACGGCGGCGGCGGGTTTGTCCGGCCGGGTCCGGACATGTCCGGCGCGTCGCGAGGGAAATTTAGGGTTAGAGGAAGGGGAAGACCCGGGATTTTTCATGGGGGGTCTTTATATAGGGGTAGAAGGGGCTAGGAGAGTCCAAATGAGGTGCGGTTTTTGGCCACGCGATCGTGATCGAACGACCGAGATGATGGAACAGGTTTAGGTGGGTTTTGGGCCACTTTGGAAGGGTGTTGGGCTGCAACACACACGAGGCCTTTTCGGTCCCTCGGTTAACCGTTGGAGTATCAAACGAAGTCCAAATGGCACGAAACTTGACAGGCGGTCTACCGGTAGTAAACCAATGCCGCATGACAAGTCTCGGTCCAATCCGAAATTGTTTAACACCCACACACGAAAAGAGGTAGAAACGGACACCGAAGGAGGTAGGAGCGCCGGAATGCAAAACGGACAACGGGGAAAATGCTGGGATGCATGAGACGAACATGTATGCAAATGAAATGCACATGATGACATGATATGCAATGCATGACACACAAACAATGACAACGCAACAACAACGAATATCTGGACGACACCTGGCACATCGGTCTCGGGGCGCTACAACACTCCACCACTATGAGAGGATCTCGTCCCGAGATCTAGAATGGCACCAGAGGGAAAAACGGAAGAGAAAGAGAAGAGGTAAAACTAAGTTGCTTCTCTGACAAACGAGTGAGACCAAAGAACCTTGAAAAGTTGAACAAATTGAAAGGAGGAATGCCACAAAGATGAATAAAGTTGAAAACACTCCGTTAGAAAAGAGGAACAATGAAGAACAAATTTGGGCAGCACTCCGGTTATATGGATAAGAAAAAAAGAACGAACACGATCCTGATAAAACAAGAAGATGGGTTGAGGAGATCAGCATCACAATGCCTTCGGAATGCAAGAAAGAATGGGATGGAATGAACGAAGGGAAACAAGCTCTTGAGAGAGAGCGCTTACAACAAATGCTAGAACGGAGTTGTTGGAAAACAAACAACGAAAAGAATAAGCTTGATATGGTCTTATGGATTACATCTCAAATTATGAGGTGACAACCTGCCACTCACGAAAAACAAGATTGGATTGATATGAACAAGAAGACGAGAAACTTATCTCACAGGGAGGATAAATGAAGACTAGGGTCATTTATAAGCACCATAATTAGCAAAATCCTTAGGGAAAGCTTTAGGTGAAAAATAACCCAAGGTAACTCCAATGACGAGATTGATGGATTTAAAATACCTCATTCTTAATAATATGTGAATCATGAAACATGAACTCAAATTATCAAGCATGATGTAAAACCACCTCCAATGATACGGTAGAAAGAAATGCACTCCGGATAGCAAAGATGATGAACACTTCGAGAAGGAAATAAATCCTTGATGAACCATCATGTAGCACCTTGCTGAAGAACTCCGTTAAACAAAAGAATAGTCAACCGAAAGGAAAGATAAGTTGAAAACACAAGTTGAATCCTTGTAATGCTTTAGATGAATCTCCGTGGTGAAATAATTGAGAGAACTTGGAACTCCAGGAAAAGAATAGATAAAGCATCTCGAATCGAGAATTTGATATGATGAACCACTCCGGAAAAAGAATTAAACACTTGGATGGAACACGAATAAGAATTTTGTTATGCGTATCCTTCACCAATTTAATTGCTGACAAGCAATGGATTTGACATACTACTTATCCTCGTAGAAAGATTAAGATATATATTGCGCAAACTTGAGGAAGGTCTTCAACGAACCACCGGTAGGATGTAAGAATGAATGAATGGATACAATAACAAAGGAAGAGAAATCTTGAATGAGCTACCGGTAAGAATTGAAAATGAATGAAGATACTTGAGAGGATTTAGATACATGAGAACGAGGAGAACATGAGCCGATTAGAGATCACTTGAACGAAGCACCGGTAAGATTGGAGAATGATAACTGAAAGCTGGGAATGAATAATTATGAGATGATGGGCTTCAGAGAATCGAACTGAAAATACTCTGAATTACTCCGGATGGGTGAAAAGAATTCTCACAATAGAAAATAATTATGAGAGGGTGGAACAAGCTAGAATCACGAATCTTGAAGAGAATGGAGCAAGATATGGAGGGAAACTCTTCTTCGGTCTTCAAGTGTTGTGAAAGACGATGAGAAACACCACCAACAATTATTGGGCACACCGGAATGAAGAATGGAAAGATTGAGCCAACGATGAAAAGAATTTGAGAGATCTTGGAGGAAAACACATTTGACTGATGATAAATCATACTTACGTCAAACTTTGAAAAGAATTTGGTAGTAACTCCGGGAAAAATTAGAAGAGTCAGGTAGATCCTGGGAAAAGACCTGTGGGTTAGGGCCCACTCAAAAGAAACACCGTTGAAATGATTGCTTGAAAAGAGAGATTCCACCGGTTGAATTAACTGACTTGAATAAGATAGCATTCTCGAAAGATCTTGAAAGAATGAGAATAAACTCCAACATCTTCTGAGGTATCTTCAGCACTCCAGAACAATTAAATAGCGAGAAGTGAATGAATATGAGGTGCAACGGCATGAGAAGGTATTTGAAATGATGAAAAAGGATATGATCAACACCAAAGCTTGATTTAAATCCACCGGAGAAGAAAAGAATGAAGAATGATGAACTTGAGGCTTGTTAGAATCTTCATGAGAATCACCGGGTAAGAACATTAATGGAATGGAATGGAGAGACTTCACATGAATAAAATGGATACTTGATAAAGAAATCTGAGTCCTTGAAGAAACAAGGGTGGGAGGGCGGGAAAAACAAAGGCAACTTGGAGACGGATGAAACAAACACCGTTGAGAAGAAGTGATAATTGATCTTGCGGAAGTTGAAATGACCAGATCCACTTGAAGAGAAGCACACCGGTTAAAAGGATTGACATGACAAACTCGATGATCGAGAAGGATTAGTGTTCACATCGGGGTATGAGAACACCGCTTTGGAAAAGGATGGAATCAACATTTGACTTCGAAGCAACTTCAATACCACGGCTCAAAACAAACAAAGGATTGGCTTGCAGAATAAGCCGGAACAAACATATGATAGAGATTTCGTCCGAAGTTTTTGTGGTGGGGCCTACACGGGCTCGATCATACAGCACCATCATGTACAAGGCAGTGCACATGACATACGAAGTGTCCCCAAGTTGGCATAGCCAAGGACTCTTTAAGACACAACGAGACCACTGTAAAACCAACCGTGAATAGGCGGACCACTAGACGTCGAACCCCAATTTCATATCATACATCTGACGGAAAGATATCCTAAGAGCTACTTGAATTCCCACTTATAAACTCCCGAAATTTTCCGGTTATGCAATCAGGTGTTGGGGATACAGGGGAAGCATAATATCTTACCCAAACTAACAAATCCTACATCCAGCTGTATCCATCCTTCAACACATAACCACGAAACCTTCGGAAATCGTCTACCTCAACCTTCGAAAAGCATCCGTTATACGAGTTATGGTAATACTCCCGAACTCCCGCCCCATTACTGGGTGGCATCGAGGTTATCTCACCAACAACTGCATAAAAGAGATTTTTGATGTCGGCGAAACTAAACTCAGGTATCCCAGAACTACAACGATAAAATTGTGACGACAACACCTCAGAGCTCAACTCCCCGGGACACTGCCACAACCCCTAAATGACAGGAGGCACCAAGAACAGTGTTCTCGTCACAAATCGATCAGAACGATTCCAAGATACCCGCGTGATCCTAAATTTTTTTTAGTGAAATTTGAGAAGAGAAGAGTCAAAACTCTACGTCAGGATGCCTTACCAGGGCGACGAAGGGACTGGGGAGTAAAAAGAATTCCTAAACTCTCAGATTATAATTCCTAAATGACTCAAAACATTTTCTAGACTCAACTCGTCCGCTAATTCGATCAAGCAGTGGGGGCTCCTAAGGTCGGGGAAGACTCTGATACCAACTTGTAACACCCTCGATGCGGCTATATCTCCCACGTGTCGAAGCACGACTTAGAGGCATAACTGCATTGAAAGCAATGTCGCAAGTGAGGTAATCTTTGCAAACAACCCATGTAATACAATAAGGGAAAAGATACATAGTTGGCTTACAATCGCCACTTCACACAATACATGAATAAAGCATTACAACATCCAAATACAATCAAGGTCCGACTACGGAACCAAAATGAAAGAAGAACCCCAAAAGCGACAAGGTCCCCGATCGACCCCAACTGGGCTCCACTACTGATCAACTAGAACGAAACAACACAAAGGACAAGATCTTCATCGAGCTCCTCCTGAGCTTGGTTGCGTCATCTGCACGGTCTCATCGGCACCTGCAAGCTGGTTTTGGAAGTATTTGTGAGCTAGTTTTGGAAGTATCTGTGAGCTGGTTTTGGAAGTATCTGTGAACACAAAGGAACAAACTTCAATCTTCACGTACAACTAACAACGCTATAAGAGGGGTTGAGCAAAGCGGTAACATAGCCAAACAACGGTTTGCTAGGACAAGGTGGGTTAGAGGCCTGGTTCAACAATATAGGAGGCATGATAAGCAAGTGGTAGGTATCGCAGCATAGGCATAGCAAAAGAGCAAGCAACTAGCAAGCAAAGATAGAAGTGATTTCGAGGGTATGGTCATCTTGCCTGAAATCCAGCAAGGAAGAAGAACGGGTCCATGAAGAAGACAAATGGACGTAGACGAACGGATCCTCACAAACGCGACGTTACCGGATCCAACCCGAAGAAGCAAACACCAGAAAGAAGCACACAACATAGTAAACAACCAACACGTGAACATGGTATGATATGCGGGATGCGGTATGCGATGCATATGCATGATTTGCAAAGGAATGATTGAACCTGGCCTAAACTTGGAAATCCAAGAGTGCCACTGGAAAGATGAGATGATTTCAGTTGAAATCGATATAAATATCACCAAAATCAGATGCACGGTTTGGAAATGGCAAGCAAAACAAATATGGCACCGGTCTGCGATAAACAGCAAGTAGCCATCTAAATGCATTAAGATAAATATTCTACATCACCCAAACATGGTAACAAATTACATGGAAGGGATCCACTCAAGATTCTTGACAAAAGATGAACACTGAGCTACGGCTAATTCATCCATTAACAGGTTCAAACAAGCATGGCAAAAGTGCAAACGATAAACAGATTTCAGACTTTGTGAAATTAACACAAGCCTGGAATTTCAGATCAGGTAGCACACTTTGGAGCATGAAAACTATATGCTACAAGAACTTAAGATGGAAAAGCAAGGCATGGGATGGAGATACTCAAAGAGCTTAACAAAAGTCCCTTAGTGACCTTGAGCCAAAAGGGATCAGAAAATACAATTGCAGGCATGTGAACATGGCAAAAACATAATCAGATTACAAACTTAGAGAAAAACTGGATCATGCAAAACGGATATCAAGTAGGCATGTTTACGAGCTCGATGCACTCACTACAGGGCAAGACATGACAATCTAAGCATACAACCATCAAGAAAACACATTGTATAAGCTAGACATGGCAAGAACGACAACATAGCATGCACGGATCAACTACAACATCCTCAGCAAAATCGCTAACAAGTAGACAATCTGCCCAGATTCACGAAATAGCAAAAGTAGAGCTCGATTGACTCAAGCTAGGGTGCTCCATAAATGCAAACAAAGACATGGATGGATAGAGCACCACAAGATCAACAAATCACCCTTACTGATCATCCTCAAAAGAGACACGGATCACTAGGAAACAACATGAACATATGGCATATTGATAAAAACAGATCAAGGACTTAGTGAAATTCTAAGTCCCTGAAATCAGCATTAACGAATGCACCACTTTGCAAGCTTGTGCTATTCACCACACATATCACAAAAATACATGGATAGCACCCCTGTAAAGATGGCATGACATATAACAAAACACATGTAGAGCTCAGGGGCATATCATGCACACAATAATCATGGAACAAATGACAAATAACTATTTGGAGCAGCAGATCTAACAATTAACTCAAATAGCTCTCTTCCAACAGCATTTCGGGCATCAATATGAGCTCAAATGAAAATGATGCAATGAGATGAAATGATGTACTCTCTGAGGCAAACATTTTGATATGCTATACGCGCAAATCGGAGTTACAAGTGATGAGTTGTGGCATGATGAACAAGGGCAAAATAATCTGGAAAACTCGGGGACTTAGAGAAATATCTCACCCAGATCTAGGGTTTCGTGGCACGGACTTCGAAGATCGCCGAAAGAGCCGCCTGAGATGGGAAAGAAGGTAGGGAGGCGCGGGGCGGCGCCGGGGAAGTGGGGACGGCCGGATCCGGTCCGGCGGGGCCAGATCCGGGGCCGGGCG
>NC_041392.1:487644594-487681973 GCF_002162155.2 Triticum dicoccoides | reverse complement strand
GTGCGGCGCAGCGAGGAGGAGAACACGGGCGGCGGCGCGCGGTGGCTGGGCCGCGGGGGCCCGCTGCGGGCCGGGCGGGCCGGCGCGGCGCCGGGCGGCGGGATGACACGTGGCGAGAGGCCATTGGCACGGACGGCGGCGGCAGATTTGTCCGGCCGGGTCCGGACATGTCCGGCGCGGCGCGAGGGAAATTTAGGGTTAGAGGAAGGGGAAGACTCGGGATTTTTCGTGGGGGATCTTTATATAGGGGTAGAAGGAGCTAGGAGAGTCCAAATGAGGTGCGGTTTTTGGCCATGCGATCGTGATCGAACGACCGAGATGATGGAACAGGTTTAGGTGGGTTTTGGGCCACTTTGGAAGGGTGTTGGGCTGCAACACACACGAGGCCTTTTCGGTCCCTCGGTTAACCGTTGGAGTATCAAACGAAGTCCAAATGGCACGAAACTTGATAGGCGGTCTACCAGTAGTAAACCAAGGCTGCATGACAAGTCTCGGTCCAATCTGAAATCGTTTAACACCTGCACACGAAAAGAGGTCGAAAGGAACACCGGAGGAGATAGGAGCGCCGGAATGCAAAACGGACAACGGGGAAAATGCTCGGATGCATGAGACAAACATGTATGCAAATGAAATGCACATGATGACATGATATGCAATGCATGACATGCAAACAATGACAACACAACAACAACGAATAACTGGACGACACCTGGCACATCGGTCTCGGGGCGCTACATCATTATAGGAGTATTTAGATTGATCAAGTTTCTATTTGCTCTTTCTTCCTGTAAGGATTGCTCAAAATTGTCGATGAGTATTTAAACGATGAAGTTTCTATTTGGTATCACTTCCTGTGAGGATATCCCAAAATTACCAGATCTAATATTATTTTAGCATGGCCTTTGGTAGTTCATGTGCATGTATTTTAGTGTATGACCCAATCTCATATTTTCTTCAAATTTATAGTGAAATGACGTTTCAATCAAGGTTGTTCCATATTGAGCTACCTTGCGAAAAATATGCATAATGATTGTCTGTGTGTCTGATGAGCTGGAGCAGATGCACGATTGTACATGTACCGAATAAATCAAGATGCAGGACCACTTGTGGTTGTTTTTATGGCACATAGTGTTGGCGTTGGGACCTTTTTGTATGTTCTATACTAAGAATTTTTCATCTTATGCTTTGTACTAAGTTGATTTTATAACTTGTGTGCTTATTTCACTAATGCATGCAGGAGTATCAAACAGTGATGGTGTGTTCTGTATACGATTTTGTTTGCTCCAATTCTATATAGTCTCACGAGTAGATGAGGTGTAAGCATGTGCAATGTAGTTCCTTTTTCTACATATGGTGATTGATTTCTTCTTTGGTAACCCAACTAACGGATGGTAATCAATCTTCAAATACCAAAACCAATGTCACTTGATATGTATGATAATATTATATGTAATATTAACATAACTAATATTGAACTCTTAAAGTTAATGTGGCCCCGTTGCAACGCATGGGCGTTCTTCTAGTAGCAATATTAGGTTCAACTTTAACTTGCACAGTTGAAGCTTTAGCATGATCTTTTATCCTAACAGGAAAAGGTGGTTTATCAACATAAGCAGTAGGAATAATAGGATCATTATAAGTGATAGTCTTTTCTTCAACTTTAATAGGTCCAGCTACTTTTACTTCTATGGGAGGATGATATTTAAACCACTTCTCCTTAGGGAGATCAACATGGGTAGCAAAAGATTCACAGAAAGAAGGTACTATGTCAGAGTCAAGTCCATATTTAGTGCTAAATTTACGGAAAACATCGATATCCATGAAAGATTTAACACAATCAAACTTAGGTGTCATACCTGACTCCTTACCTTCGTCAAGATCCCAATCTTCAGAGTTGCTTTAATTCTTTCCAGTAAATCCCATTTGAATTCAATAGTCTTCATCATAAAATAGCAAGCACAAGAAGTATCGAGCATGGTGCGATTGTTATCAGAAAGCCGAGCATAATTTTTTTGGATAATCATTTCTCTTGAGAGCTCATGATTGGGGCATGAATATAACATTAATTTAAGCCTCCCCCAATCTTGAGCGATGATTTCTCCTTTGCGAGGCCTATATATATATATATATATGTAATTACGATCACGATGAACAAGATGCATAGGATAAAACTTCTGATGAAATTCCAATTTCAATTGTTTGTAGTTCCATGATCCCATATCATCACATAGCCTATACCATGTCAATGCATCTCCCTTCAAAGATAAAGGGAAGACCTTCTTCTTGATAACATCACCGGGCATACCTACAAGCTTAAATAATCCACAAACTTCATCCACATATATTAGGTGCTCATCAGGATGTAATGTTCCATCTCCTGGAGAAGGATTAGGTAGCAGTTTTTCTATCATACCCGAAGGAATATCAAAGTAGACATTTTAATTTTCAGTAGGTTCAGTAGGTTGAGGAGCAACTCTTTGCTCTCCTGGTCGAGGTGAAGATACCCCGAACAAGCCCCTCAAAGGATTACTTTCCATAGTAACAACTGACAGTAAATTTCAGCACACTATATAATTTTTTCCTTACCAAATTCCACCTACCAAAGGTGCTTCACTCCCCGGCAACGGCGCCAGAAAAGAGTCTTGATGACCCACAAGTATAGGGGATCTATCGTAGTCCTTTCGATAAGTAAGATTGTCAAACCCAATGAGGAGCAGAAGGAAATGATAAGCGGTTTTCAGCAAGGTATTCTCTGCAAGCACTGAAATTATAGGTAATAGATAGTTTTGTGATAAGATAATTTGTAACGAGCAACAAGTAACAAAAGTAAATAAATTGCAGCAAGGTGGCCCAATCCTTTTTGTAGCAAAGGACAAGCCTAGACAAACTCTTATATAGAAGAAAGCGCTCCCGAGGACACATGGGAATTATCGTCAAGCTAGTTTTCATCACGTTCATATGATTTGCGTTCGGTACTTTGATAATTTGATATGTGGGTGGACCGGTGCTTGGGTGTTGTCCTTACTTGGACAAGCATCCCACTTATGATTAACTCCTATTGCAAGCATCCGCAACTACAAAAGAAGTATTAAGGTAAACCTAACCATAACATGAAACATATGGATCCAAATCAGCCCCTTACGAAGCAACGCATAAACTAGGTTTTAAGCTTCTGTCACTCTAGCAACCCATCATCTACTTATTACTTCCTAATGCCTTCCTCTAGGCCCAAATAATGGTGAAGTGTCATGTAGTCGATGTTCACATAACACCACTAGAGGAGAGACAACATACATCTCATCAAAATATCGAATGAATACCAAATTCACATGACTACTAATAGCAAGACTTCTCCCATGTCCTCAGGAACAAACGTAACTACTCACAAAGCATATTCATGTTCATAATGAGGGGTATTAATATGCATATAGGATCTGAACATATGATCTTCCACCAAATAAACCGGCTAGCATCAAGTACAAGGAGTAATCAACACTACTAGCAACCTACAGGTACCAATCCCAGACTTAGAGACAAGAATTGGATACAAGAGATGAACTAGGGTTTGAGAGGATTAAAGGATCGATATGGTTGACTAGAGGGGGGGTGAATAGGCAACTAACAATTTTTAGCTTTTCTTTACCAAATTAAACTTTGCATCAAAGTAGGTTGTCTAGATGTGCAACTAGGTGAGCAACCTATATGATGCAACAACAACGAGCACACAAGCAAGCAAGAGAAGTAACACTAATAAGCTTGCACAAGTAAAGGTAAGAGATAACCAAGAGTGGAGTCGGTGAAGACGAGGATGTGTTACCAAAGTTCCTTCCTTTTGAGGGGAAGTACGTCTCCGTTAGAGCGGTGTGGAGGCACAATGCTCCCCAAGAAGCCACTAGGGCCACCGTATTATCCTCACGCCCTCACACAATGTGAGATGCCATGATTCCACTATTGGTGCCCTTGGAGGCGGTGACCGAACCTTTATAAACAAGGTTGGGGCTATCTCCACAACTTAATCGGAGGCTCCCAACAACACCACAAAGCTTCACCACAATGGACTATGGCTCCGTGGTGACCTCAACCGTCTAGGGTGCTCAAACACCCAAGAGTAACAAGATCCGCTAGGGATTGGTGCAGGAATCCTCTTGGTGGAAGTGTAGATCGGGGCCTTCTCAACCAATCCCGAGCAAATCAACAAGTTTGATTAGCTAGGGAGAGAGATCGGGCGAAAATGGAGCTTAGAGCATTAATGGAGCTTGGAGGTGGAAGAGGTGGTCAACTAGAGGAAGAAGACACCCCTTATATAGTGGAAGAACAAATCCAACCGTTATCCACCAACTCAGCCTGCACAATGCGGTACTACCATACCAGAGGCGCGGTACTACCGCAGGGCCCCGCGGTACTACCGCCCACGCAGCATACACCAGAACAGCCCAAAATGCACTAAGGCAGAGGGCGGCACTACTGCTGGCGCGGTACTACCGCGCCCCCCTTGCGGTACTACCGCAAGGCAGGGGCTGTTCAGAGATGGGAAGGCACGGATATAATAAATTACATCCGTGGATACTTCCATAGAGTTGGAGTCGATGCAAAAACCCGACGCGGTAGTACCGTAAGCCAGCAGTGGTACTACCGCCCTAGGCGCAGATGAAAAAAATTTCATCCGCCCCTTACTGCGCATACTTGCGGAACTAAGCCAGATACCACGGTACTACCATGCCCAATGTGCGGTACTACCGTGATGGGTGCCACCCACTAGGGAGAGGGTGACAACATCTGGACTCAGGCCACAGTACTACCGCTTGCCAGGAAGCGGTACTACCGTGGGCGCTTGCGGTACTACCGCACCGGCGGACGGTACTACCGCAAGGGCCTGCGGTACTACCGCTCTAAGGAGCAGTACTACCGCACGCCCTAGTTCAGCAAGCACGAGCAATATTCGCATAGACAAGGAAACCATAGGATGCTCCAAAGGGTAGAAGAAAAGGAGGTACAAAGGAAGATGTGTACGTGATGAATCCACCCACCCTTTCCGACGCGGACCCCCTCTTAATAGTACGGCTTCCCTATGACTCAATACCACCAAAAAGGAACGTAGAGAAACGCCGTCTTCCATAGCCTTCGAGGGGAACCAAATCATCTTGTGCCTAGTCAATATATATCTGAAATATTCAATGCACATGATTAGTCCGCAAAAGTATTGTCATCAATCACCAAAACCAACTAAGGGATAAAAATGCCCTTACAGAGGAGATGGTGCTGGTGAAGATGTTGATGGAGATTGGGCCCCTCACTATGAGAGGAGCGTTGGTGATGATGATGGCGATGATTTCCCCCTCCCAAAGGGAAGTGTCCCCGGCAGAACAGCTCTGCCAGAGCCCTAGATTGGTTCTGCCAAGGTTCCGCCTCATGGCAGCGGAGTCTCGTCCCGAAAGCTTGCTTATGATTTTTCTTCGGACGAAAGACGTCATATAGCAGAAGATGGGCACCGAAGGGCCAACAAGGGGGCCACGAGGCAGGGGGCATGCCCAGGGGGGTAGGGAGCGCCCCCCACTCTTGTGGCCAGGGTGTGGGCCCCCTCTCGTATTTTCTTCGCTCAGTATTTTTTATTATTTCCAAAAATAACTTCCGTGGAGTTTCAGGACTTTTGGAGTTGTGCAGAATAGGTCTCTAATATTTGCTCCTTTTCCAGCCCAGAATTCCAGCTGCCAGCATTCTCCCTCCTTGTGTAAACCTTGTAAAATAAGAGAGAATAGGCATAAGTATTGTGACATAATTTGTAATAACAGCTCATAATGCAATAAATATCGATATAAAAGCATGATGCAAAATGGTCGTATCACCCATCCATCCAAGTGATCACAAAGGTTAGCAAGTTTGTCCTTTCATCTCTCATAGCTAGATTAGCTCTTGCAATGCTCTATAAGTATAGTGATTTGTGGGTTTTATTTTCGGAGGAATTATAAGTGGTAGTATTTGATTTATATGCAATTTGAGGTCAAAATAACTCTTAGTTTGCATATGTAGGTGTGGTTTACTTAGTGCCTTCCCGTCTCCGTCCTAACCACCATCGATCACCCGCACCGTCCCGTCGCCGGCACCACCTTGTGATGAGCCTATTGTTCTTATCTTTTATATATATAAAAAATCATGTTTGTGTGATTTAGATATATAGTTACTCGTATAATTATCTTACCTGTACATTGTTTGTTATACATAGTGCCATGGTTTTGATATCCGTCCCCGTCGGCCCTCGTCTGGGTTATGATTCGGATGTGGTATATTCTCTTATATAACTATTTGTTGCATTTGTGTTTATGACAAATTATGCCCATCAAGTTGACATAGATATTTTTATCTAGGAGGTATGTGACCCGAAAATTCCAACCGACCCTATTGTCGAGAGGTTAAATTTAGTTGAAAGAGAAAATGAGTATTTGAAAGAAAAATTGAAAAGAATTGAGGGGGAGAAGATGCAATTGGAGTTGCATGTTGTCGATGTCGTCGATGATCACAAGATCAATATGGAGAAAATGCGCTTGAAGATTAGAAAGATTAGAAAATATGCCATTGATAGTGAGGCTTGGTATCATTATGTTGTTGGATCAATTGTTACCTTAGTTGCAATCTTGATCGCATTTGTTGTTGCATTTAAATGCTTTAGCTAGAGAGTTATTTGTATGTTTGTTTTATGAGAATAACTGTTGTATGAACTTGTATTAATTTGGTCTTTTCGATGTTGTGTAATGAAGATGAGCCGGCAATGGATGTACGATGACTAATGCTCTCCCCATTTCGTTGATGGCGTGCATACTTTTCTGCTTGCGGCTGAGGCAAAGAAGCGGACGGATGGTTTTATGCCTTGTCCATGTGCTGGCTGTAAGAATGGTCAGAATTACTCTAAGCTAAAAACCACTCACGTCCACCTATTTGAGTCTGGTTTCATGCCCCACTATAATGTTTGGACCAAGCATGGAGAAAGAGGGGTTATGATGGAAGACAATTGATACGTCTCCATCGTATCTACTTTTCCAAATAGTTTTGCCCTTGTTTTGGACTCTAACTTGCATGATTTGAATGGAACTAACCCGGACTAACGTTGTTTTCAGTAGAATTGCCATGGTGTTATTTATGTGCAGAAACAAAAGTTCTCGGAATGGCCTGAAACTCCACGGAGCGTATTTTTGGAAATAATAAAAATACTGGCAAAAGATCAAGACCAGGGGGCCCACACCATAGCCACAAGGGTGGGAGGCGTGCCTGCCCCCTGGGCGCGCCCCCTACCTCGTGGCCCCCCTGGAGCTCCTCCGACCTCAACTCCAACTCTATACAATTTTGGGGAGAAAAAAATCAGAGAGAAGGATTCATCGTGTTTTACGATACGGAGCCGCCGCCAAGCCCTAAAACCTCTCGGGAGGGATGATCTGGAGTCCGTTCGGGGCTCCGGAGAGGGGAATCTGTCGCCATCGTCATCATCAACCATCCTCCATCACCAATTTCATGATGTTCACCGCCGTGCGTGAGTAATTCCATCGTAGGCTTGTTGGACAGTGATGGGTTGGATGAGATTTATCATGTAATCGAGTTAGTTTTGTTAGGGTTTGATCCCTAGTATCCACTATGTTCTGAGATTGATGTTGCTATTGTTGGGGAACATAGTAAATTCAAAAAAATTCCTACGCACACGCAAGATCATGGTGATGCGTAGCAACGACTGGGGAGAGTGTTGTCTATGTACCCTCGTGGACCGAAATTAGAAGCGTTAGCACAACGCGGTTGATGTAGTCGTACGTCTTCACGATCCAACCGATCAAGTACCGAACGTACGACACCTCCGGTTTCAGCACACTTTCAGCCCGATGACGTCCCTCGAACTCCGATCCAGCCGAGTGTTGAGGGAGAGTTTCGTTAGCACGACGGTGTGGTGACGATGTTGATGTTCTACCGATGCAGGGCTTCGCCTAAGCACCACTACAGTAATATCGAGGTGGACTATGGTGGAGGGGGGCACCGCACACGGCTAAAGGATCAAACGATCAATTGTGTGTCTATGGGGTGCCCCCTGCTCCTGTATATAAAGGATCAAGGGGGGGTGTGGCCGGCCAGGGAGAGGGCGCGCCAGGAGGAGTCCTACTCCCATCGGGAGTAGGACTCCCCCCTTTCCTAGTTGGAATAGGATTCGGGAGAAGGAAAGAGAGAGGGGAAGAAGGAAAGTGGGGGCCGGCCCCCTTTGCCCTAAACCAATTCGGTTTGGGCCTTGGGGGGTGCACCCCACACTCCCCTTGCTTTCCTCTATTTCCACTAAGGCCCATATACGCCCATTAAGCTCCCGAGGGGTTCTGGTAACCTCCCAGTACTCCGGTAAAATCCCGATTTCACCCGGAACACTTCCGACATCCAAACATAGGCTTCCAATATATCAATCTTCATGTCTCGACCATTTCGAGACTCCTCATCATGTCCTTGATCACATTCGGGACTCCGAACAACCTTCGGTACATCAAAACATATAAACTCATAATATAACCGTCATCGTAATGTTAAGCGTGCGGACCCTACGGGTTCGAGAACTATGTAGACATGACCGAGACACGTCTCCGGTCAATAACCAATAACGGAACCTGGACGCTCATATTGGCTCCCACATATTCTACGAAGATCTTTATCGGTCAAACCGCACAACAACATACGTTGTTCCCTTTTTCATTGGTATATTACTTGCCCGAGATTCGATCGTCGGTATCTTAATACATAGTTCAATCTCTTTACCGGCAAGTCTCTTTACTCGTTCCGTAATACACTATCCCGCAACTAACTCATTAGTTGCAATGCTTGCAAGGCTTAAGTTATGTGCATTACCGAGAGGCCCAGAGATACCTCTCCGACAATCGAGTGACAAATCCTAATCTCGAAATACGCCAACCCAACAAGTACCTTCGGAGACACCTATAGAGCACCTTTATAATCACCCAGTTACATTGTGACGTTTGGTAGCACACAAAGTGTTCCTCTGGTAAATGGGAGTTGCATAATCTCATAGTCATAGGAACATGTATAAGTCATGAAGAAAGCAATAGCAACATACTAAACGATCGGGTGCTAAGATAACGGAATGGGTCATGTCAATCACATCATTCTCCTAATGATGTGACCCCGTTAATCAAATGACAACTCATGTCTATGGTCAGGAAACATAACCATCTTTGATCAACGGGCTAGTCAAGTAGAGGCATACTAGTGACGATCTGTTTGTCTATGTATTCACACATGTATTATGTTTCCGGTTAATACAATTCTAGCATGAATAATAAACATTTATCATGATATAAGGAAATAAATAATAACTTTATTATTGCCTCTAGGGCATATTTCCTTCAGTCTCCCACTTGCACTAGAGTCAATAATCTAGATTACACAGTAATGATTCTAACACCCATGGAGCCTTGGTGTTGATCATGTTTTGCTCGTCGAAGAGGCTTAGTCAACGAGTCTGCAACATTTAGATTCGTATGTGTCTTGCAAATTTCTATGTCTCCCACCTGGAATAGATTCCGGATGGAATTGAAGCGTCTCTTGATGTGCTTGGTTCTCTTGTGAAATCTGGATTCCTTCGCCAAGGCAATTGCACCAGTATTGTCACAAAAGATTTTCATTGGACCGGATGCACTAGGTATGACACCTAGATCGGATATGAACTCCTTCATCCAGACTCCTTCATTTGCTGCTTCTGAAGCAGCTATGTACTCCGCTTCACATGTAGATCCCGCCACAACACTTTGTTTAGAACTACACCAACTGACAGCTCCACCGTTTAATGTAAACACGTATCCGGTTTGTGATTTAGAATCGTCCGGATCAGTGTCAAAGCTTGCATCAACGTAACCGTGTACGATGAGCTCTTTGTCACCTCCATAAACGAGAAACATATCCTTAGTCCTTTTCAGGTATTTCAGGATGTTCTTGACCGCTGTCCAGTGATCCACTCCTGGATTACTTTGGTACCTCCCTGCTAGACTTATAGCAAGGCACACAGCAGGTCTGGTAGATAGCATTGCATACATGATAGAGCCTATGGCTGAAGCATAGGGAACATCTTTCATTTTCTCTCTATCTTCTGCAGTGGTCGGGCATTGAGTCTTACTCAACTTCACACCTTGTAACACAGGCAAGAACCCTTTCTTTGCTTGATCCATTTTGAACTTCTTCAAAACTTTGTCAAGGTATGTGCTTTGTGAAAGTCCAATTAAGCGTCTTGATCTATCTCTATAGATCTTGATGCCCAATATGTAAGCAGCTTCACCAAGGTCTTTCATTGAAAAACTCTTATTCAAGTATCCCTTTATGCTATCCAGAAATTCTATATCATTTCCAATCAGCAATATGTCAACCACATATAATATTAGAAATGCTACAGAGCTCCCACTCACTTTCTTGCAAATACAGGCTTCTCCAAAAGTCTGTATAAAACCAAATGCTTTGATCACACTATCAAAGCGTTTATTCCAACTCTGAGAGGCTTGCATCAGTCCATAAATGGATCACTGGAGCTTGCACACTTTGTTAGCTCCCTTTGGATCGACAAAACCTTCCGGTTGCATCATATGCAACTCTTCTTCTAGAAATCCATTCAGGAATGAAGTTTTGACATCCATTTGCCAAATTTCATAATCATAAAATGCGGCAATTGCTAACATGATTCGGACAGACTTAAGCATCGCTATGGGTGAGAAGGTCTCATCATAGTCAATCCCTTGAACTTGTCAAAAATCTTTTGCAACAAGTCGAGCTTTATAGAACGTAACATTACCGTCAGCATCAGTCTTCTTCTTGAAGATCCATTTATTCTCAATTGCTTTCCGATCATCGAGAAAGTCAACCAAAGTCCATACTTTGTTCTCATACATGGATCCCATCTCAGATTTCATGGCCTCAAGCCATTTTGCGGAATCTGGGCTCACCATCGCTTCTTCATAGTACGTAGGTTCATCATGATCTAGTAGCATGACTTCCAGAATAGGATTACCGTACCACTGTGATGCGGATCTTACTCTGGTTGATCTACGAGGTTCAGTAGTAACTTGATCTGAAGTTCCATGATCATCATCATTAACTTCCTCACTAATTGGTGTAGGCGTCATAGAAACTGGTTTCTGCGATGAACTAATTTCCAATAGAGGAGCAGGTATAGTTACCTCATCAAGTTCCACTTTCCTCCCACTCACTTCTTTCGAGAGAAACTCCTTCTCTAGAAAGGATCCATTCTTAGCAATGAAAGTCTTGCCTTCAGATCTGTGATGGTGTACCCAACAGTCTCCTTTGGGTATCCTATGAAGACACATTTCTCCGATTTGGGTTTGAGCTTATCAGGTTGAAGCTTTTTCACATAAGCATCACAGCCCAAACTTTCAGAAACGACAACTTTGGTTTCTTGCCAAACCACAGTTCATAAGGTGTCGTCTCAACGGATTTTGATGGTGCCCTATTTAACGTGAGTGCGGCCGTCTCTAAAGCATAACCCCAAAATGATAGCGGCAAATCTGTAAGAGACATCGTAGATCGCACCATATCTAGTAAAGTACGATTACGACATTCAGCCACACCATTACGCTGTGGTGTTCCGGGTGGTGTGAGTTGCGAAACTATTCTGCATTGTTTCAAATGTAGACCAAACTCGTAACTCAAATATTCTCCTCCACGATCAGATCATAGAAACTTTGTTTTCTTGTTACGATGATTTTCAACTTCACTCTGAAATTCTTTGAACTTTTCAAATGTTTCAGACTTATGCTTCATTAAGTAGATATACCCATATCTACTTAAATCGTCTGTGAAGGTGAGAGAATAACGATATCTGCCATGAGCCTAAACATTCATCGGACCACATACATCTGTATATATGATTTCCAACAAAGCTGTTGCTCTCTCCATAGTTCCGGAGAACAGCGTTTTAGTCATCTTGCCCATGAGGCACGGTTTGCAAGTACCAAGTGATTCATAATCATGTGGTTCCAAAAGTCCATCAGTATGGAGTTTCTTCATGCGCTTTACACCGATATGACCTAAACGGCAGTGCCACAAATAAGTTGCACTATCATTATCAACTCTGCATCTTTTGGCTAAAACATTATGAATATGTGTATCACTACTATCGAGATTCATCAAAAATAGACCACTCTTCAAGGGTGCATGACCATAAAAGATATTACTCATATAAATAGAACAACCATTATTCTCTGATTTAAATGAATAACCGTCTCACATCAAACAAGATCCAGATATAATGTTGATGCTCAACGCTGGCACCAAATAACAATTATTTAGGTCTAATACTAATCCTGAAGGTAGATGTAGAGGTAGCGTGCCGACCGCGATCACATCAACTTTGGAACCATTTCCCACGCGCATGGTCACCTCGTCCTTTGCCAGTGTTCGCTCAATCCGTAGTCCCTGTTTCGAGTTGCAAATATTAGCAACAGAACCAGTATGAAATACACAGGTGCTACTGCGAGCTCTAGTAAGGTACACATCAATAACATGTATATCACATATACCTTTGTTCACCTTGCCATCCTTCTTATCCGCCAAATACTTGGGGCAGTTCCGCTTCTAGTGACCAGTCTGCTTGCAGTAGAAGCACTCAGTCTCAGGCTTAGGTCCAGACTTGGGTTTCTTCTCCTGAGAAGCGACTTGCTTGCTGTTCTTCTTGAATTTCCCCTTCTTCTTCCCTTTGCCCTTCTTGAAACTGGTGGTCTTACTGACCATCAACACTTGATGCTCCTTCCTGATTTCTACCTCTGCAGCTTTTAGCATAGCGAAGAGCTCGAGAATTGTCTTTTCCATCCCTTGCATATTATAGTTCATCACGAAGCTCTTGTAGCTTGGTGGCAGTGATTGAAGAACTCTGTCAATGACACTATCAGCCGGAACATTAAGTCCCAGCTGAGTTAAGTGATTATGGTACCCAGACATTCTGAGTATATGTTCACTGACAGAACTATTCTCCCCCATCTTGCAGCTATAGAACTTATTGGAGACTTCATATCTCTCAATCTGAGAATTTGCTTGAAATATTAACTTCAACTCCTGGAACATCTCATATGCTCCATGACGTTCAAAACGTCGTTGAAGTCCCGGTTCTAAGCCGTAAAGCATGGCACATTGAACTATCGAGTAGTCATCAGCTTTGCTCTGCCAGACGTTCTTAACATCGTCAGTTGCATTAGCAGCAGGCCTGGCACTCAGCGGTGCTTCCAGGACGTAATTCTTCTGTGCAGCAATGAGGATAATCCTCAAGTTACAGACCCAGACCATGTAATTGCTACCATCATCTTTCAACTTTGCTCTCTCAAGGAACGCATGAAAATTCAACAGAACAACAACACGGGCCATCTATCTACAATCAAACATAGACAAGCAAGATACTATCAGGTACTAAGTTCATGATAAATTTAAGTTCAATTAATCATATTACTTAAGAACTCCCACTTAGAAAGACATCCCTCTAATATTCTAAGTGATCACGTGATCCAAATCAACTAAACCATAACCGTTCATCACGTGAAATGGAGTAGTTTTTAATGGTGAACATCACTATGTTGATCATATCTACTATATGATTCACGCTCGACCTTTTGGTCTCAGTGTTTCGAGGCCATATCTGCATATGATAGGCTCATCAAGTTTAACCTGAGTATTCTGCGTGTGCAAAACTGGCTTGCACCCGTTGTAGATGGACATAGAGCTTATCACACCCGATCATCACATGCTGTCTGGGCACGACGAACTTTGGCAACGGTGCATACTCAGGGAGAACACTTTTTATCTTGAAATTGAGTGAGAGATCGTCTTATAATGCTACCATCAATCAATGCAAGATAAGATGCATAAAAGATAAACATCACATGCAATCAATATAAGTGATATGATATGGCCATCATCATCTTGTGCTTGTGATCTCCATCTCCGAAGCACCATCATGATCACCATCGTCACCGGCGTGACACCTTGATCTCCATCGTAGCATCATTGTCGTCTCGCTAATCTTATGCTTCCACGACTATCGCTACCGCTTAGTGATAAAGTATAGCATTACAGGGCGATTGCATTGCATACAATAAAGCGACAACCATATGGCTCCTGCCAGTTGCCGATAACTCGGTTACAAAACATGATCATCTCATACAATAAAATTTAGCATCATGTCTTGACCATATCACAGCACAATATGCCCTGCAAAAACAAGTTAAACGTCCTCTACTTTGTTGTTGCAAGTTTTACGTGGCTGCTATGGGCTTAGCAAGAACCGTTCTTACCTACGCATCAAAACCACAACGATAGTTTGTCAAGTTGGTGTTGTTTTAACCATCGCAAGGACCGGGCGTAGCCACACTCGATTCAACTAAAGTTGGAGAAACTGACACCCGCCAGCCACATGTGTCCAAAGCACGTCGGTAGAACTAGTCTTGCGTAAGCGTACGCGTAATGTCGGTCCAGGCCGCTTCATCTAACAATACCGCCGAACGAAAGTATGACATGCTGGTAAGCAGTATGACTTATATCGCCCACAACTTACTTGTGTTCTACTCGTGCATATGACATATACGCATAAAACCTGGCTCGGATGCCACTGTTGGGGAACGTAGTAATTTCAAAAAAAATCCTACACACACGCAAGATCATGGTCATGCATAGCAACGAGAGGGGAGAGTGTTGTCTACATACCCTCATAGACCGAAAGCGGAAGCGTTAGCACAACGCGGTTGATGTAGTCGTACGTCTTCACGATTCGACCGATCAAGTACCGAATGTACGACACCTCCGAGTTCAGCACATGTTCAGCCCGATGATGTCCCTTGAACTTCGATCTAGCCGAGTGTTGAGGGAGAGTTTCGTTAGCACAATGGTGTGGTGACGATGTTGATGTTCTACCGATGCAGGGCTTCGCCTAAGCACTGCTACAGTAATATTGAGGTGGACTATGGTGGAGGGGGGCACCGCACACAGCTAAAGGATCAAACGATCAATTGTGTGTCTACGGGGTGCCCCCCCTGCCCCCGTATATAAAGGAGCAAGGGGGGGGGGTGCGGCCAGCCAGGGAGAGGGCGCGCCAGGAGGAATCCTACTCCCACATGGAGTAGGACTCCCCCCTTTCCTAGATGGAATAGGATTCGGGAGAAGGAAAGAGAGAGGGGAAGAAGGAAAGAGGGGGCCGACCCCCTTTTCCCTAAACCAATTTGGTTTGGGCCTTGGGGGGCATGCCCCACACTCCCCTTGCTTTCCTCTATTTCCACTAAGGCCCATATAGGCCCATTAAGCTCCCGGGGGGTTCCGGTAACCTCCCGGTACTCCGATAAAATACCGATTTCACCTGGAACACTTCCGACATCCAAACATAGGCTTCCAATATATCAATCTTCATGTCTCGACCATTTCGAGACTCCTCGTCATGTCCTTATTCACCTCCGGGACTTCAAACAACCTTCGGTACATCAAAACATATAAACTCATAATATAACCGTCATCGTAACGTTAAGCGTGCAGACCCTACGGGTTCGAGAACTATGTAGACATGACCGAGACACGTCTCCGGTCAATAACCAATAGCGGAACCTGGATGCTCATATTGGCTCCCACATATTCTACGAAGATCTTTATCGGTCAAACTACACAACAACATACGTTGTTCCCTTTGTCGTCAGTATGTTACTTGCCCGAGATTCGATCATCGGTATCTCAATACCTAATTCAATCTCGTTACCGGCAAGTCTCTTTACTCGTTACGTAATACACTATCCCGCAACTAACTCATTAGTTGCAATGCTTGCAAGGCTTAAGTGATGTGCATTACGGAGAGGGCCCAGACATACCTCTCTGACAATCGGAGTGACAAATCCTAATCTCGAAATAAGCCAACCCAACAAGTACCTTCGGAGACACCTGTAGAGCACCTTTATAGTCACCCAGTTATATTGTGACGTTTGGTAGCACACAAAGTGTTCCTCCGATAAACGGGAGTTGCATAATCTCATAGTCATAGGAACATGTATAAGTCATGAAGAAAGCAATAGCAACATACTAAATTATCGGGTGCTAAGCTAACGGAATGGGTCATGTCAATCAATTCATTCTCCTAATGAAGTGACCCCGTTAATAAAATGACAACTCATGTCTATGGTTAGGAAACATAACCATCTTTGATCAACGGGCTAGTTAAGTAGAGGCATACTAGTGACAATCTGTTTGTCTATGTATTCACACATTTATTATGTTTCCGGTTAATACAATTCTAGCATGAATAATAAACATTTATCATGATATAAAGAAATAAATAATAACTTTATTATTGCCTCTAGGGCATATTTCCTTCAGCTATGACTTTGCTATGCTTAATGCTTGTCACTAGGGCCCGAGTGCCATGATTTCAGATCTGAACCTATTATGTTTTCATGAATATATGTGAGTTCTTGATCCTATCTTGCAAGTCAATAGTCACCTACTATGTGTTATGATCTGGCAACCCCGAAGTGACAATAATCAGGACCACTCCCGGTGATGACCATAGTTTGAGGAGTTCATGTATTCACTATGTGTTAATGCTTTGGTCTGGTACTCTATTGAAAGGAGGCCTTAATATCCCTTAGTTTCCGCTAGGACCCTGCTGCCACGGGAGGGTAGGACAAAAGATGTCATGCAAGTTCTTTTCCATAAGCATGTATGACTATATTCGGAATACATGCCTACATTACATTGATGAATTGGAGCTAGTTTTGTGTCACCCTAGGTTATGACTGTTACATGATGAACCGCATCCGGCATAATTCTCTATCACCGATCCATTGCCTATGAGCTTTCCATATATTGTTCTTCGCTTATTTACTTTCCGTTTCTATTGTTACAATCACTATAAAATACCAAAAACATTACTTTTGTTATCATTACCTTTTGCTACCGTTACCACTACTATCATATTACTTTGCTACTAAATACTTTGTTGCAGATATTAAGTTATCCAGGTGTGGTTGAATTGACAACTCAGCTGCTAATACTTGAGAATATTCTTTAGCTCCCCTTGTGTCGAATCAATAAATTTGGGTTGAATACTCTACCCTCGAAAACTGTTGCGATCCCCTATACTTGTGGGTTATCAAGACAATTTTCTGGCGCCGTTGCCGGGGAGCATAGCTCCATTCTTTGAGTCACTTGGGATTTATATCTGCTTATCATTATGAAGAACTTGAGAGATCCAAAAACCAAGATTTATCCCTCAACTACAAGGGGAGGTAAGGAACTGCCATCTAGCTCTGCACTTGATTCACCTTCTGTTTTGAGTAAGCTTGCGACACCTAAACCTGCTTCTGCTATTGATTCTGATATGTCGCATGTTATTGATGATGCCACTTCTGCTATGCATGATACTTATGATGAAACTACTTTTATGCTTGATACTACTGTGCTTCTTGGTGAATTTCTTGATGAACAACTTGCTAGGGCTAGAGAGAATGAAATTATTGAAACTGATAATATTGACGAAAGTGATGATGAAGACTCTCCCCCTAATAAATATGAATTGCCTATTGTTCCTGAGGGTTATGTTATGGACGAAGAAGCTACTAGAGCTATTTTAGCTTGCAATGATAGATATGATCTAAAGAGGTTATTAGCTAAATGGAACCAGCAATCCCTTAATGCTAGAATGAAACCTGACCCTGCTTTTGCTACTTCACCTATCTGTGTTACTGATAAGGATTATGAATTCTCTATTGATCCTGATATAATTACTTTGGTTGAATCTGATCCTTTTTATGGCTATGAATCTGAAATTTTGTGGCACATCTTACTAAATTAAATGATATAGCCATACTGTTCACTGATGATGAGAGAACTCGCTACTTTTATATCCTTAAAATATTTCCGTTCTCATTAAAGGGTGATGCTAAGATATGGTTTAATTCTCTTCATCCTAGTTGTGTGCGTAGTCCCCAGGATATGATTTATTACTTCTCTGCTAAATATTTCCCTGCTCATAAGAAACAAGCTGCCTTAAGGGATATATATAATTTTGTGCAAATCGAAGAAGAGAGTCTCCCACAAGCTTGGGGGAGGCTTCTCCAATTACTTAATGCTTTGCTTGATCATCATCTTAAGAAAAATGAAATACTTGATATCTTTTATAATGGACTAACCGATGCTTCCAGAGATTACCTGGATAGTTGTGATGGTTCTATTTTCAAGGAAAGAACACCGGATGAAGCTGAAATTCTATTGAATAATATGTTGACTAATGCAAATAATTGGATACTTCCTGAGCCAGCTCCTGAGACTATTCCTAAACCAACTCCGAAGAAAAGAGGTGTTCTATTTCTCAGTCCTGAAGATATGCAAGAGGCAAAGAAATCCATGAAAGAAAAGGGTATTAAAGCTGAAGATGTTAAGAATTTACCTCCTATTGAAGAAATACATGGTCTTAATTTACTGCCTGTCGAAGAAATGCATAATTTTAATCCATCTCCTATTGAAGAAATACATGGTCTTGATAACCCGACACAGGTAGTAAAGGTAAATTCTCTCTATAGATATGATAAAGCTGAAATACCATTTACTAAGTTTGCTAGCCCATGCTTAGATGAGTTTGATAAATTTATGGTTAAGCAAGAAGACTTCAATGCTTATTTTGGTAGAGAATTAAAACACAATGCTGATATGCTTGAACACTTGGGTGATTATATGGCTAATGTCAAAGGTGAACTTAAACTTATTAGTAAACATGCTTGTATGGTTACCACTCAAGTAGAACAAGTACTAAAAGCTCAAAATGATTTTCTCAATGAATTGAATAGTAAGAATAATGATTTTGCTGTTAGAGTGGCTACTAGAACTGGTAAAATGACTCAGGAACCTTTGTATCCTGCAGGCCACCCTAAGAGAATTGAGCAAGATTCTCAGAGAAATAATATAGATGCACCTAGTCCTTCTAAAAGGAAGAAAAAGAAGAATGATAGGACTTTGCATGCTTCTAGTGAACCTATTACTGAAACACCTGAGAATCCACATGATATTTCTATTTCTGATGCTAAAACACAATCTGGTAATGAACCTGAAACTAGTGATAATGTTAATGATGATGTTCATGTTGATGCTCAACCTAGTAATGATAATGATACAGAAATTAAACATGCTGTTGATCTTGATAACCCATAGTCAAAGAATCAACATTATGAGAAGAAAGACTTTGTTGCTAGGAAACACGGTAAGGAAAGAGAGCCTTGGGTTCAGAAACCCATGCCTTTTCCTCCCAAACCACCCAAGAAAAAGAATGACGAGGATTTTGAGCGCTTTGCTGAAATGATTAGACCTATGTTTTTGCGTATGCGATTAACTGATATGCTCAAAATGAATCCTTATGCTAAGTATATGAAAGAAATTGTTACTAATAAAAGAAAGATACCGGAGGCTGAAATTTCCACCATGCTTGCTAATTATACTTTTAAAGCTGGAATACCAAAGAAACTTGGAGATCCAGGAGTACCCACTATACCATGTTCCATTAAAATAAACTATGTTAAAACTGCTTTATGTGATCCTGGAGTCGGTGTTTGTGTTATGCCTCTCTCTTTATATCGTAGACTTGATTTGAATAAGTTGACACCTACTGAAATATCTGTGAAAATGGCCGAAAATAAACTTCTATACCTGTCGGTATTTGTGAGGATGTGCCTGTTGTGGTTGCGAACGTCACTATTTTAACAGACTTTGTTATTCTTGATATTCCCGAGGACGATAGTATGTCTATTATTCTTGGAAGACCCTTTTTGAATACTGCAGGGGCTGTTATTGATTGCAACAAAGGCCATGTCACTTTTCATGATAATGCTAATGAGCATACGGTACACTTTCCAAGGAAACAACCTCAAGTTCATAGTATAAACTCTATTGGAAAATTTCTATCGATTATTTTTGGAGGTTTTGAATTTCCTCTTCCTACTGTCAAGAACAAATATGATATTCTTATTTTGGGGGATGTGCATATCCCCGTTGAGGTAACTAGTGTTATTCGAAAATTCTCCGGTTCCATGTTATTCGGCATGAGTTTGTTAACAAGACTTGATCAACCTTGTTAATGGATTCCTTTTGATGATCATGAGATGGATGAAGTTAGAAAGCACAACTCTCTGTACCCTCTTTCTACTTTCTGTTATTTATATTAAATAAAGCAAAATAGTATTTTCTATCTGTTATCTGAATTATCCGTGCAATATAAAAATACCCCGAAAACAAAAGTTCTCCAAATGCCCTGAAATTTAAATATGATTTTTTCTAGAATATTTGAGAATATTTGGCACTGAGAACACATCAGGGGGCATTCACCGGGCCACAAGGGTGGAGGGCGCGCCCTACCCCCCTAGGCGCACCCCCTGCCTCGTGGGCCCATGGTGGCCCTCCTCCACTTACTCCTGCACCCACACACTCCTTCTTCCTCCCACAAACACCATTATCCAGCTCAAGCATGAGTTCTAGCTCATTTTGCTGCGATTTTTTATCTCGTTGTTCAAAGCACCTCTCACAAAACTGCTTTGGGGGATTGTTCCTTGGTATGTGACTCCTCCATTGGTCCAATTAGTTTTTGTTCTAGTGCTTTATTCATTGCATATTTTTGCTGCTTTGGTGACCCTATTCTTGAGCTTGCATGTCAAATTTATGTGGTTCCAAGTAGTTTTGATGCATGATATAGGCTCTAGGCACTTGTAGGAGTAGTTGCTATCAATTTTGTTGAGTTTGGTTCACTTTTATCTAAAGTTACTAAAAATGTCAGAAATTTTTCAAAGGGAGAAATATGCTTAGGAAAATGTACCAAGGTGGTTCTTCAAGGAAACAAGGACCCAGGCTTGCAGTGCATGATGCTGATGATGAGCCACCAAGGGACGCTCCAGTGCGGCCTTGTGAATGGCCTTCAGAGGACTTCATGGATCAAGCAGGAATTAAGGAAGAATTTAATGCATATTTGCGTAACGCTGATCTTGTGAGCTTCGAGGAGGAAAAATGTCGTTAGTACCACTATCTCACTAGTTCCTTTGTGAGGAGGTTTGAAATTTCATCTTCATGTAATTCTCAAATTATCCTGTTTGATCTTTATGAAAATTCTTACACTATGGACCTAGAGGACTTTACCACTGCTTGTAAACTTCCACAATGGGGTAGTACTAGTGAACCTCGCAAATCTGAATTTAGAGATTTTATTGCTAGTATAACTGTGGGGGAATCTAGAGATATAGCACAAACTACCATAGGGAGCATTCATTTTCCTGCTATACATTATTTTTCTCTCTTCAGAGGTAGATGCATTAATGGTAAAGATCAAGCATGTCACATATGTGTGCCTAACCTCAGTATTTTTAGGAGTGCTATGTTAGGAGATAAATCTTATAATTTGGGAACCGTTGTTGCATGTAGGTTGCATCTTAATAGATTTAATCGAGATTTCTTTGGTGGAATTTATGCAACCCGCATAGCTAATTTTCTTGGCATAACCATACATGAGGATGATATTGAGTTGCCCCCTGCTTATTTGGATTATGAGGCTATGGTTCGTCATCAGTTTGTTGAGAGGAACGATCAGTTCCTCCAGTACCGACTAATCTTTGACAGACGACGCACCTATCACGTCACTCTCCCTACTTCTACTTTCTTTGACTTTCAGGAAAAAGGGAGATATTCTATAACCAGAGAGGAGGTAGAAGAGTATAAGAGGAGGGATGAGATAGCTCGCCTCCAAACTGCAGCCCATGATGCAATGACTACTGCATCTCAGTACCACCCCAACTACAACTTTGGATATCCGCCAGGCCATCCGTGGCATTAGACCAACTTAGGCCAAAAGCCTAAGCTTGGGGGAGTACGTATCTCTCACCGACATTACATTCATGTTTACGCACTCATTGCTAGATGTCGGTGCTCATACTTTTTCATTGTATCATCCATGCTAGTTTATTTTCTTTTCTTATGCTTTCTTCTTGTGTGTTTAATAAACCTTAAGAAAAACCAAAAAAAATTAGTTGTAGCTTTTAATTAGTTTAGTTTCCATGCTTGTAATAGTAACTAAAAAGAAAACCCAAAAAGATTTCTTGTTCTTCTTTTTGCTTGTTGGGAGCTTTCCCGTGAATATAGTTTTATTTCTTTTCTTTTCTTTGGGGGGTCCATAGGAGAAGACCATAATTAAATTCTTGAAGTGGCTCTTATATGCATTATTGTTGATCTGACAAAAGAGCCCATATTGCCTTGTCTTCTCCTGTTTATTGAATGCTTACAGATTCCAGCTTAGTCCAATGCACGTGCACTATTATTATTATCCACATCGTTCGCTCGTGCAAGTGAAAGGCAATTATGACGATATATGATGGACTGACTGAGATGAGAAAAGCTGGTGTGAACTCGACCTCTCTTGTTTTTGTAAATATGGTTAGTTCATCGTTCCTGATTCAGCCTATTATGAATAAACATGTTTGCAATGACAATTAGAGATCATAGTTTCTTATGCCATGCTTAATTAGCTAGGAGCATATAATGGTTTACCTTGCGTGCCAACATGCTATTTAAATGATTGTGATGTGGTATGATAGGGTGGTATCCTCTTTTGAACGATTCGAGTGGCTTGACTTGGCACATGTTCATGCATGTAGTTGAAACAAAATCAACATAGCCTCTACGATATTTATGATCATGGTGCATTATATCCTACTCATGCTTACATTCGGTGTTGATTAATTTTAATGCATGTTCTTGACTGTTGTCGCTCTCTAGCTGGTCGCTTCCTAGTCTTTTTCTAGCCTTCACCTGTACTAAGTGGGAATACTGCTTGTGCATCCAATCCCATAAACCCCAAAGTTATTCCATATGAGTCCACCATACCTACCTATATATGGTATCTACCTGCCCTTCTAAGTAAATTTGTATGTGCCAAACTCTAAACCTTCAAATAAATATCCTGTTTTGTATGCTCGAATAGCTCATGTATCAACTAGGGCTGTTCGTATCTTCCATGTTAGGCGGGTTATTCTCAAGAGGACTGGACTCCGCTCCTCACTCACAAGAAAATGGCTGGTCACCGGGATGCCCAGTCCCATGTTTTATGCAAACTAAATCAAAATAATTGCAAACAAAACTCCCCCTGGGGCTCTTGTTAGTTGGAGGCACTCGTTGTTTCGAGCAACCCATGGATTGATGCTTGTTGGTGGGGGAGGGGAGTATAAACTTTACCATTCTGTTTGGGAACCGCCTATAATGTGTGTAGCATGGAAGATATCGCCATCTCTTGGTTGTTACGTTGACAATGAAAGTATACCGCTCAAAATATTATTCATCTCTATTTCAAAACCGAGCTCGGGCACCTCTAAAAATCCCTGCTTCCCTCTGCGAAGGGCCTTTCTATTTACTTTCATGTTGAGTCATCATCCTCTTATTAAAAAGCACCAGTTGGAGAGTACCACTGTCATTTGCATTCATTACTGTTAGTTTACATTGAGTATGACTTGACTGGATCTCTTTTACCATGAATTACAATGTCTAGTCAGTCCTTGATCTTTAAAGGTGCTCTGCATTTATGTTTTGCGGTCTCAGAAAGGGCTAGCGAGATACCATCTTGTTATATCATATTATGATTGTTTTGAGAAAGCGTTGTCATCCGAGATTTGTTATTATTGCTCGCTAGTTGATTATGCCATTGATATGAGTAAACATGAGACCTAAGAGTTATTGTGAATATGGTTAGTTCATAATCTTTGTTGAAAACTTGAATGTTGGCTTTACATATTTACAACAACAAGAGCAAACAAAGTTTGTAAAAGTTTTTATTTATCACTTTCGTTTTGTCAACTGAATTGTTTGAGGACAAGCAAAGGTTTAAGCTTGGGGGACTTGATACGCCTCCGTCGTATCTACTTTTCCAAAAACTTTTGCCCTTGTTTTGGACTCTAACTTGCATGATTCGAATGGAACTAAACCGGACTGATGATGTTTTCAGTAGAATTTCCATGGTGTTATTTATGTGTAGAAACAAAAGTTCTCAGAATGACCTGAAACTCCATGGAACGTATTTTTGGAAATAATAAAAAATACTGGCAAAAGATCAAGACCAGGGGGCCCATGCCCTAGCCACGAGGGTGGGGGCATGCCTGCCCCCCTGGGCACGCCTGCCCCCCTGGGCGCGCTCCCTCCCTCGTGGGCCCTGTCGGTGTCAAAACTGGCGGATCTCGGGTAGGGGGTCCCGAACTGTGCGTCTAGGCCGGATGGTAACAAGAGGCAGGGAACATGATGTTTTACCCAGGTTCGGGCCCACTTGATGGAGGTAAAACCCTACGTCCTGCTTGATTAATATTGATGATATGGGTAGTACAAGAGTAGATCTACCACGAGATCAAGGAGGCCAAACCCTAGAAGCTAGCCTACGGTATGATTGTTGTATATCGAGTTGATTGCCTACGGACTACAACCCTCCGGTTTATATAGACACCGGATAGGGTTAGGGTTACATATAGTCGGTTACAATGGTAGGAGATCTTGAATATCCGCATCGCCAAGCTTGCCTTCCACGCCAAGGAAAGTCCCATGCGGACACGGGACGAAGTCTTCAATCTTGTATCTTCAAAGTCCAGGAGTCCGGCTAAAGGTATAGTTCGGCTACCCGAACACCCCCTAATCCAAGACTCCCTCAGTAGCCCCTGAACCAGGCTTCAATGACGACGAGTCCGGCACGCAAATTGTCTTCGGCATTGCAAGGCGGGTTCCTCCTCCAAGTCCTTCATAGAAGATTATAAACACCAAGAGTAGTGTCCGGCTCTGCAAAATAATCTTCCACATATTGCCATAGAGAGAATAATATTAACACAAATCAAATCTGCTGACGTATTCCGCAGTGCGTCATCACACTATAGCCAAGTCCTTCACTCGAATCGTTTTCACTTTTCCACCTTAGCGTGTTTTGCGAGGCGGTTTCCTTGGCACGTCTTGTCAAAGCAGAGATCTTGTACCCCCTTTTACGGGATTCTCATCAATACGGACGTGGGTAACCCAACCGCGCCACTTATCACGGCGCTTGGGAGGCAAGCGAGTTTTACTAGGCAGGTGGGGATGCACAACCGCATCCGCCCATATAAGGGGACAAGGATCCACCTTTTTACCTACGCCTTCTTCCTCCTTTGCCTATCCATCTCCTGCGCACCCGAGCTCCAGCGCCCAAGCCCGCACTTCCCACCTCAACCTTCTCCAGCAATGTCCAGAGCGGGAGGCAAGTGGATGGTCTCCTCCGCCACGGAGGACAAAGTCAAGAAGCTAAGGAAGGCCGGATACCTGTCCAAGGACATCACGCACCGGCTTCCCGAAGAGGGGCAGCTTCTTCCCACCCCAAGGCCCCATGAGAGGGTAGTATTTCTCCCCCACTTCCTCTACGGACTGGGTTTTCCACTCCACCCATTTGTCCGGGGGCTCATGTTCTACTACGGCCTGGATTTCCACGATCTGGCTCCGAACTTCCTCCTCAACATCTCGGCGTTTATCATCGTGTGCGAGGCTTTTCTCCGCGTCCGCCCTCATTTTGGCCTCTGGCTCAAGACCTTCAACGTCAAGCCCAAGGTGGTGCACAGCAGCCAGGCGGAGTGCGGAGGCGCCATGGCGGGCAAGATGGCCAACATCCTATGGTTCGAGGGCTCTTTCGTGGAGACCCTAAAGGGATGGCAATCCGGGTGGTTTTATATCACCGAGCCGCGCGATCCAAAATGGACCGCAGCCTCCGAGTTCCGATCCGGATCCCCCACGCGGCTTATGTCCTGGAAAGAGACGGGCCTGTCGTGGGGTGACGAAAAAGAGGTGACCGGATTGCAAACATGCATCCAGTCCCTGGTGAACAAGCCAGTCCGGCTTGTTAATGTAATCCAGGTTATGCTCGTCTGCCGGATCCTCCCGTGCCAACAACGGGATTTTAATCTGTGGGAGTTCGACCCGGCGCAGCATCAAACCCTCAGCAGGCTCTTCGACACGACGTACGAAGACGCCTGGAAGATGCTATTCAAGGGCGCCGAGGCTCCCGCATCCGCTTTCGAGGACCGCGGATACAGCTCGCAGCATCACGCTAGCGAGGCATGCCATCTACACCTTTTACAGGATGTTAAGCTTTTTTCATAGTTTGACTCTATGCGGGATCTAAACTCCCTTACCTTTGACAGGCTTGGGGGCGATATCCGGACTGATTAACTGTCCGGCTCCGCTGCCCGAAGACCCAGCCCCAGCTCTACTAGCGAAGCTGCTGGTTCCGGCGCCTTATGTGGTGCCGGAGAAGAAGGCCAAAAACAAGAAGACCACGGGGACTCGAAAGAGTGCCCGCAACATGGTGGTGTCGGACTCGTCATCTGACGAGTCCGAGACGCCCTCCTCCCGCGAAAACGAGGAGGAAGAAGAAGAAAACTCTCCCCCCAGCGGAGGGAGAAGAGAAGAGGAAGGCCGCCCCAACGGGGGAGGCCGAGGGGTCTAGGAAAAGGAAGACCCCTCCGCCGGACTATGCCCCCAACACCGAAGAGGGCAAAGAGGAGTGGCCAAACAGGGCCAAGCGTCCGGTGAAATCGTAAGTTCAGATATCAGAATAACTCATGATGTTCCTTTGTTGCACAGCTTTTCCTAATGTCGAATGTAATTATGCAGTCCACCCCGGGCCGAATTCGACGAATCATCGGGCGGCTCCCTGGACTCATCGGACGTGAACTCAGTTCCGCCGCTGTCTCCCCCCGCACTGTAGATGATGCCGAAGTGGCGTCACGACAAGCTCTGGGGCAGGAGGAGGTGGTCCCGGAGGAGCCGCAAGGCAACCTCCCGGACTCCAGGGGTGAAGGGGATAAGGCTCCCCAGGGCTCTCAGTCCGGCTTTGTGCCGGACACCGCGCCGGAATCTTCCACAGTTCCAGACCGCGGTAGGCGAACTCCTTCCAAGAGGAGCAAGCCTTCTGAGCCGGCGGCCTCCGTCCAACCGGAGGTGCCGGACAATCTGCTGGAGGGGCTTGACGATGCCTCCATCGACGAGGGGCACCGTACTATTATGAGTATGGTGATCCAGAAGGTTCAGTCCGCCAAGGGCGGACTGACTGAAGCTTGCGCTAGCCTTCTAACAGGCTTCGAGGTAAGTAAAAATATGTAAAAATATTACCGCATAGACAGTAGCCCCTGATGCTCTGTTTGGCGTTCGGAAAGAAAAGCCGAATAGAGGATCTATTAAATATCGCAGGAGTCTAACAACAAAGAGTCAATATGCATATGCAGGCTTCACTGCTATCCACCGCCGCTCTGACTGCGGAGGTGGGTGTCCTGAAGCAGGACCTCGAGTGGACCGAGCAAGAGCTCGGCCTTGCCAAGCGGTGGCTCGAGGAGAAAGAAGGTAAGAAATACCTTACAGAAAAAGTGCCTATAAAAGGCTTGATTGCAAAAAGAGTAATAGGATTGTACTGCTTATTGTAGGGGCCACGACTGAGGTGGCGACCCTTAAGCAGGCGCTGTCTAAGGTCGAAAAGAAAATGGCCGCGGAGCGCACCGAGCGAGACAGACTTGGGGCTCAGGTCGGCGAGGTGCAGCAAGAGCTTCAGGCTCTCCTGAAAAAACATGAGAGTTTGGAGCTGGAGTCGAAGGCGCAAGCATCCAAGCTTGCAACGGCCCTAGGGGCTGCCAAGTCTGCCAAGGCCGAAGCCCAAAAGGCCCTCCAAGAGTTGGAGGAGATGAGGAAGATAGCAGCGGGTAAGGCATTCTTTATGCAAAGCAGAACTATAAAAGTGAACTACCTGTTACTTACCCGAATCCGGAGCTCTCCAGGGGCATTTGCAGATCTTCCCGCAGCGTATCCGACGCCGCATTCTACCGAGCTGAAGAGGGTAGCTCGACGGAGAAGGTGTTCTGGTCTCAGTATTCTGAGGCCGGACACCCTGTGCCCTTGAGCGACCAGCTAAAACAGCTGGTCGAGCTCCACAAGGCGGCCGAGCAGGCCATGAAGGGCTTCATAGTTCGGCTGTGGTCCGGAGAAGCCCTGCTTGGGAGCTATTTCGGGCTGGTGCGGCAGCTGGTGGAGGCCTGTCCGAGGCTTGAGGTCATCAAGCGCCCCGTCTGCATTGAAGGTGCCCGTTGGGCCCTTGCCTGTGCAAAGGTGCACTGGGGTAAGCTGGACGGTGAGAAGCTTGTGAAGGACGGGCCGCCGCCGGGGAAGGAGCATCACAAGCCCGAGAACTACTACAAGGATGTTCTTGCAGGTGCTCGCCTTGTGGCGGATGAATGTACCAAGGATGTGATATTTGAATGAACTCGCTCGTGTTTATCCTGTGCGCTGAAAACTTGTTCATATGCGCTGAGCAATGCTTATTGAATTTAAAATATTACTTTCTGTGCGGCCGTTTATCAAAAATTGAGAGATGGCCAGTCGTCGGCTTCTGCCCCCGTGCCACTAGTGCTGGGGTGTTCGGGATAAACCTGAGAGCTCTTTTTCCCATAGTTGGGTCCTTCGAGGGAGGCGCTCAGCACAACGAACTAGGCAATCAGACTATAATGCTTGAACACTCTCACTTAGCCATAGAACTCTATAATTTTAAATTTCGGCGAAGCCCCTAGTTCGGAAGACCGAGTTCGGGGCGCTATCCACGCCTTGGCCGGACAAAGCCATCTCCTCGCTCGAAGCGGCATAAGCCTTTAGGGACTCAAAAACCTCTCAAACAGCGACCGGTCTCTCGCCACATCATGACAGTCAGTTTTAGCTTTCTCCACTGAGGTGCTTAACCCAGCTGAACCGGGGCACAATCGCAGTGGTTCTCCTAGTGCTACCTTAGCCGATAGAGCGGAACATAAGGCACCAAAACATAGGAGCCGGGCAAACCCAACTATTGACCCAAATCATGATTCGGAGCCGATGCATATAGTGCTATAAGTTCGGGGTGCCGCACTTGTGAAAGTGTATGGACTTCTCACACCATTATGAGGGGTACTGAAGCCCCTGGCGTGTTTGCCGTACCATGGTGTATGGGTGCAATCATGTCATTTAATAAACATAAATGTGAAAAGAAGATAATGCAAAAAATAGACAAGAAGCTAAGCATTGTTTATAGAGAGGCTATTTATCAAAGCCGAACGATACAAATAGTGCGGTAAGCAAAAGATATTGGACTATTCAGTATGTCCTGACCAGGGGCAGGCCGCGGAATTGTATTTAAAACAGGTATACCGCTCGTAACAGAGACCACCTGGGAGTTCCATAATGCTGCATGGCTTGTCTGCCTCCCTGGATCTTGCATCATTTGTGCGGCAGTCGAATTGCTGAACAGGTCGTCCGAAGTATGGAGTCCTGAAAGTAAGAACAAACTAAAAAAAGAATCCGGCAGCCCCTAGTATGTTTTAAGCCGTATTTTGGGCGTGCCGTTATTGTGCCCCTTCCCCTGTGCCCATGGTATTTCAAGGGCGTAGTTATGTACGCGAGGTACTGGTTTCGCTATGTCGCGAAAGCTAGGGTTGGGGCCACATTGCTACGCTTGCTCAGAGTGTGCCAGGCAGTCCTGCTGTGGGTTACTCCGGGCGCGCTTGGCAGTGTCTGACTTTTTAATGGCCGGACTGGAGAATTGCCTGAGAAGGCTACTTTGTACCTCCGCTGCGAGAGCCGCCGTATGCTCCTCCGTACGGAGGGAGCGTTCGGTGTTTTCGTTGACCGTAATTACTCCTCGAGGGCCTGGCATCTTGAGCTTGAGATATGCGTAGTGCGGCACAGCATTGAACTTTGCGAATGCGGTTCGTCCGAGCAGGGCGTGATAGCCACTGCGAAACGGGACTATATCGAAGATTAAATCTTCGCTTCAGAAATTGTCCGGGGATCCGAAGACCACGTCAAGTGTTACTGAGCCTGTACAGTTCGCTTCTACACCTGGTATGACGCCTTTAAAGGTCGTTCTTGTGGGCTTAATCCTTGAGGGATCTATGCCCATTTTCCGCAATGTATCCTGATAAAGCAGGTTCAGGCTACTGCCGCCGTCCATGAGGACTCTTGTGAGATGAAATCCGTCGATGGTAGGGTCGAGAACCAATGCGGCGAAGCCGCCATGACGGATGCTAGTGGGATGGTCCCTTCGATCAAAAGTGATCGGGCAGGAGGACCATGGGTTGAACTTTGGGGCGACTGGCTCCATCGCGTATACGTCCCGTAGCGCACTCTTCCGCTCCCTCTTGGGAATGTGGGTTGCGTATATCAGGTTCACCGTCCGCACTTGTGGGGAAAAGCCCTTCTGTCCATTGTTGTTCGGCGGCTTGGGCTCCTCGTCGTCGCTGTGCCGCCCCTTGTCTCTGTTTTCGGCCCTTAACTTGCCTGCCTGCTTGAACACCCAACAATCCCTGTTAGTGTGATTGGCTGGCCTTTCGGGGGTGCCATGTATCTGGCACAAGCGATTGAGTATTCGGTCCAAACTGGACGGGCCCTGAGTATTCTTTTTGAATGGCTTTTTCCGCTGACTGGATTTATAGCCTTTGAATCCGGCATTGACTGCTGTGTCTTCATTGCTGTCGCTGTTAACGCGGCGTTTTTGCTTATTCCGACGTGTCCTGCCACTTTTGTCCTTGGTATCCGAATTACCAGGGTTCTTTGGTAAGTTGTTACTATGAGCTAGCCAGCTGTCTTCTCCCGCGCAAAAGCGGGTCATGAGTGTCATGAGGGCTGCCATGGATTTCGGTTTTTCCTGTCCCAGGTGCCGGGCAAGCCACTCATCGCGGATGTTATGCTTGAAGGCTGCTAGGGCCTCTGCGTCCGGACAGTCGACTATCTGGTTTTTCTTTGTTAGGAACCGTGTCCAGAATTGTCTGGACGATTCCTCTGGCTGCTGAATTATGTGGCTTAAGTCATCGGCATCCGGCGGTCGCACGTAAGTGCCCTGGAAGTTGTCGAGGAATGCGGCTTCCAGGTCCTCCCAAGAACCGATTGAGTCTGCTGGCAAGCTATTAAGCCAATGTCGGGCCGGTCCTTTAAGTTTGAGTGGGAGGTATTTGATGGCGTGTAGATCATCGCCGCGTGCCATGTGGATGTGAAGGAGATAATCATCGATCCATACCGCCGGATCTGTTGTGCCATCGTATGATTCGATGTTTACGGGTTTGAAACCCTCTGGGATTTTATGATCCATTACTTCATTCGTGAAGCATAGCGGGTGTGCGGCACCTCTGTACTAGGCTATATCATGACGCAGCTCGGAAGAGCTATGTCTGTTGTGTTCGGCCCGGCCGGATTTGTGTATCCAGCGTGAAGATCATTGTCACATGCTGTAGGGCACCTGCGTGATTCATAGATCGATCTTGTTTGTCTTGCCTTATCCTCCAGTATGTCTCGCAGGTCGGGCGCATTTTCCCGTGCCTTAGTTGAGCAGCGTCGGGGCATGGCTTGGGTGGAGGGCCGAGAGGCCTCTCTGTCGCGGCCGCGAGGCGGCCGGTCTGCCATGTCATGCGCTGGTGATGTAGGTGCTTCCTCCTCTGATTGGGGTAGCAGCCTGCGCTTCGGGTAACTCTTGGAGGGGCATTCGAGTTCATACTCTTCGTCCGCAAGGACTTCAGTCCATCTGTCAGCTAGCAAATCTTGGGCAGCTCTAAGCTGTTGCTGCTTTTTCTTGAGGCTGCTTGCCGTGGCTAAAAGCCTGCGTTTAAAATGCTCTTGTTCGGCGGGGTCTGATGGTATGACGAATTCGTCATCATCGAGGCTTGCCTCGTCTTCGGAGGGAGGCGTATAGTTATCATCCTTGACCTCTCGGTCTGCCGCTCTCGCATGAGGGCTGGCTTCTCCATCTTCCTGTGCCGATCTTGCTGAGGTGGGTGTTCTTCGGTGCTATCCGGGGTAGTATTATCTCCCGTGCCGGAATCACCATTTTTGCTTTGGCGGGATTTATAGCGGCACTGCTGACGCTGGCGCTTTGGCTGTTTCTTGGGGGCGTCATCCCCCACTATTCCATCGCCATCTCCATCTTTTGGAGTATCCACCATATATATGTCATATGACGAGGTGGCCTTCCAGCGCCCTACATGTGCTGGTTCCTGTTCGTCTCCTACATCATCGTTCATGCCGTCGATGTCTTCGGAGCTGAAGTCAAGCATGTCGGTTAGATCGTCGACAGTGGCTACAAAGTGGGTGGTGGGTGGGCTTTGAATTTCCTCATCGTCTGTATCCCACCCTCGCTGACTGTAGTCCTGCCAGGGCTCTCCTGATAAAGAGAGAGACTTAAGAGAATTCAGGATGTTGCCAAAAGGCGAATGCTGAAAGATTTCTGTGGTGGTGAACTCCATTATCGGCGCCCAATCGGATTCGATTGGCAGGGGCACGGGGGTTTCGGAGTCCGGGGAGGAGTCCGGATCCTCGGAGTCACGGGTCGTGCAGAGTGCGGGGCTAGCGTTCGGCTCGATCTCTTTCGGGATCACAGCCCCCGAGGTGACGTCCAACCGCTCATCCTCGATTGGCACAATAGGCTCCGAGTTAGGGGTCGGAACCGATGCGTGTGCGGCCTCCGGGACACTGTCTGGGGGCAGAGCTAGATCATGCCCCTCGAGATAGTGCAGCGTGCTTGGCCGTGGCTCGAGCCCGTCGAAGATCAAGTCTCCGCGGATGTCAGCCGTGTAGTTTAAGCTTCCAAACCTGACTTGATGGCCAGGGGCGTAGCTTTCCATATGCTCCAGGTGGCCAAGCGAATTCGCCCGCAGAGCGAAGCCGCCGAAGACGAAGATCTGTCCGGGGAGCAAAGTCTCACCCTGGACCGCATCGTTGTTGATGATCAAAGGAGTCATTGGGCCTAAAGGCGACGACACAGAGGAACTCTCAATGAAAGCACCAATGTCGGTGTCAAAACCGGCGGATCTCGGGTAGGGGGTCCCGAACTGTGCGTCTAGGCCGGATGGTAACAGGAGGCAGGGAACACGATGTTTTACCCAGGTTCGGGCCCTCTTGATGGAGGTAAAACCCTACGTCCTTCTTGATTAATATTGATGATATGGGTAGTACAAGAGTAGATCTACCACGAGATCAAGGAGGCCAAACCCTAGAAGCTAGCCTATGGTATGATTGTTGTATATGGAGTTGATTGCCTACGGACTACAACCCTCCGGTTTATATAGACACTGGATAGGGTTAGGGTTACATAGAGTCGGTTACAATGGTAGGAGATCTTAAATATCCGCATCGCCAAGCTTGCCTTCCACGCCAAGGAAAGTCCCATCCGGACACGGGACGAAGTCTTCAATCTTGTATCTTCATAGTCTAGGAGTCCGGCTGAAGGTATAGTCCGGCTACCCGAACACCCCCTAATCCAGGACTCCCTCAGGCCCCCTGGAGCTCCTCCGACCTCAACTCCAACTCTATATATTCATTTTCGTGGAGAAAAAAAATCAGAGAGAAATCATCGCGTTTTACGATATGGAGCCGCCGCCAAGCCCTAAAACCTCTCGGGAATCCGTCGCCATCGTTATCATCAACCATCCTCCATCACCAATTTCATGATGCTCACCACCGTGCATGAGTAATTCCATCGTAGGCTTGCTGGACGGTGATGGGTTGGATGAGATTTATCATGTAATCGAGTTAGTTTTGTTAGGGTTTGATCCCTAGTATCCACTATGTTCTGAGATTGATGTTGCTATGACTTTGCTATGCTTAATGCTTGTCACTAGGGCCTGAGTGCCATGATTTCAGATCTGAACCTATTATGTTTTCATGAATATATGTGAGTTCTTGATCCTATCTTGCGAGTCTATAGTCACCTACTATGTGTTATGATCTGGCAACCCCGAAGTGACAATAATCAGGACCACTCCCGGTGATGACCATAGTTTGAGGAGTTCATGTATTCACTATGTGTTAATGCTTTGGTCTGGTACTCTATTGAAAGGAGGCCTTAATATCCCTTAGTTTCTGCTAGGACCCTGCTGCCACGGGAGGGTAGGACAAAAGATGTCATGCAAGTTCTTTTCCATAAGCATGTATGACTATATTCGGAATACATGCCTACATTACATTGATGAATTGGAGCTAGTTTTGTGTCACCCTAGGTTATGACTGTTACATGATGAACCGCATCCGGCATAATTCTCTATCACCGATCCATTGCCTACGAGCTTTCCATATATTGTTCTTCGCTTATTTACTTTCCGTTTCTATTGTTACAATCATTATAAAATACCAAAAACATTACTTTTGTTATCATTACCTTTTGCTACCATTACCACTACTATCATATTACTTTGCTACTAAATACTTTGCTGCAGATATTAAGTTATCCAGGTGTGGTTGAATTGACAACTCAGCTGCTAATACTTGAGAATATTCTTTAGCTCCCCTTGTGTCGAATCAATAAATTTGGGTTGAATACTCTACCCTCGAAAACTGTTGCGATCCCCTATACTTGTGGGTTATCAACAATGAAGAAGAATAGGATGACTACAACTATGATGGCCATGGGTTCCCTGAATACGATGGTACAACAATGGGGGAAGAAGTTGAGGTGGCAATGCAGGAAGAAGATGAGCCGGTAATGCGGGAAGAAGCTGAAGAAGAGGCATCAGATGAGCCCGCTGATGATCTAGGTCGGGCCATTGCTGATGCAAAGAGAAACTATGCAAGTGCAAAGGAGAATAAGAAGTTGCAGCGCATGTTAGAGGATCACAAGAAATTGTTGTACCTGAATTGCGAAGCTGACAAGAAAAAGTTGGGCACCACACTGGAATTGCTGCAATGGAAGGCAGAGAATGGTGTATCTGACAAGGGATTTGGAAAGTTGCTGGTAATGTTAAAGAAGATGCTTCCAAAGGATAACGAATTGCCTGACAGTACGTACGAAGCAAAGAAGGTTGTCTGCCCTCTAGTGTTAGAGGTGCAGAAGATACATGCATGCCCTATAACTGCATCCTCTACCGTGGTGAGTATGAGGATTTGAACGCGTGCCCGGTATTGCGGTGCATTGCGCTATAAGATCAACCGCGATGACCCTGGTGATGTCGAGGGTGAGCGCCCCAGGAAGAAGATTCCTGCCAAGGTGATGTGGTATGCTCCTATAATACCACGGTTCAAACATTTGTTCCAAAACAAAGAGCATGCCAAGGCGATGCGATGGAACAGAGAAGACTGTAAGAAAGACCGGAAGTTGAGAGTGCCCGTTGACGGGTCACAGTGGAGAAAACTCGAGAGAAAGTACAGGGAGGACTTTGCAGGTGACGCAAGGAACGTATGGTTTGGTCTAAGTGAAGGAAATATGCCCTAGAGGCAATAATAAAGTTATTATTTATTTCCTTATATCATGATAAATGTTTATTATTCATGCTAGAATTGTATTAACCGGAAACTTAGTACATGTGTGAATACATAGACAAACAGAGTGTTACTAGTTTGCCTCTACTTGACTAGCTCGTTGAATCAATGATGCACTACAAAAAAATACATATCCGTGACATTTTGGGCCGAACGAAATTTTTTCTGTCATACTTATGACACTTATATGATGATAATTGTGACAAAACCCAGTATCATCATAGATGTGGTGGGATCCTACTTCTTTGACAAAAAATCATGACAGAAAATGGGCTTTTCGTCCTGGGCTGGCCGGAGACACAGCTACATGACATTCTTTGGGCCGCCCATGATGGAAAAAACCGTGGTAGAAGCAAGGGCGAGGAAAATTTCGGGGAGTTCCCGGTTACGGTGGGTGGTCAGGGCTGAGCGATGCGCGTTTCTCTTGTACACGTACGCGCATGTGTGCGAGGCGTTGGGTTCTAACTGAACCAGAGCGAGGCGTTGGGCTCTAACTGAACCTGAGCGATTGCACTGCAAGCTATGCGTTACTGAACCCGAGTGATTCCTTCGCTACTGCTACAGTGAGCATTGCTGGGGGGTTTGGATGAACAGTTCCCGGTGGGGGTGGATGAACAGGACCCCGTGGTGTTCCCTCTGGATGAACGGGATCACGATCGATCGAGCCAGTTGGGGCTGGATGAACAGGACCCCGTGGAGGGCTGGATGAACAGGACCACCCCGTGGAGGGCTGGATGAACAGTAGACGGTGGAGGTCTAGATGAACAGTAGTCCATGGAGGGGTGGTTGAATAGGAGCCCGAGGAGAGGGCTGGTTGAACAGTAGCCGGTGGAGTAGCACGCGGTGGAGGTTGGATGAACAGGAGCCCATGGATGAACAGTCGCAGGTGGAGGCTAGAGGAGGTCGACAGTGGAGATGAACAGTATCCTGTGGAGTCCCGTTTTGCGATACGCCACACCCCTCCCGATGAACAGGACCCCCGTTTCGACTGTAGCGCTCCAACACAAGTCTGTTTCCTCCGCTTTGCGGTACGCCACACCCCTCCCGATCAACAGGACCCCGTTTCGATCGTCGGAGGTCCAACACAAGTCCGTTTCCTCCGTTTCTGGTACGCTAGACCCCTCCCGATGAACAGGACAACTAGGGAAAACCTTATACACAGAATCTTAGCAGCAGCGCGGCATAAAAACAGGCGCTGCTGCTAAGTAGTAGCAGCGCGGCTACGGAAAGCTCGCTACTGGTGCAAACTTAGCAGTAGCTCCCACATCCTCCCTCTCTCACTCTTCTTCTTCCTCAATACTTCTCCCCCCATTACTCTCCCTCTTCTACCTACCTTTCTCTCTCTTCATTACTCCTAGCTATAACTACACCACCTCCATTAATTCATCTCCTTTCTCTTTTTCCTCCCCCCTCCACTAGTTGAAGTTGTCTCCTCCCAAATTAGCTAGCTAGGTAGATGTAGCATTTAGTTAAGTGACCTATTTGCCCCCTAACTAGATCTTTCTTTGTCAAGAAGAGCTTTGTGCACTTTTGACCTCCCTACATCATCATCTCCACCGTGTGCTCGATCTCGAGATAGATGTGTGATTAATATTTCATGCTTAATATATGTTCCTATTTTGTATACACACTTAATTAGCCATTATTATGCATGGGTCCAATGATGTACTATATATATGTTCCTATTTTGTATACACACTTAGCCATTATTATGCAAGGGTCCAATGATGTAACATATATGTTCCTATTATGCTGAGGAAAAGAAAAAGGGAAACTGGTTATAGCAGTAGCGCTTTAGTGAAAAAGAGCTACAGCTAGTCAAGGTAGTAGTAGTGGTTTCTGCAGAAAATCGCTATAGCTGCTCGTAATAGTAGTAGCGCGTTTCGTATAAACGCGCTACTGCTACATCCACTTAACCCAAAATTATCCCTCTCCCTGCTTCATCCCACCTCTTTTCCCCCAAATCCCCACTCTCTCTTCCCCGGCTCCGTCGCACCGCCGCGCCCGCCCCCGACCTCGGCGCGCTCGCCCCCGACCCCGGCGCGCTCGCCCCCGACCCC
>NC_041392.1:487546202-487644175 GCF_002162155.2 Triticum dicoccoides | reverse complement strand
CCCGTCGGCCCTCGCCTCCCTCCTCTGCTTCCTCCCCTCCCAACCTCGGCCGTCGTCGGGCCTACCTCCTTGCCCTGCACCCTCTGTAAACCACCCCCCTCTCTCTCTCTCTGCTAGCTAGGGTTAATTTACTTAGGTTTTAGTTATGTTAATTAGGTTATCTATTTAGCTATGAATTTAGATAGGTTTCAAAATTTGCTGAATTTATATGCAAATTTGAACTAGACATGTGATATGTGGATATGTCATGTTTTGGACATGTCATGTTTTGGTAAATGATCCGAGTTGCCTATGTTACACCGGAATGTTGATTCATTTCCGTTCTGGTGAATTTCAGGCGCTCGATATGTCCATTTTTTAGCAAAGGTCATGCCGAAATTTCCCATGAATAAAGGCATGATTTGTGCTACATAGTTGGCATGTCGAGTGCTGGCACATAGATTTCTTTTTTATCTCATTTCTCATTTATTCATACTTTTAGAAATAAATGAGGACACTTAATCATAGGAAACATGTCGAACAACGAAGAAACTGGGCCTTCTGACCAAGATGCAGACGAGATGGATTATGAGGGTGAACAAGACTACCTCGACTCTTTCACTGCTAAGCAAGGTTTGCAGGTCTGCCTCGATGATGGTGAGAGCGGCGGACGACATGATGAAGGGGGTGCAATAGTGCTGGCTGATGTAATTTGTCCTGTAGAATAGAGAATGGATGATGAGACGGAGGTCGACCCTATGGATTTCCTCAATACAAACGCGTATGACTGTGACATAGAATTGATGAGCCAACCATATGACGAATCGGGCTATCAGCTTGCTAATAAGGATATGGATGATATGCCCGGGCAGGAAGGTCGTAGCAGGGATTGCAAAAAGTCTCGCTTCATGAAATCCTCACAGGACACGCCTGAAGATGCCGCCTCAACACAGGCTCAACTATCCCAGCGCGAGGGTCGTACAGTACTTAGCCCGGGAACACTGGGGCAGGGGTTAAGGAAGGGTCTAGAAGGTGTGCCCAAGAAAAAGGAGAGAAAGAGATCGGGGAAGATAGCTGCCTCCAAACAAGCCAGAGCACATAGCAGCCAAACGATGCATTCTGAAGAGCGTGTACCCGTGAAAGGTGCGGCCATGTTCCATCTCACGGGCGAGCCAATGCTACCGCCAAAACCGCTGGAGGCACTATCAGGGGATCTCAGGAGACTGCACAACCATGTGTTGTCGACTGAGAAAAGCCTACTAGCCTCAAAGGATCCAGGATATCCGACATGCGCGGCTCGTGTGCCTAAGGGGAAGTGCTACGTCGAGACACGGCCCGTAGAGGTGTTCTTCCTGCAGTTTGACCATATCTTTGAGATGTTTCTGATAAGGCGGCTCGATTTTACAATCGTCCGCCTTTTTGCGCTACATGTGAGCTCTGTCATGAACAGTGAAGAAGTCTCGCAAATCTGTGTGGCGATCCGTACTACATGCACGAGTCTTTCTTGAGTCTCGGCGACTTTGAGCGTGAAACTACTAGGGACTACCTCCAAAACTTCATGGTACAGAATAAGGACCGGGAAATTGTCCTCGTGCCTTATCATCCAAAGTTAGTCAGTTTCGAACAACCCTTTCATACATTTCAATCATTCCTTCTCTCTCTACGGGGAATAATTTGAGGTGTCTTTTCCCCGCAGCAACGGGCGCGCCGTCCTTATCATTCTTTATCCGCAAGTCTCCCACGCCGTGCATTTTGACCCTTCCAGAGACTACGAGAAAAAAGACTACACCCACATAATGAATATTCTAGATGATGCTCTCCAAGGCTTCAGCTTTAGAGGTGGCCACATGCAGATCAGGAAACAAAGGAACAAGAAGATGGGTTTTGCGCATAAAACTAACTTCTCCTGCATCCAAGTCTCAAAACCAAGCAAGAAGGACGGATTGTACATCCTCCATCTCATGATTCAGTTCAACACGGATCACCAAAAGCTTCACATGAGAAGCAGAAATGATGATCATATCCAGAAGTGGCTAGAATCTCATGGAGAAGCGGATTATAAACTTAGAGATGACTTCTTTCGCATCCAAAGCGACATTGCGACGATCATCATGAAAGAAGTCGTCGATGAGAAGTGGATGATCCACCACGGCCCTATATCGTGAGCTGACGTCCGAACTCGCATAGTCATGCAACGTCTAGACCTCACGCCGTTCAAGAAGCTAGGGTCCATCCTCGATGATATGGAAGGATGGAACTTCTAGTGATTTATGATGCCGATGATGATGATATGTGTCGGTTGAACTTGTATACTATTTGTAGTGATGCAACTTTGTGATGTCCATGATCCCTGCCGAACTTGCGTAACGCTACTTTGTTAGTTTGCGTATGATGACCTGCGTACCTCTAGTTAATTAATTTGCGTACTGTATGTTGCATCTAGTTGCTAACCCTTTCTTTTTCGGTGTTCTCTAGTATATTTTGTTGCATATATATGATTGTACATCCTCTTCATGAACATGCATCTCTAACAGGTACCTAGTTTCTTAATGGCGAGATGGAACTGCTATGTCGTGTACAAAGGGAAGGTTCCGGGGGTGTACAACGAGTGGCATGAGTGTCAGGCGCAAGTGAATGGGTTCTCGGATGCCAGCCATAAAGGCTTCAAAAGCAGACAAGAAGGAGAAGCTAGTTACTTGAGGTTCACGCTAGCGCGAGAGAGGACTCGTAACCGCCATCTCATGTACTGCATAGTTCCGCTCTCACTCATAGTGATAGCTCTTCTCGCGTATACCTTTGTTTAGATGGATGACGTTGTAGTTGCAAGTATTCGAGACTTGCATGTATCGCTATTTTCGAGATGATGACAAGATACCACTTTGTGTTGGATGATGATTATGACGAGACTATTTTATGTATATGCTATAATTACATTTCTGGTCTCGCAGGCATTTGTATGTGTATCATGATGACATTTGTATGTGCTAAAGATTCTTCTATAAAGCCTGTTCAAATACAAAACAAATATGCTGAAAAAAACAAAAAACTACTAAAATTAGCAGTAGCGAGTGGAGAAAAGTTAGCAGCAGCGCAGTTGTAGCAGTAGCGCGCACATGGGAAGCGCGCTATAGCTATTAGCAGCAGAGAGGTTCCTTTAAGCGCGCTGCTGCAACACTTGTGTAGCAGTAGCGCGGGTGGACTAGCGCTACTGCTATACGTTAGCTGTAGCGCCTTATTAGTAGCACCGGGCCCCGCGCTACTAAAAGGCCGAAAACCCGCGCTGCTGCTAGGCTTTTCCCTAGTAGTGGGATCCTGTTTCGAACATCGCCGATCGAACACAAGGCCATTTCCTCCGTTGTGTGGTACGCCAGGCCTCATTTCCATCGGTTGTTCCGTCCAAGCCCTCCCAATGAACACGACGACACATTCCATTCCGACCCAGCCGGTTGGCTCCCCATGAACACGACGACGACGCAGTTTCTCCGTTCCGACCCAGCCATATACACGAGCCCTGGCCGTACGTATGCGCGAGTAGGCGTTCGAGACCCCGCCCATATGTACGTAAGTGGCCGTGTTTTATTTCTTGCACACTAGCCGTTGTACATACGTGTACATGCTACATGCGCGCCTCTACATCGACCAGTATGTACGTACACGTTCGCGACCAGAATGACAACGCTATGTACGCTTCGACCAGGTGGGTCCCGACTGTCAGGCACTTCCTTGCGTGCGAAGATGTAGCTGGTGGGTCCCAGTAGTCAGGGGGCGAATCGTTTTTTTGCCCGGACGCACTTCCTTGCATGCAAAGATGTAGCTGGTAGGTCCCAGCATTCAGGGGGGGAAACGTTTCTTTCGCAAAATACGGTTGCCCGTCCGGTGGGTCCCTGCTGTCAGGTGGAGGAGTCATTATTTTACGCGTAATAAGGAGGCACTTCCTTGCTGCGGCTGTGGACCCAGCTGTCAGCCTCTCCACGTACAGTCCACATCCGATGGAAGCCGTTCCTTTACCACGTTGACCACGCCGCCGAGAGCACTAGGGTGGTTGACGACGGCGAGGCCTAGGAAGGGGACGACGCGGAGCCAGGAAAGACGCGGTAGTGGATGCCCATGAATAGAGGAGTATGAGGGTTCACTGGTTTGCTGTGGTGTGAGGCTGTCGTCGCCGCAGAATAACAGGGGGTGTGGGTGAGTAGAGGGATGGCCTGGCCAGCGGTGGGAGTAGTAGGGGCGGTGAGGCCTCCGCGGCATCGCAGCCGGCCACGGGAGGCAGGAGCACGAGGCACGACCGGTGCTGGTTTGGGCGGCTGGAGCAAGAAGACCAGAGGTTGAAGAAGCACTACGGTCGTTGGATGGACAACGTACGATCACTGGAGCTAGAATCGTGCATATTGACTAAGTTGACAAAGCCCTCCGTCCCCGTCAACTTAGTAGGCCCACAAGTCAGCCTCCCACTATACTAGGTCCTAGCTAGCAGGGGGTATTAATTTTTTGTGCGTAATAAGGAGGCACTTCCTTGCGTGCGAAGATATAGCTGGTGGGTCCGAGCTGTCAGCGGCGGTAACGTCTTTTTCACGAAATACAGAGGCCCTTTCGGTGGGACCCAGATGTCAGGTGGAGGAATCATTATTTTGCGCGTAATAAGGAGGCATTTCCTTGCGTGCGGCCGTGGACCCAGTTGTCAGCCTCTCCACGTACAGTCCACTTCAGATGCATGTCGGACGTTGACCACATTAACCAGGCCGCGCCAAGAGTACCATGGCGGTGGATGATACGTCTCCGTCGTATCTATAATTTTTGATTGTTCCATGCCAATATTATTCAACTTTCATGTACTTTTGGCAACTTTTTATACTATTTTTGGACTAACATATTGATCCAGTGTCGAGTGCCAGTTCGTGTTTATTGCATGTTTTTTGTTTTGCAGAATATCCATATCAAACGGAGTCCAAACGGGATAAAAACTGACGGAGATTTTTTTTGGAATATATATGATTTTTGGGAAGAAAAATCCACGCAAGACGGTGCCCGAGGTGGCCATGAGGCAGGGGGCGCACCTGCCCCCTGGGCGCGCCCCTGACCCTCGTGGGCCACTCGTAAGGCAGTTGGTGCCCTTGTTTCGCCGCAAGAAAGCTAATATATGGATAGAGATCGTGTCAAAATTTCAGCCCAATCGGAGTTACGGATCTCCGGGAATATAAGAAACGGTGAGAGGGAAGAATCTGAGAACGCAGAAACAGAGAGAGACGGAGAGACAGATCCAATCTCGGAGGGGCTCTCGCCCCTCCCACGCCATGGAGACCATGGACCAGAGGGGAATCCCTTCTCCCATCTAGGGAGAAGGTCAAGGAAGAAGAAGAAGAAGGAGGGGGGCTCTCTCCCCCTCGCTTCCAATGGCGCCGGAACGCCGCCGGGGGCGATCATCATCACCGCAATCTACACCAACACCTCCGCCATCTTCACCAACATCTCCATCAGCTTCCCCCCTCTATCTACAGCGGTCCACTCTCCCGTAACCCACTGTACCCTCTACTTGAACATGGTGCTTTATGCTTCATATTATTATCCAATGATGTGTTGCCATCCTATGATGTCTGAGTAGATGTTCGTTGTCCTATCGGTGGTTGATGAATGGCTATGATTGATTTAATTTTCTTGTGGTTATGTTGCCGTCCTTTGGTTCCCATCATATGATTGCGCATGTGGATCACACCCTAGGGTTAGTTGTATGTTGATAGGACTATGTATTGGAGGGCAAGAGTGACAGAAGCTTCAACCTAGCATAGAAATTAATGCATACGGGATTGAAGGGGGACCAATATATCTTAATGCTATGGTTGGGTTTTACCTTAATGAACATTAGTACTTGCGGATGCTTGCTAATAGTTCCAATCATAAGTGCATAGAATTCCTAGTCAAGGATGACATGCTAGGAGTGGCCTCTCCCACATAATACTTGTTATCGGTCTAGTAAAGTAGTCAATTGCTTAGGGGCAATTTCGCAACTCCTACCACCACTTTTCCACACTCGCTATATTTACTTTATTGTTTCTTTATCTAAACAGCCCCTACTTTTTATTTACGTAATCTTTATTATCTTGGAAGCATATCCAACAACACCTACAAAGTACTTCTAGTTTCATACTTGTTCTAGGTAAAGTGAATGTCAAGCGTGCGTAGAGTTGTATCGGTGGTCGATAGAACTTGAGGGAATATTTGTTCTACCTTTAGCTCCTCGTTGGGTTTGACACTCTTACTTATCGAAAACTGTTGCGATCCCCTATACTTGTGGGTTATCAAGACCTTTTTCAAGCGCCGTTGCCGGGGAGCAATAGCGTGGGGTGAATATTCTCGTGTGTGCTTGTTTGCTTTATCACTGAGTAATTTTTATTTGTTGTTCTTAGTTGTTCTTTATCTTTAGTTATGGGTAGGAAACGCATAATACCAAAAAAATTAGTTGTACCTACTAAACCAATGGTTGAAGAACCACTCAAAATCTATCACATTGTTGAAGCTTAATACTTGGATCATCTTCGATCCCTATGTGCTCGTGCTGAAACCCCAACTAGCTTAGTTGTGGGCAAATCTTTAGATGAGCATGCTTGTTATGTGCGACATCGAATATCTGAAAAAGGGAAAACTTTACTGGATCAAATTCATCGTTTGCAATGCTATGCTTGGAATTTATGTGAAATATATGATTATACTTGTTGTTCTGAAGACCCTAAGAAACACCTTCCCTACCAATGTTTGTTTAGTGATAATGGAATCGTATCCTCTTATGCTAAGGGTGTTTATAATTACTATGATGTTCAACAAATTGAAGAATTTGTTGCTTTTAAGGGTGCTTACGAAATTGCTTCTTTGATTGAAAAGTATGATGCTACTCTTTACAAATCTGAAAATTTTGCCATATTTAAATATTGCTATGATAATTATGCTTCTAATGCCTATGTTGAACCATATATTGAGTACTACTCCGCTGTCCAAGAATTGCAGGAGTCTATGGAAGAAGAAATTGATGAAACTGTGGGCTCATTGGATGAAAAAAATGACGAGGAGAGCGAAGAACAAAAGGAGGAAGAGCGGATTAGCTACCCGTGCCCACCTTCTAATGAGAGTAACTCTTCAACTCATACATTGTTTAATTTCCCTTCGTGCTTACCGAATGATGAATGCTATGATAATTGCTATGATCTCGTTGATTCTCTTGAAATATCCCTTTCCGATGATGCTTGCTATGCTTGTGGCCAAGATGCCAATATGAATTATGCTTATGGAGATGAACTTGCTATAGTTCCTTATGTTAAACATGAAATTGTTGCTATTGCACCCACACATGATAGTCTTATTATCTTTTTTCTCCCGACTACACTATATCGGAGAAGTTTGCACTTATTAAGGATTATATTGATGGGTTGCCTTTTACCGTTGCACATGATGATTTTGATGAATATAATATGCATGTGCTTGCTGCTCCTACTTGCAATTATTATGAGAGATGAACTATAACTCCACCTCTCTATGTTTCCAATATGATAAAATTGCAAGAAACTGTTTATACTATGCATTGGCCTTTACTTTGTGTGCATGAATTGTTCTTTTATGACATGCCGATGCATAGGAAGAGAGTCAGACTTCGTCATTACATAATATATGTTACCTTGTGCTCACCACTAAATTACCAATCATTGTTAATTAAAATTGGCTTTGACATACCTTGGGATCCGGGTGGATCCATTACTTGAGCACTATATGCCTAGCTTAATGGCTTTAAAGAAAGCGCTGCTAGGGAGACAACCCGAAAGTTTTAGAGAGTCATTTATTTCTGTTGTGTGCTTTTATAAAGTTTAAATATAAAAATAATGTGCCAAGGTTTGCCTTTAGGATGTTTACATTTGCTTGATGGTGTGTACGGTGCAGGACAGAAACTTTGGCTGTAGTGCGCAATTTTACATTTTTAGCTGGAACGTCAAATGGTTCTGATTCCTTTTTGCACTGTCTTCCTATACAAGTTTTTTATTTTTCCTAATTTTGGTAGAATTTTTCAAGTACCAGAAGTATGGTGAATGTTCAGATTATTACAGACTGTTCTTGTAGCGACCAGACCTCAAACAGTTTGATCTCTGTGCTCCGGTGTCATCCCTGGATCAGTAATGCTGACACCACACAGTACTCGGAGGATTTATAGCAGAGTAGCAATCACACACTTATTACATCGAGTGTCTCAAAAGAGAACTTATTACAATAAATATGGCTTAAGGCCATCTAATAACGATAACAACGGAAGGCTTGGAAGATAAGTGAGTCCATCAACTCCAACGGCATCACTGAGTATAGAACCACGACCTAAAACTCCTCAATCGTCGTCTGAAAAGTCTGCAACATTAACGTTGCAGCCCGAAAACGGGTCAGCACATGGAATATGCTGGCAAGGTAACACATAGAGAGTAATGGAATGCAACAGCTATACTATATGCATATTTGGCTGGTGGAAAGCTCTATGGTTACAGTTTTGCGTAAAGCCAATTTTTCCCTACTTCAAAGGAATAAAATTAATTACTATCATGGTGGTTGTTAAACATTGAGAATGGTTGACAGCATTCTCAATCCCAATTAAAAGTAATCATCATTAAAAACCCCACAAAATTAATTTAGAGTAACATGTTGAGATTCACATGATAATCCAGGTACTAGATACTCAAGATGTCCATAACCGGGGACATGGCTAACCATGATTAGTTTGTTACAATCTGCAGAGGTTTGCGCACTTTTCCCCACAAGACTCGATCGCCTCCGTTTGGTTTCTCGCACTACAGGGTGTTTGAGAAGACGGATGACCGAGACACAGTCTTTCAGAAGCGCTAGCACCTTACGACGGATAGACCGGTACACCTACTTTCCCCTACACCTACTAGTCTACCCTGTAAGAGTTCGCACAACTTAGTCAACTATGCCAGAGCCCATAATGGCTTGTGGCTGCACATGGAAGTTTCTAGTATGAATAATCTCATGATCCCTTTGGGCCTGGGTGGCGGTCCAAATAAAAACAGGCAAGTCCTGGAATCCCCAGGTGCCTCAATGCACCCAGATGTGTGTTAGGTTTCCACCTTAGATAAACCATTAATTATCAATCTCACATCTGTCATGGATATCACTCACCCAATCCACGTCTACTAGCATAGCCTGGCATAACAAGCAAACGTAGAAGTAACTCCCAAAGGTTTGAAAAAAAAACAGGTAATAGGTACTACCTCATCTACTTCCCATCCCACAATTTAATTAGATCCTAATCATGCATTCTGTGAAGATTGATCTAATGCAATAAAACTGGGTTGTAGAAAAGGTATGATCAAAGTGTTACTTGCCTTGCTCATGATCCGCGTAACCTAGATATTCGTAGTAACAGGCGGCGCACTCTGGGTATTCTATCGCGGACAAACAACAAGCATACAATAAGTACTCATCTAATGCACAGGTAAGACTCAAATAGAAGATCTAACCAGAAAGTTCAACTTAAGAGCCCTGGTTTGCAAAAAGAATCAAATCGAACGAAGCAAAAGAAATCAAACGGCGAAAGAAAACAACTTCGTTCTAGTAATCTGGATCTAGGGCAAATTTTACAGTAGCAAAAACATGTTTAAGTTGATTATTCGGAAAGAGGGTTTCGAGACGAAACTCCAGGCGCTTGAATCGCCTGATTCCGATAAACGAGCGAAAAGTTATACTAAAACGAAAATCGGATCAGAAATCGCAATCAGAAAATAACCGCGAGAAATCCGACGAAAAAGAAAAACGATGAACAGAAATTTCTTTTTTTTAAACAGCACGAAAAACGAGGCGGCGGCGGACCACGGGCGGCGCGCAACTCCGGCGGCGGCGGCTGGGGCGGGGATAGGGTTAGGCAGCGGCGGCTGGGCTCTCTCTTGGCTCGGGCCTCGGGCGCCTTATAAAGGCCCCGGCCAGGGAGTCTTGGCCGAGTACGGCCCGTAGTCGGTTCCGGGTTTTTTTTTAAATAACTCCGCTCGGAAGAAAAATAAAAAGAAATACTAAACGGACTCCAAAAATCACGAAATAAATTTTGCCGGGTTTCTAAAATCAAGATAGATAAAGTGAACATTTATCTGCGCCCAAACTACAAATTTGAAAAACGCGCATTTTTCCTAAATTCAATTAAAAATACCGAAAAACTCCGAAATAAAACTTATTTGATTTTTTTATTAAATCCTCAATATTTCTATATTTTGGGAAAGTCATTTTATTCCCTCTCTCATATTTTTGTAATAGAAATAATTGATAAGAAAATAAATAAAATCAAATGATCCTGTTTACATAATTTGAGAAAACTCAAATATGTAAATAACGAAATCCCCAACTCTCTCCGTGGGTCCTTGAGTTGCTTAGGATTTTCTAGGATCAAAACCAAAAGCAAAATAAAATATGATATGCATGATGATCTAATGTATAACATTCCAAATTGAAAATTTGGGATGTTACAAACCTACCCCCCCTTAAGATGAATCTCGCCCTCGAGATTCGGGTTGGCTAGAAAATAGGTGAGGGTGGTCTTTGAGCAAATCTTCCTCTCGCTCCCAGGTGGCTTCATCCTCCGTATGGTGGCTCCACTGAACTTTGCAAAACTTGATAACCTTGCTGCGAGTAACTCGACTCGCAAACTCGAGGATCTTGACTGGTTTTTCCTCATTGGTCAAATTGTTATCCAACTGAATTGCTTCTAATGGCACTGTGTCTCTCAAGGGTATGTCAGCCATCTCCGCGTGACACTTCTTCAACTGAGAAACGTGGAACATATCATGCACTCCTGCCAATACTTCTGGCAATTCCAACTTGTAGGCCACTTCTCCCATATGCTCCAAAACTCGATATGTTCCTACAAATCGTGGCGCTATCTTCCCCTTAACTCCAAAGCGCTTAATCCCTCGAAGTGGGGATACTCGAAGATAAACTCTGTCTCCAACTTCGTAAACTGTCTCCTTGCGTTTAGAATCTGCGTAGCTCTTCTGCCTGGACTGGGCTACCTTGAGCCTATCGTGAATCAACTTCACCTTCTGTTCAGACTCTTTAATCAGATCTGGTCCAAACAACTGACAGTCTCCAACTTCGTCCCATGACAACGGTGTCCTGCACCTCCTTCCGTACAAAGCTTCGAAAGGTGCCATCTTCAAACTGGTCTGATAGCTATTATTGTAAGAGAACTCTGCATATGGCAAATTATCGTCCCAACTAGATCCATAATCTAGCGCACAAGCTCTCAGCATATCCTCCAAAATCTGATTGACTCTCTCGGTCTGTCCATCTGTCTGCGGGTGAAAAGTTGTACTAAATTCTAGCCTAGTACCCAAAGTCTCATGCAACTGCTTCCAGAACTTTGAGGTAAACTGGGTTCCTCTATCTGATACGATGCTCCTCGGAACTCCATGCAAACATACGATCCTGGTCACGTATATCTTTGCCAACTTAGCACTAGTGTAAGTGGTCTTTACTGGGATGAAATGAGCTATCGATCAACTACAACCCAAATCGAGTCATAGCCTGAACGAGTCCTTGGTAATCCCGTGATAAAATCCATGCCTAACTTATCCCACTTCCATTCGGGTATCGGCAATGGTTGCAACAATCCTGCTGGCTTCTGATGCTCTGCCTTTACTCTCTGACATACGTCACAAACTGCTACATACTCCGCAATATCCTTTTTCATTCCGGTCCACCAGAAAACATCCTTCAAATCCAAATACATCTTGGTATTTCCTGGGTGAATCAAATATGGTGAATCATGTGCCTCTTGCAAAATCAACTTTCTGATTTCCGGGTTATTGGGTACATAAACACGGTCTTCAAACCATAGGGTGTCGTGCTCATCCTCACGAAATCCTTTAGCTTTTCCTTCTTTCATCTTCTCCTTTATGGAAGCAATCTCCTTGTCAGATTTCTGAGCTTCTCTGCTTCTGTCCATCAATGTTGACTGAATCTCCAATGCTGCTACATAGCCTCTCGGAACTATTTCCAAACATAGTTCACGAAAATTTTCTGCTAACTCCTTGGGTATCTCTCCCATCATTAACGTATTGACATGGCTCTTGCGGCTTACTGCATCAGCTACTACATTAGCTTTCCCGGGATGGTAATGTAATTTCATATCATAATCCTTGATAAGCTCCAACCATCTCCTTTGTCTGAGGTTCAACTCCTTCTGCGTGAAAATGTACTTCAAACTCTTATGATCCCTGTACACCTCACAATGATTTCCAATGAGGAAATGGCTCCATGTCTTCAATGCATGCACTACGGCTGCTAACTCCAAATCATGCGTGGCATAATTCAATTCGTGGGGCTTCAATTGTCGTGAAGCATACGAAACAACTCTCCCTTCCTGCATAAGCACTGCTCCAAGTCCTCGACGTGAAGCGTCGTAATACACCTCATAATCCTTGGTTTGATCTGGCAAAATCAACACTGGTGAGGTAACCAAACGTTTCTTCAACTCCTGGAAACTTGCCTCACACTCATCAGTCCATTTGAACTTGGTATCCTTCTTCAGCAACTCCGTCATAGGTTTCGCGATCTTTGAGAAATTCTCAATAAATCTCCCGTAGTACCCTGCGAGTCCAAGAAAACTCCGGATCTCTCCAACTATTGTTGGGGCTTCCCACTTGGTCATAGTTTCAACTTTAGCGGGATCTACTGCTATACCTTCTCTAGATATAACATGTCCGAGGAATCCTACTTCCTTCAACCAAAATCCACATTTGCTGAACTTGGCATATAATTGATGTTCTCTGAGCTTTCCAAGTACCAAACGCAAATGCTCCTTATGCTCCTCTTCATTCTTCGAATATACCAGGATATTATCAATGAACACTACGACGAACTTATCCAAAAACTCCATAAACACTTTGTTCATCATGTTCATAAAATAGGCAGGCGCGTTAGTCAGTCCAAATGACATAACGGTATACTCATACAGTCCATATCTTGTGGTAAAAGCTGTCTTAGGTATATCCTGTTCTCGAATCTTCAACTGATGGTATCCTGATCGCAAATCGATCTTGGAAAACACTTTAGCTCCTTGCAATCGATCAAACAGATCATTGATCATTGGTAGAGGGTACTTGTTCTTGATTGTTACTTCGTTCAATCCTCGATAGTCAACAACCATCCTTAACGATCCATCCTTCTTCTCCACTAGAAGTACTGGTGATCCCCAAGGCGAAGAACTTGGGTGAATATATCCCTTATCCAGTAACTCCTTAATCTGCTTCTTAATTTCCACCAAATCTTTTGCTGGCATCCTATATGGTCTCTTCGATATTGGCCCAGTGCCTGGCAAAAGCTCAATCAAAAACTCAATGTCTCTATCCGGTGGCATGCCTGGCAACTCTTCGAGAAATACATCAGGAAAATCCTTTACCACTGGTACTTCCTCCTGCACCACTCCTGATAAGGAATTTACTTGTGTCCTGTTTGGCGCATGTCGGGATACATACTTGATCCTTCTTCCTTCTAGCGTTGTGAGCAAAATTGTCTTACTGGCGCAATCGATGTTTCCTCCATACATCGACAGCCAATCCATACCAAGAATCACATCCAGACCTTGGGATTCCAAAATAATTAAATCCATTGGGAAAACATGCCTTCCTATACTTAATGGCACTTGAAAACATCCTTGACTGGCCATGTACTCCGCTCCTGGTGAGCTTACTAGCATAGGTGTTTTAAGAATCCTAGTGGGCAGGCTATACTTTTCCATAAATCCCCTTGATATGTATGAATGCGATGCACCAGTATCAAAAAGAACGAGTGCAGTAAATGACTTAACCAAAACGTACCTATTACTGCATCGGGCTGAGCTTCAACCTCCTCCACATTAACGTGGTTCACCTGTCCCCTGTTGAAAGGGTTCGGCTTCTTTCCAGAGCTTCCATTGCCGTTTTGTCCTTCAGGACAGTCATTTGCATAATGTCCTGGCTTCGAACACTTATAGCAAGTGACGTGGCTCAAGTCCTTTGTGGCTGGGGTTGATGGGGTGCTGTGGTTCTCGCCATTGCTTCCTCCATTCCCATTACCATTCTTGATGCCATTGTGATTGTGCGAGCTACCTACTCCATGGGTATGCTGAAATTGTCCTCCCGGTCTAGGGGTAAAAGGAGGCTTCTGCTGAGCTCCTGAATTATACTTTCCTTGTCCATACTTCCTCTTGCCGTTCTCAATTTGCTGCTGCTTCCCTTCAATCATAAGAGCACGATCTACCAACTCCTGGTTGTTGTTGAAGGTGGCTACCATCAACTGCATACTCAACTCATCATTCAGTCCTTCCAGGAATTTCTCTTGCTTAGCTGCATCTGTAGCAACGTCATCTGGGGCATAACGTGCTAGCTTACTAAACTCCTCCACATACTGGCCAACTGTCCGTCCTCCTTGGCACAAGTTACGAAACTCACGCTTCTTCATGGCCATTGCTCCTGCTGAAACATGGGAAGTACGAAAAGCCTGCTGAAACTGGTCCCATGTGACAGTGTTGACTGGGTAGGTGGCTATGAAATTCTCCCACCAAGATGTTGCGGCTCCTTCTAACTGATGTGCGGCAAACTTCACCTTCTCCGCATCTGCGCATCCTGCTGTGGTCAACTCCCTAGCTATCTTGCGGAGCCAATCATCTGCTACTATCGGCTCGGTGCTACTGGAAAACACCGGCGGATTCAGCCTAAGGAAACGGGCTAAGTGGTCAAAAGGTGGTGGTGGTGGTGGGTTGCTGTTGTTGTTCCCTTGATTCTGATTTTGAACTAGCAACTACATCAAGGTGTTCTGCTGCTGGATCAACTGGGTGAGCTTCGGCGGAAAGGCAAATCCGGGGTCACGTCTCGGAGGCATCTGAGGGTTTAGAAAAGATGAGATATAGGAATAGAGGGGGTCTAAAGAGAAAACACTACCCATATGCACATGAGGCAAAAGCACACAATTCACTTCATTCAATCAAACAAAGGCATACAATCGATCTAACTATCGCAAAGTGCTCGGACTACTATATTTACATGGTGGACTACTACTACTGATGAGGTGGTCTACTAGAAATATTCTACGGTTGTAGACTCCATGATATCGGCTCCTGCTTCATCCACATAGTCATCATCGCTACTATCTTGCTCCGAGTCGGTGCCGTCGATGATGATGTAGTCTTTCAGGCTAATCTCCTTGGGTTCTTCGTCTTCATCTACTGGTGTCGGGCCTCCCATAAATATTCCAATCTTCTTGATCAGATCGTCATTCTTATCCACCAATACTTCAATTTCTTCTTCATAATCTTCGCGTGTAGCCTTGAGTTCTTCCTCTAGTTCCTTCATTCTAGTCTTAGCCTTCTTCAGATCTACCATGTCGGCGCACATCTGATTCTCTTGTCGTCGAATGTGCTGGTTTAACTCCTGGATAAAAGCTGCAATTGATCTATCTTTCCTGGTGCTGATCATTTCCCAGTGTTCATCTCGGCGTCCACAAATCTGGTAGATAGTATCCTTGAGATCCTTGCGGTAGACTTCTCCAATGCGTCCTATGGCGATGCGGGCTGCCATGCTCTTTCCTAGACTCCAAGTTGGTGCATCAAAAGAAAACTCTATGGGCTCAGTGACTGGCATGAACGTCCTTCCTGGAACTTGAACTTGAATCATCCAGCGCTCTTCTTCAGGTAAAGTGGCGTTGTAGGTTCCCGTGAAGCTTGGTACTCCTATGTTCAGGTATCTAGTGACTTTCTTCAAGTGGCATCCAAAGGGTGTATCTTCATCCGGTTGGGTGAACATGCTCCTTGCATCCGCCATCCTAAAGAGTAGAAAAGATGAGAAGTCAGAAGAGAAGAGAGTGAGTAGTGATCTAGGTCTTTAGCTTAGTGGTCGTGTCCTACAGTCAGCGTGTGCTCTGATACCATCTCTATAGCGACCAGACCTCAAACAGTCTGATCTCTATGCTCTGGTGTCATCCCTGGATCAGTAATGCTGACACCACATAGTACTCGGAGGATTTATAGCATAGTAGCAATCACACACTTATTACATCGAGTGTCTCAAAAGAGAACTTATTACAATAAATATGGCTTAAGGCCATCTAATAACGATAACAGCAGAAGGCTTGGAAGATAAGTGAGTCCATCAACTCCAACGGCATCACTGAGTATAGAACCACGACCTAAAACTCCTCAATCGTCGTCTGAAAAGTCTGCAACATTAACGTTGCAGCCCGAAAACGGGTCAGCACATGGAATATGCTGGCAAGGTAACACATAGAGAGTAATGGAATGCAACAGCTATACTATATGCATATTTGGCTGGTGGAAAGCTCTATGGTTACAGTTTTGCGTAAAGCCAATTTTTCCCTACTTCAAAGGAATAAAATTAATTACTATCATGGTGGTTGTTAAACACTGAGAATGGTTGACAGCATTCTCAATCCCAATTAAAAGTAATCATCATTAAAAACCCCACAAAATTAATTTAGAGTAACATGTTGAGATTCACATGATAATCTAGGTACTAGATACTCAAGATGTCCATAATCGGGGACATGGCTAACCATGATTAGTTTGTTACACTCTGCAGAGGTTTGCACACTTTTCCCCACAAGACTCGATCGCCTCCATTTGGTTTCTCGCACTATAGGGTGTTTGAGAAGACGGATGACCGAGACACAGTCTTTCAGAAGCGCTAGCACCTTACGACGGATAGACCGGTACACCTACTTTCCCCTACATCTGCTAGTCTACCCTGTAAGAGTTCGCACAACTTAGTCAACTATGCCAGAGCCCATAATGGCTTGTGGCTGCACACGGAAGTTTCTAGTATGAATAATCTCATGATCCCTTTGGGCCTGGGTGGCGGTCCAAATAAAAACAGGCAAGTCTTGGAATCCCCAGGTGCCTCAATCCACCCAGATGTGTGTTAGGTTGCCACCTTAGATAAATCCTTAATTATCAATCTCACATCTGTCATGGATATCACTCACCCAATCCACGTCTACTAGCATAGCCTGGCATAAGAAGCAAACGTAGAAGTAACTCCCAAAGGTTTGAAAAAAAAAACAGGTAATAGGTACTACCTCATCTACTTCCCATCCCACAATTTAATTAGATCCTAATCATGCAATGTGTGAAGATTGATCTAATGCAATAAAACTGGGTTGTAGAAAAGGTATGATCAAAGTGTTACTTGCCTTGCTGATGATCCGCGTAACCTAGAGATTCGAAGTAACAGGCGGCGCACTCCGGGTATTCTATCGCAGACAAACAACAAGCATACAATAAGTACTCATCTAATGCAGAGGTAAAACTCAACTAGAAGATCTAACCAGAAAGTTCAACTTAAGAACCCTGGTTTGCAAAAAGAATCAAATCGAACGAAGCAAAAGAAATCAAACGGCGAAAGAAAACAACTTCGTTCTAGTAATCTGGATCTAGGGCAAATTTTACAGTAGAAAAAACATGTTTAAGTTGATTATTCGGAAAGAGGGTTTCGAGACGAAACTCCAGGCGCTTGAATCGCCTGATTTCGATAAACGAGCGAATAGTTATACTAAAACGAAAATTGGATCAGAAATCGCGATCAGAAAATAACCGCGAAAAATCCGACGAAAAAGAAAAACGACGAACAGAATTTTTTTTAAACAGCACGGAAAACGAGGCGGCGGCGAACCTCGGGCGGCGCGCAACTCCGGCAGCGGCGGCGGCGGGCGGCAGCGGCGGCTGGGGCGGGGCTAGTGTTAGGCGGCGGCGGCTGGGCTATCTCTCGGCTCGGGCCTCGGGCGCCTTATAAAGGCCCCGGCCAGGGAGTCTTGGCCGAGTACGGCCCGTAGTCGGTTCCGTTTTTTTTAAATAACTCTGCTCGGAAGAAAAATAAAAAGAAATACTAAACTGACTCCAAAAATCACGAAATAAATTTTGCCGGGTTTCTAAAATTAAGCCCGATAAAGTGAACATTTATTTGGGCCCAAACTACAACTTTGAAAAACGTGCATTTTTCCTAAATTCAATTAAAAATACCGAAAAACTCCGAAATAAAACTTATTTGATTTTTTTATTAAATCCTCAATATTTCTATATTTTGGGAAAGTCATTTTATCCCCTCTCTCATATTTTTGTAATAGAAATAATTGATGATAAAATAAATAAAATCAAATGATCCTGTTTACATAATTTGAGAAAACTCAAATATGTAAATAACGAAATCCCCAACTCTCTCCGTGGGTCCTTGAGTTGCTTAGTATTTTCTAGGATCAAAACCAAAAGCAAAATAAAATATGATATGCATGATGATCTAATGTATAACATTCCAAATTGAAAATTTGGGATGTTACAGTTCTGTTTTAGACAGATTCTGTTTTTGATGCATAGTTTGCTTGTTTTGATGAAACTATCAATTTATATTAGTGGATTAAGCCATGAAAAAGTGATACTACAGTAGACACAATGCAAAAAAATATGAATTGGTTTGCAACAGTACTTAGAGTAGTGATTTGCTTTATTATAGTAACGGATCTGACCGAGTTTTCTGTTGAAGTTTTGTGTGGATGAAGTGTTCGATGATCGAGAAGGTCTCGATGTGAGAAGAAGGAAGAGAGGCAAGAGCTCAAGCTTGGGGATGCCCGAGGCACCCCAAGTAAATATTCAAGGAGAGTCAAGTGTCTAAGCTTGGGGATGCCCCGGAAGGCATCCCCTCTTTCTTCAACAAGTATCGGTATGTTTTCGGATTCATTTCGTTCATGCGATATGTGCAATCTTGGAGCGTCTTTTGCATTTAGTTTTCATTTTTATTTTATGCACCATGATGGTATGAGATAGTCCTTGGTTTATTTATAGAATGCTCATTGCACTTCACTTATATCTTTTGAGTTTTTCTTTATAGAATGCTTCATGTGCTTCACTTATATCATTTGAAGTTTGGATTGCCTGTTTCTCTTTACATATACAACCGCCATTTGTAGAATGCTCTTTTGCTTCACTTATATTTGTTAGAGCGTGGGCATAACTTTTGTAGAAAGAATTAAACTCTCTTGCTTCACTTATATCTATTTAGAGAGATGACAGGAACTGGTCATTCACATGGTTAGTCATAAAATCCTACATAAAACTTGTAGATCACTGAATATGATATGTTTGATTCCTTGCAATAGTTTTGCGATATAAAGATGGTAATATTAGAGTCATGCTAGTGGGTAGTTGTGGATTGTATAAATACTTGTGTTGAGGTTTGTGATTCCCATGCATGCACGTATGGTGAACTGTTATGTAACGAAGTTGGAGCATGAGGTATTTATTGATTGTCTTCCTTATGAGTGGCAGTCGGGGACGAGCGATGGTCTTTTCCTACCAATCTATCCCCCTAGGAGCATGCGCGTAGTACTTTGTTTCGATGAATAATAGATTTTTGCAATAAGTATGTGAGTTCTTTATGACTAATGTTGAGTCCATGGATTATACGCACTCTCACCCTTCCATCATTGCTGGCCTCTCTAGTACCGCGCAACTTTCGGCGGTACCATAAACCCACCATATACCTTCCTCAAAACAGCCACCATACCTACCTATCATGGCATTTCCATAGCCATTCCGAGATATATTGCCATGCAACTTTCATCATCATCATCATATACATGACTTGAGCATTCATTTCATATTGCTTTGCATGATCGTAAGATAGCTAGCATGATGTTTTGATGGCTTGTCCTTTTTTTTGATGTCATTGCTACGCTAGATCATTGCACATCCCGGTACACCACCGGAGGCATTCATATAGAGTCATATCCTTGTTCTAGATATCGAGTTGTAATATTGAGTTGTATGTAAATAAAAGTGTGATGATCATTATTAGAACATTGTCCCATGTGAGGTTATCAAAATAAAAGTGGCCAAAGAAGCCCCAAAAGAGAGAGAGAGAGAGAGAGAGAGAGAGAGAGAGAGAGAGAGAGAAAGAGAGAGGCCAAAGAAGCCTACAAAAAAAGAAAAAAAGAGGGAAAAAACAAAAAAACAAAAAAATGAGAGAAAAAGAGAGAAGGGGCAATGTTACTATCCTTTTACCACACTTGTGCTTCAGAGTAGCACCATGTTCTTCATATAGAGAGTCTCTTGAGTAATCACTTTCATATACTAGTGGGAATTTTCATTATAGAACTTGGCTTGTATATTCCAACGATGGGCTTCCTCAAATGCCCTAGGTCTTCATGAGCAAGCAAGTTGGATGCACACCCACTTAGTTTCAGTTAGAGCTTTCATATACTTATATCTCTAGTGCATCCGTTGCATGGCAATCCCTACTCACTCACATTGATATCTATCGATGGGCATCTCCATAGCCCATTGATACGCCTAGTTGATGTGAGACTATCTTCTCCTTTTTGTCTTCTCCACAACCACCATTCTATTCCACCTATAGTGCTATGTCCATGGCTCATGCTCATGTATTGCGTGAAAGTTGAAAAGGTTTGAGAATGCCAAAAATATGAAACAATTGCCTGGCTTGTCATCGGGGTTGTGCAGGATGTGAGTATTTTGTGTGAAGAAGATGGAGCATAGCCAGACCATATGATTTTGTAGGGATAACTTTCTTTGGCCATGTTATTTTGAAAAGACATGATTGCTTTATTAGTAGGCTTGAAGTATTATTGTTTTTATATCAAATGATAGACTATTGCTTTGAATCACTCATGTCTTAATATTCATGCCATGATTAGACATACGATCAAGATTATGCTAGGTAGCATTCCACATCAAAAATTATCTTTTTTATCATTTACCTACTCGAGGACGAGCAGGAATTAAGCTTGGGGATGCTGATACGTCTCCGTCGTATCTATAATTTTTTATTGTTCCATGCCAATATTATTCAACTTTCATATACTTTTGGCAACTTTTTATACTATTTTTGGGACTAACATATTGATCCAGTGCCTAGTGCCAGTTCCTGTTTGTTGCATGTTTTTTGTTTCGCAGAATATCCATATCAAATGGAGTCCAAACGGGATAAAAACTGACGGAGATTTTTTTGGAATATATATGATTTTTGGGAAGAAAACTCCACGCGAGACGGTGCCCGAGGTGCCCACAAGGCAAGGGGGCGCGCCCCTGACCCTCGTGGGCCACCCGTAAGGCGGTTGGTTCCCTTCTTTCGCTGCAAGAAAGCTAATATCCGGATAGAGACCGTGTCAAAATTTCAGCCCAATCAGAATTATGGATCTCCGGGAATATAAGATCTCCGGGAATATAAGAAACGGTGAAAGGGAAGAATCTGAGAACGCAGAAACAGAGAGAGACGGAGAGACAGATCCAATCTCGGAGGGGCTCTCGCCCCTCCCACGCCATGGAGACCATGGACTAGAGGGGAAACCCTTCTCCCATCTAGGAAGAGGGTCAAGGAGGAAGAAGAAGGAGGGGGCTCTCTCCCCCTCGCTTCCGGTGGCGCCAGAATGCCGCCCGGGGCCATCATCATCACCGCGATCTACACCAACACCTCCGCCATCTTCACCAACATCTCCATAACCTTCCCCCCCTCTATCTACAGAGGTCCACTCTCCCGCAACCTGCTATACCCTCTACTTGAACATGGTGCTTTATGCTTCATATTATTATCCAACCATGTGTTGCCATCCTATGATGTCTGAGTAGATTTTCGTTGTCCTATCGGTGGTTGATGAATTTCTATGATTGATTTAATTTGCTTGTGGTTATGTTGCTGTCCTTTGGTTCCCATCATATGATTGCGCGCGTGGATCACACCCTAGGGTTAGTTGTATGTTGATAGGACTATGTATTGGAGGGCAAGAGTGACAGAAGCTTCAACCTAGCATAGAAATTGATGCATACGGGATTGAAGGGGGACCAATATATCTTAATGCTATGGTTCGGTTTTACCTTAATGAACATTAGTATTTGCGGATGCTTGCTAATAGTTCCAATCATAAGTGCATAGAATTCCAAGTCAGGGATGACATGCTAGGAGTGGCCTCTCCCACATAATACTTGCTATCGGTCTAGTAAAGTAGTCAATTGCTTAGGGGCAATTTTGCAAGTCCTACCACCACTTTTCCACACACGCTATATTTACTTTATTGTTTCTTTATCTAAATAGCCCCTACTTTTTATTTACGTAATCTTTATTATCTTGCAAGCATATCCAACAACACCTACAAAGTACTTCTAGTTTCATAATTGTTCTAGGTAAAGCGAACGTCAAGCGTGTGTAGAGTTGTATCGGTGGTCGATAGAACTTGAGGGAATATTTGTTCTACCTTTAGCTCCTCATTGGGTTCGACACTCTTACTTATCGTAAACTGTTGCGATCCCCTATACTTGTGGGTTATCAGTGGATGACGGCGAGGCCTGGGAAGGGAATGACACGGAGCCAGGGAAGACTCGGCAGTTGTTTCCCACGCGGAGGGGAGTATGACTGTACGAGGGTTTACTGGTTCGTCTACCGTCGCTAGAGAATAACAACAGGTGTGGGTGAGTAGAGGGATGGCTAGGCCAGCGATCGGAGTACGATGGGGCGGTGAGGTCTGTGCGGCAGCACAGCCGGCCGCGGGGAGGAGGGAGCAGGCAGTCCTACCGGTGCTTGTTTGAGCGGTTGGAGCAGGAAGAGCAGAGATTGAAGAAGCACGAAGGTCGTTGCATGGACATCCAACAGTCACTACTTGTGTGTCAACCTTTTTTTAGGAAAGCCTCAAATCTGTGGAAAACAACATACAACCCATCTGCCATTATTTCTAATAATTTACAGCCCATTTGCTAATTCTTAAGGTTTTTTTGGAGCCAATATTCTTTTTGTTAGCATTACAGCCCATATTGTGGCCCTGGTTAAAAAATTATACGAAATTTTGCATATTTTGATGCGATCCGAACTGTTTTTAATCTCGAAATATCGAGTCACATTCAAACTGATTTTAAAAATAAATGTATACCAATATAAAATCCAACAAATTGTCCACGCATAAAAATCAATGCAATTTAAAATCTCGAAATGAAAAAAAGAAATTTGAAAATAATTGTCGGTTTGATGTGTTTTAAAAATGTACAACCCTTTTCTCATTACTAATAGGCCATTTTCTCAGCCAGCCGAATGAAGCTCTCATTGTCTTGAAAGATTTGCAGCCCAACAGGCCTGACAAAGCGACTTACTTGGCAAATCACAAAAAATCTGGGTTATGGCCGTGGACCCAGCTGCGGCCGTGGACCCAGCTGTCAGCCGAAGTCGGTCGTTGACCAAATTGACCACGCCACGCCGAGAGCACCAAGGCGGTTGACGATGGCGAGGCCTAGGAAGGGGACGACGCGGAGTCGGGGAAGACGCGGTAGTGGATGCCCATGCAGAGAGGAGTACGAGGGTTCACTAGTTCGGCTGCGGTGTGAGGCTGCCGTCGCCGCAAAATAACAGGGGGTGTGGGTGAGTAGAGGGATGGCCTGGTGTCGGGGGTTTGGTGCGACATATGCCAACGGATGGCTTATCATGGTGGGGGCGAGTAGAACGTCGCCGGTGCCTGGAAACGGGATGAGGCGAAGACATGCACGCCGGCGAATCTTACCCAGCTTTGGGGCTCTCCAGGGAGATAATACCCCTACTGCTGCTCTGCGGAGTCTCCGCATGATCACTATGGCAAAGTGCTTACATGGTTGCTCCTTGAGCTGTTTTCTGGTGGTGGGAGAGGGCAAGACTAGCTCTCTCCCTCCTATATGATTTGGTATAGAGCTAATGGGTTCCCCCCTTTGCATGGGTGCCCTGGAGGATTTATATAGGCCTACCCCCCAGGGGTACAATGGTAATCCGGCTGGGCGCGGGCCCAGCCGTCAGTGTCTCTGGCCTCCGTCTTCTCTGCTGACCGTTGGGGCCTGCCGACTGGCGGGCCCCGCCGACTGGCTGGGTACGGAGCCGTCAGGCCGCGTCCGCCGTGGGCAGGTCTTGCCGGCTGCTGATTACTGTAGCCGTACTTATGATGACGCGGGCTTGATCATGAGGTCATGGCAACAGCCCCGCCGCCTGGCGGGCGATTACTATTGCCACTCCCCATCTCATCTTGATTAATGGCGCGTGGGCCCCGGGGGAGGGCTCGGCCGACTCCCCTGGGCCGACTCCCGACGGGTCCGACTGGTGGTTCTCCCGCCGTCTCCCAAGGTCTCACTGACTGGTGGGCCCTGCTGCCTCCAGGCCGTATAGACAAGCCGTCGTCGGTGCAGGATTCGGCCCTGCGGTGCTGATGTCAGGGCCGGCATGGCAACAGTGCCACGCCGCACGGAGATCTTCCGGGGTACGGCGTGCTGTGGCCATGCCTGCCCTTGGTGAGGGGCGGGGGTGGGCTTTGCTGTAGCCACGCCCCTGCCTCATCCCCTTTGATGAGGTCATGAGGTTTGTTGGAGTCACAGGCCGACTCCCCAAAGCCGGCTTCTCTGGAAGTCGTCCATGGGACTCGGCCGTAAGCGGGCAGTCGGCCGCCTTGCCGTCGACTCCTCAGGAGGCGGCTCTTTGTCCTGGGGTCTTGAGGGGCGCAGCCTGCCCCGATGTCTTGAAAGGTTATGGGACTCGGGTTGGCCTACCCATGGCCCATTACTCCGACAGTAGTCCCCGAAGCTGGTGAGGCGCCACGGACGATCGGCCGAGAAGCCTCATCAGTTTCTCTTTCCGGGTGCTCGACACATGGTCTTTGATTGACTTCTGCTGGGCCGACTTGAAGGAGTCGGACTTGCTCAACTCGGACTCACTCAATTCCGACTCGCTCGGTATTTCGAACGTCGCGGCGGGATTTAAGTGGCGTGCTAGCTAAGCCTCCAGGCCGCCACCCGTTCTTGGCCTGTCACGCGAGGGCACGTGGCTAGGCCGTCCTGCCAGCCTACGCGCGCGACGGGATAGGCCCATAGGCGGGGCCCGGCACTACCGTGCCTCGGCGCCCGAGCGGATCCGCTGCGGCCCTGGTGGACGGTTGGGATTCCCGTGGAGTTACTGTGCGCAGTAACTTTATCGTGGATCATGGGGGTCGTGGGGTTGTGGGCCCAGTAAATCCCCACGTCCGCCCCCTCCGCTTCGCAGCCCACGAGGCTATAAGTAGGGGGAAGAGGGGGGCACGCGCGCCCCTCCTTCCCACTACTCCTCGTTCTCTTCCTCCTTGCCGCTCCTCGCTCTCCTCCTTCCTCTTCTCTTCATCGCTCCGCCGCACGCCCAAGCTCCGGCGAACGCTGCGGCGACAGCTCGCGATGAGTTCTTCCTCCGTCGCCGCGCCTCCCCCAGTGCGCTCCGGCACCTGGGACGGCTCCGAAGTTCATGAAGACCACATTGAGTTCCTCCGCCGGACCCGTCGGCTTCCCGGCGAGGATCGCGTGCAGGTGCGTCTTGCGCCGAAGGGGGAGATTTCCCCCGCACCGCAGGAGGGCGAGCGGGTCATCTTCCACTCGCACTGACTGCGCGGGCTGGGGCTACCGGCCAGCAGTTTATTCCGGTCCTTCCTGGAGTTCTACGGCCTCCAGCCGCACCACCTCACCCCCAACGCACTGGTGCTGTTGTCCGCCTTCGTGGCCATGTGCGAAGGCTTCCTCGGAGTCCTCCCCACCCTCGAGCTCTGGGGGGAGTTCTTCTTCTCCAAGCTTGGCACCCAGGCTGCGGGCGTGCCGGCTCAGTGCGGCGCTTTCATCGTCGTGCGAAGGTCGGGGGCCGACAATACCTTCCCCTCCATCTCATTGATCAAGTCGGTGAAGATGTGGCAGAGATCCTACTTCTACGTCAAGAACGCTTCCGCGAGGGGAGACTGGCTCAACTTGCCGGCTTTCGAAGCCGGGCCGCCGGCTGGGCGACTACCCAACTGGTCGTACCGGGCCAAGTCGCTGACGCCTGCGGGAGCCGGCGCCATCACGCGACTCCGAGTGCTGACGCAGTCGGAGGGTCTGACTGGTCCGGACCTGCTGACCGCCTTCGTTTCGCGCCGAGTTCTCCCACTCCAAGGCCACCCTCATATGATATGCCAGATGAGCGGGCACCGCGACCCGAGTCAGATGTGCACCAAGGACATGCCTCACGAAGAGGTGGCCTTCATGGTGAACTACCTCTCGGACAGCAGGCTCCTGGAGGACTGGTGATTCGGCAAGGAGCCGTACTCCCGCACCAACCCCCCGCCCGTGGTGAGTCGCCTTTCTTTTCTTTCTTTGGATTGTCTTCTTCTTGCCTAGTTTTGTTTTGACCAGTCGGCTTTGGTTAGAATCCCCTCCTTCACCCACCAGCCGGCACCTCGGGGCCGGCCCACGAGTTCCTCGCCGACCGGGAGGAGAGCAACGTCGACGACCCCGATCTAAGGGCGGCGGCTCTGGAAGATGATGCCAAGGGAGGAGGAGGAACAGCGGGCGACTTCAGGCCTTCGGCCACTTTCGCCGACTGGCCTGATGACGATGCCGAGGGAGAAGTCGCCCCTCGCCATCGGCCAGGAGCCAACCAGCCTGGCGCGGGTTCTTCTGCCGTGCCGGGCGCTCCAGGCTGCGGGAAGAAGCGCAGGGCCGTGCCGACCTTGTTCGGCAGTCGGCCGAAGAAGCCCAAGGGTTCGGCTGCGGCGACCCGGCGGGATGAGGCGGCCGCGAAGGCCATCCGCTTCTGTAAGGAAGTGAAGAAGCCGCCATTGGTCTCCGCGTAAGTATTCTGTCTTCAAAGTTTTATTCTTTCTTCATGATTTGTCTGAGTCTCTGCTTGCCCCTCTTGCTTCGGGGCTCCCCTCTCTCTTGAGAGGGTCACCGCCGCCTCTGTCATGGGGTCAGCGGAGACGTCCGCCACCACTCGGTGGATTGACCCCGCTGCTGACCTCCGGGAGGCGACGGAGCGGAATGCGAAGGAGAAGTGCAACGAAGAAGAGGCCCTCCGCCTAGAGAAGGCGGAGGCCGACAGGGCGGAGGCCTCCGCCAAGAAAAAACTAGCGGAGGCCGAAGCTGCCGCGGCGGTGAAGCAGCAGGCTGAGGAAGCCGCACGCCGCCAGTCGGCAGTGCTCGTCACCCCGTTGAACTCTGCACCGCCGCCTCCAGAGTTCATGGGGCAGACTGGGAAGCCGGCGGGGAGAACCCCGTCATGGAGGGGGAGGGCGGCGACCCCTGTATGTCGGATGCGAACGTTCCGCCGCCGTCTGAAGGTGCGCAGGGCGAGCAGCCGGCGGGCCCTCCGGTGCCGCCGACCAAAGACGAGGCCGTGGCAAGGCTACTCCTCCAAGTCGGCTCGCCAACGCGCAGCCGTCTGGAGAAGGCGACTTCGGCGCCCCATCCCCTGGAAACCAGCGCTGCCAGCTCGGCGATCCCAAACACCGAGGCGACGAGCGTCGTGCCCATTGTGTGGGTGCGAGGAGGCGACACAGGGCTGCTGAACCAGGCGCTTCTGGACGTCCAGGCGAAGCTTCATGCCGAGGGCGATGCTCTCCAGAATTGCACCAAGGCGTACCTGGCGTCGCGGGCAGCCGTCCGGGTATGTTTTCCCTTTTGGCCTTTTGTAGGATCGAAAGTATGTCTAGAGGGGGGGTGATTAGACTACTTGACCAAATAAAAACTTAACCTTTTCCAAATTTTAGTTCTTGTCAGATTTTAGCTAATTTAGGACAAGTCAAGCAAGCATGCAAAGAGTATATTGGCAGCGGAAAGTAAAGCATGCAACTTGCAAGAATGTAAAGGGAAGGGTTTGGAGAATTCAAACGCTATTGGAGACACGGATGTTTTTCCCGTGGTTCGGATAGGTGGTGCTATCCTACATCCACGTTGATGGAGACTTCAACCCACGAAGGGTAACGGTTGCACGACTCCACACAGGGCTCCACCCAAGGGTAACGGTTGCGCGAGTCCACACAGGGCTCCACCCACGAAGGGTCCACAAAGAAGCAACCACCCACAAAGGGTCCACGAAGAAGCAACCTTGTCTATCCCACCATGGCCATCGCCCACACAGGACTTGCCTCACTAGCGGTAGATCTTCACGAAGTAGGCGATCTCCTTGCCCTTACAAGCTCCTTGGTTCAACTCCACAATCTTGTCGGAGGCTCCCAAGTGACACCTAGCCAATCTAGGAGACACCACTCTCCAAGAAGTAACAAATGGTGTGTAGGTAATGAACTCCTTGCTCTTGTGCTTCAAATGATAGTCTCCCCAACACTCAACTCTCTCTCATAGGATTTGGATTTGGTTGAAAGAGGATTTGAGTGGAAAGCAACTTGGGAAGGCTAGAGATCAAGATTCATATGGTAGGAATGGAATGTCTTAGTCTCAACACATGAGTAGGTGGTTCTCTCTCAGAACATATGAGTTGGAATGGTGTGTGTGTTTTGATGGCTCTCTCTTCGAATGAGAAGAAGGTGGAGGGGTATATATAGCCTCCACACAAAATCCAACCGTTACACAGTTTTCCAATCTCGGTGGGACCGAATCAACAAGCTCGGTCGGACCGAAAATGTAAACCTAGTGACCTTTAGTGATTTTCGGTGGGACTGACATGCAACTCGGTAGGACCGATATGGTTAGGGTTTGGGCATAATGTAATCTCGGTGAGACCGATTACACAAACTTGGTGAGACCAAATTTGGTAATTAGCTAACCAGAGAGTTGGTCAGGCAAACTCAGTGGGACCGATTTGCTCTTTCGGTGAGACCGAGTGGAACTCGGTGAGACCGAAAAGTTACAAAGGGGAAACACTGAGTTTACATTGCAATCTCGGTGGGACCGATTCGCTCTTTCGGTGGGACCGAAAAGTTACAAAAGGGAAACAGAGAGTTTGCAACCCCATCTCGGTGAGACCGAGATCCCTATCGATAGGACCGAATTGCTAGGGTTTGGCAGTGGCTAATGACAAGTGAAACTCGGTGGCGCCGGATAGGAAGAATCGGTAGGACCGAGTTTGGCTTAGGGTTTAGGTCATATGTGGATATGGGAAAGTAGTTGAGGGTTTTGGAGCATATCACTAAGCACATGAAGCAAGAGGCTCATTAAGCAACACCTCATCCCTCCTTGATAGTATTGGCTTTTCCTAAAGACTCATTGTGATCTTGGATCACTAAAATATAAAATGAAGAGTCTTGAGCTTTTGAGCTTGAGCCAATCCTTTGTCCTTAGCATTTTGAGGGTTCCACTTTCACATCCATGCCATGCCAATCATTGTGCTTTCCTGAAATAATCATCTTGGAATAGTATTAGCTCAATGAGCTATATGTTGTTATGAATTACCAAAACCACCTAGGGATAGTTGCACTTTCAATCTCCCCCTTTTTGGTAATTGATGACAACATATAGATCAAAGCTTCGACAAATGATAATAAGCAAGAAATATATCGTCGCTTTGAGAAGTATGTGATAAGTAAGAGCTCCCCCTAAATTTGTGCATATTTAAAATTTGCTTTGGACTGCAAATGCACAAAGAGCTAGAGTCATGGGTTACTCTTCCATGTCACATACATCTTGGTGGAGCGCTCAAAATGATAAGAATGAAATACATGCACTCATCACCAAGAAAAGTGAATGATCACACAAGATAGATAGGATAAAAGTATTAAGCAAGCATTAAGTGTAGCTTATGATCAAACACATGATCATCAATGTCTCACAAATAATGACGTAGTATCTCAGGCACTCAAAAGCAAACAAGTTCGAAAAACCACCAAATAAAGCAAGAGAGAAAAGCAACACTCTCTCTCGAAGCCTATGATCTATACATCTTCTCCCCCATTGGCAACAAGTTACCAAAAAGTTCCTAGAAAATGCATAGCACTAGATCGACGCTCAGGCTTGATCTTCAGGTGGTGGTGGAGTCCGGATCACTCCAAGGACGAAGGCTTCGGTAGATGCTGAAGTAGTCGCTGGAGTTGGAGCTGAAGTAGATGCTGGAGCTGGTGGAACTGAGGCTGTGGCTGGTGCTGAGGTGGTGGCTCTTGTGTCAGCAACTGGCACGGCAGATGACCTCGGGCCTCGTGGCACTCTGGTAAAGGCATGAGTGGTAGTCCTGCCTCTCCTCTCCTGCATGTCCTCCTGGAACTGCTCCACTGCAGACTGAACTTCCGTTACCTTGACATCCAAGTCATAGAACTTCTGTTCCATGATTCTCTCTAGGCTCTGCTGATTCTGAGTGAGGGTGGCCAGACTTTGCTCAATCCTCAGTGTGGATGCAATCAAGTAACCAAGCTGCTCTTGTTTAGTCTTCAAGAAATACTCAGATGCCTCCTCTTGAGTAGGCATCTTGGCAGCTTTCTCCTTCCTCGCCTTCTCCTTCTTCGTGTATGCTTGGGCAGATGATGGCTCGTTCTCAGTCATGACAACTTGATTGTCCTCGAAATCTGGACGGATGGGCAGGTGTTCCTTGTCCAATAGATATATGCCCGTGCCCATCTTGGAGTTGATGAGCTCCTGAATTTGAGGGGCATATCCGCAGCTCCTCTTCTAATCTGATGCAGTCCTCTTGATTGTTTCCACTATGAGGCTCATCACCTTGAACTTCTGAGGCACATCAAACACATGTAGCAAGTTGATAGCATGGCCTCTGATCATCTTGTTATCTCGAGACTTGGGCAGTAAGGTGTGCCTTAGTATCCAATTGATCGTAGGCAGTCCTGACAGAAGGTAATGCACAGACCCAAATTTGAAGGTGTCAAGAGCTTCATTGGGAATTTCCTTGTACATATTGGACATGGAGTTATGGTCCATCTTATTCTTGGCATAGATATCCAAGTCATCATCTTGCTCCTCTGGGGCATTAATGATTTGTGCCCACTCAGCAACTGTGGATTGGTACCTTGTACCCACAGACATCCATGTGATCCTCCCATCTGGATAAAAGTGTGCCGTGGAGTAGAATTGCATGATCAGTTCCTCGTTCCACTTTGTGAGCTTCTGCCCAACAAAGTCAGCTACTCCACAAGCATTAAAGCTGTCATATACTCCTGGGTAGTGTTCCTCCTTCTCCTGCATGTAGGTCCAGTCAACCCATCTCATGTCACAGACAATTGGCTTCTTATCTAGCAGCATTGTCTCATAGAAATCCTGCTGCTCCTTGGTGTGAAACCTGTAGTCCATGGCAGTCCTTTTTCTTGAAGCATATGGGTCTGCTTCTCTCCACTTCCTCAGCCCTGAATCTCTCCTGAGCTTCATATCCTCAGCCACAGGATGAGCATCGTTGTGGTCTAGGATCTTGGGCTTTAGCTTTCTCAGGACATTCTCTTCCTCTTCTTCAGCAACAGTCTCAGGCACTGGGGCCTTGTTCTTCTCAGCTGCAGGAATGCTCCTTGTATTTATCTGAGGCTTTGGCTTTGGAGCTGACTTGGCCTTGGAAGCAGCTCCCCCTGATTTTATGGCATCTCCCATTAGCTTGGGTGCCTTGGGCGCTGGTGCATCTACCTCTTCTTCCTCTTCTTCTTCCATGATGGAATCTTTGCCAAGCACTCTAGCCACATTCTTCTTCACCCTTTCCTTTCTTTTCTTGCCCTCAGCTGCAACTGGCTCTTGGGGAGTGGGCTTCTCAGTTGAGGCTCTTGCCTTTGACATGGGCTACCTGCCTGCTGGCCTTTTGATTTTCAGACCTGGCTTAGTGCCTTGAGCTGGCTCAACTCTCTTGGAAGTGGCCTCTTCCTCTGCCACATAGTCCTCATCTTCGGAATCTGAAGTCCTCTTCTTCCTTTGTCTCGTGGCAGCCTTTGGCAAATTGCTAGGAGTGCTCCTGCTACCTTCATCAGATGAACTAGAGGGACTAGTGCCCTCACTCATCACCACTTGCTGCTCTGACATATTTTGGCTATCACTTTGATCAGACATGCTGCAAACTGACTGCTGACCCTGTGAATAGATTATAGATGAGATAGAAAAGATGAGCATCACAAAATGCAGAGATTTTTTTGCAAAAGAATGATCCAAAAACTTAGTTTTAGTTTCCCACTGATATCATCTCGGATCTACCAATTTTCAAACTCGGTGATACCGAAGCAGTTTTGGAACCTAAACTAGTGAACTCGGTAGGACCGAGTCACAGTTCGGTGGCACCGAGACTGCTAGGGTTTCACTGAGTTCAAAAATCGGTCACACCGATAAGTAATTCTCGGTCAGACCGAGTCTCACTTGTGCAATGGCAAGAGCCAAATCGGTGGGACCGAGTTTTTCAACTCGGTGGGTCCAAGATGGTTTCGGCGGAAACCTAACCCTAAAATTTTCGAATCAAACCTAATCTACGGGCGTTTTGACTGGATAGGAGTGTTTCAATCGTGGCAAGAATCATGAAGAACACAATGTGCTAGGAATTGGACGGGGAATAGCACTGTGATCAAGTCCATACCCTAGTTCGGCGGAGACTTGCTACGGCGGCAACGGCAGGGTAGAATTCCCGTTGACGGCGACGGAGACCAGCGACTGGAGGCTGCTGGCGGCGAGAAGACGATCCGGAGACCACGAGGGTAGAGCAGGCTATCGCGCGGGCGAAGGGGTTCGGAGAAATTTCCAAAATTTTGCCCGTGACTATATATAGCCCGACCCTGTCGGTGTGACCGAGTGGAACAACTCGGTGGCACCGAGATTCATAACTGCAAGCAGTTACTGAAACTCGTTGTGACCGAAAGGTTCAAATCGGTTGCACCGAGATCGAAAACCTAGATCAACTTAATGATCTCGGTAGGACCGAAGGTGGAGTATCGGTCAGACCGAGAATCATAAAGAGGTTTTGGAAGTTTAAGTCTATGACAAATCGGGGACTCTGAGTGCTCCTCACACAGAGTGGTTCGAATCTGACTTGATCAAATTTTGTGATGCAGCATGAATAGAGTTTGAGACGAGAAAAGCATAGATAGCTAGAGGGGGTTCTTAGGCATTCTTGTCCATCCACTTGGCAAAAGACGATAAAACCAAACAATCAAAACAACAAGTGGATGTCCTCGAATGAGTAAAATATGCAACCATCATGCTCACACAATAAGATGGCAAATGAAATATGTGGCAAGGCATGCACAACCAATTCTAGCATCTATCAAGCAATTTGCGATGACTAGGTCATCTATATATGAGTATATTGACTTAAGAGTCAAGTGAGAACACTTGATCATAGGTCATACTCATCGTTTAAGCTCAAGTGGGGTTACCACTTTTACATAACGCATTGTTGTGTTCACATCTTTAGAGTTGCTTTAGCTCAAGTCTTAGAGTAAAGCTCCCCCTAGATGTGATATCCCCCCTAAGAGGGATGAACTAACCTTGGGTTTTGTCGATGATGACTTCATGTAGATGTTGAAGATGTGGATGCTCAATGTTGATGTAGATCACTTGGAGCTATCCATTTGAGTGAATTGCACTTTCAATACCTACATGGGTTAGTCCCACAAGGAACAAAAAAGGATATCCATAGACATAGAGTGATGCACACACAAGATGATGTCCATGAAAACTTTTAGGTTACCTTGTCCCTTGTCTTACCAACAAGAGGGTTTGTGACTCCTTGAACTAGTGCAAGATGTGGAAGTTGATTGCACTTGTTCTTGCCAAAAAGATAAGAGTGAAGTATGTTGGCGGAGTCACCCTCAAGAACTCTCTAGTTCTTCTTCTTTTGGATCCACATCCTCTTGATGGGAATCCTTGGAGTTGTAGTCGTACTTGATGAAGTGGAACTTGAAGTAGTCTTGGGAATCCACTTGACTAAGGTCTTAGGAGCTTCTTCAAATGCATCAATTTCCTCTTGAAGCTTGTCCTTGCCTTTTTGCTTGTAGTCTTGTGGTGGAAGATCATCTTGAGCTTATGTCCCCTTGAAAGAAGCATCATACTTCTCTTGTTGAGGGACAAACTTTGTTTTGGGGTATTGATCTTCTTCCCACTCAACTCCATTGGCATTGAACTTTCATTCAAAACCAACACCTTGATTCTTTCGATGCATTCCTTGCTTGCGCACAATTTCCTCGAATTGCTTACTCCCGGCAAGGCTTTTGTACACTCCTTTCTCTATAATTCCCTTCAATAAGCTATTTTGTTGCTCAAGTGTAACTTGGCTAAGAGAATCATTAGTGGAATCAAGAGAACTACTAGAAGAAACAATATTGGATTTGACATGATCACTGTTACTGCTAGAGGAAGAATCTTTCTTGTTCTTGTTACTAGACTTGACTTGAGGCATGTAAGTGGATAAGAGTAAACGCTTGGCAATGTAGGAAGAACTTTTCTTGCGGAGATCATCATTGATTGCTTTTAAGAACTCATGCTCTTGCTCAAGATTGAGCTTCTCAAAGCGTAATTTCTCATGAGCTCTTAAAAGTTCTCGATGATCTTCGAAGATGGTTTCATGAGCTAACTTAAGAGTGTTTAGTTATTTAGTTAGGGCCTCAATCTTCTCCTTATCATTGTCATTCGTTTTATCTTGATTAGCATGTTTAATTGACATTTCATCATAGTATTCATCACTAGAGTTGTCAACAAGCAAATCATCACCTAACAAGTCATCTTCATCACTATTGAAATCAACATACTCGGGGTGTGTTACCTTAGGACCTTTGGCCATGAAGCATCTTCCAATTCCTTCATTTGGTGAGTTAAATATGTCATAGGAGTTGGTTGACACAAGTGCTAGACCGGCAACACCTTCATCTTGAGTATCTTCGGAGCCGGAGTAATAACTTCTCTCGGAGTGGCTATCGGAGTAGGAGCCGGATACCCATTCACCAACATGAGCTTGATGTCTTCGTCTTGTGTAGCTCCTTGATGATTTTTTCCTTCCTTTCCGAATCCTTGCTTCTCCGTGAGTATCTTCGTTCATAACGATCATCTCTACTCCTTCTCTCTCTTGGTGGTGATCCTTTGCTTCTTCTTTTTGGAGAATCTTCTCTTCTCTTGTAGGGAGCCGTACACTCATTGGAGTAGTGTCCGGGTCTTCCACAATTGTAGCAGTTTCGCTCTCGACTAGAAGATCTTTTGTCATTGTAGGACCTTGACTTGGAGCTTCTATCTTTGCTTCTACTCTTGTAGAACTTGTTGAAGTTCTTCACCATTAAGCTCAATTCTTCATTGAAGTCTTGTTTCTCACTTGATGATGTAGGGGCTTCACATGAGGCTTTATAGGCACCACTTGATTTGTTGTGAAGTTCCTCTTTATCCTTAGGTGACATCTCATGAGCAACAATTCTTCCAATCACCTCCGTTGGCTTGAGATCTTTGTAATTGGGCATCATTTGGATCAATGTGCACACGATATCATATTTTCCATCCAAGGCTCTTAGAATCTTCTTGATGATGAATTTATCGGTCATCTCTTCACTTCCTAAGCCGGCAATCTCATTTGTGATGAGAGCAAGCCTAGAGTACATTTCAGCGACACCTTCACCATCCTTCATCTTGAACTTGTCAAGTTGGCTTTGAAGCACATCCAACTTGGATTCCTTGACAGAGTCGGTACCTTCGTGCATATCAATCAAAGTGTCCCAAATTTCCTTTGCATTCTCAAGGCGGCTGATTTTGTTGAATTCTTCGGGGCACAATCCGTTGAAGAGAATATCACAAGCTTGAGCATTGTATTGCAACATCTTCAACTCATCCGCGGTAGCTTCACGGTTCGGTTCTCTCCAATCAAAGAAGTCACTTTGCAAACCAACACACACAATAGCCCAAACGACGGGGTTAGGTCCAAGAATATGCATTTTCATTTTATGCTTCCAACTAGCAAAATTAGTACCATCAAAGTAAGGACCTCTACGGTGATAATTTCCCTCGCTAGACACCATACTCTCCTAGGTTGTGAAACCAAGGCTATGGCCACCAAAAGCTATGGAGATCAAAGCAAATGGAGACCAAAGCTCTGATACCACTTGTAGGATCGAAAGTATGTCTAGAGGGGGGGGTGATTAGACTACTTGACCAAATAAAAACTTAACCTTTTCCGAATTTTAGTTCTTGTCAGATTTTAGCTAATTTAGGCAAGTCAAGCAATCATCACATGATTCAAGCAAGCATGCAAAGAGTATATTGGCAGCGGAAAGTAAAGCATGCAACTTGCAAGAATGTAAAGGGAAGGGTTTGGAGAATTCAAACGCTATTGGAGACACGGATGTTTTTCCCGTGGTTCAGATAGGTGGTGCTATCCTACATCCACGTTGATGGAGACTTCAACCCATGAAGGGTAACGGTTGCGCGAGTCCACACAGGGCTCCACCCAAGGGTAACGGTTGCGCGAGTCCACACAGGGCTCCACCCGCGAAGGGTCCACGAAGAAGCAACCACCCACAAAGGGTCCACGAAGAAGCAACCTTGTCTATCCCACCATGGCCATCGCCCACACAGGACTTGCCTCACTAGCGGTAGATCTTCACGAAGTAGGCAATCTCCTTGCCCTTACAAACTCCTTGGTTCAACTCCACAATCTTGTCGGAGGCTCCTAAGTGACACCTAGCCAATCTAGGAGACACCACTCTCCAAGAAGTAACAAATGGTGTGTAGGTAATGAACTCCTTGATCTTGTGCTTCAAATGATAGTCTCCCTAACACTCAACTCTCTCTCATAGGATTTGGATTTGGTTGAAAGAGGATTTGAGTGGAAAGCAACTTGGGAAGGCTAGAGATCAAGATTCATATGGTAGGAATGGAATGTCTTGGTCTCAACACATGAGTAGGTGGTTCTCTCTCAGAACATATGAGTTGGAATGGTGTGTGTGTTCTGATGGCTCTCTCTTCGAATGAGAAGAAGGTGGAGGGGTATATATAGCCTCCACACAAAATCCAACCGTTACACAGTTTTCCAATCTCGGTGGGACCGAATCAATAAGCTCGGTCGGACCGAAAATGTAAACCTAGTGACCGTTAGTGATTTTTGGTGGGACTGACATGCAACTCGGTAGGACCGATATGGTTAGGGTTTGGGCATAACGTAATCTCGGTGAGACCGATTACACAAAATCGGTGAGACCGAATTTGGTAATTAGCTAACCAGAGAGTTGGTCAGGCAAACTCGGTGGGACCGATTTGCTCTTTCGGTGAGACCGAGTGGAACTCGGTGAGACCGAAAAGTTACAAAGGGGAAACACTGAGTTTACATTGCAATCTCGGTGGGACCGATTCGCTCTTTCAGTGGGACCGAAAAGTTACGAAAGGGAAACAGAGAGTTTGCAACCCCATCTCGGTGAGACCGTGATCCCTATCGGTAGGACCGAATTGCTAGGGTTTGGCAGTGGCTAATGACAAGTGAAACTCGGTGGCGCCGGATAGGAAGAATCGGTAGGACCGATTTTGGCTTAGGGTTTAGGTCATATGTGGATATGGGAAAGTAGTTGAGGGTTTTGGAGCATATCACTAAGCACATGAAGCAAGAGGCTCATTAAGCAACACCTCATCCCTTCTTGATAGTATTGGCTTTTACTAAAGACTCAATGTGATGGTGGATCACTAAATTATAAAATGAAGAGTCTTGAGCTTTTGAGCTTGAGCCAATCCTTTGTCCTTAGCATTTTGAGGGTTCCACTTTCACATCCATGCCATGCCAATCATTGAGCTTTCCTGAAATAATCATATTGGAATAGTATTAGCTCAATGAGCTATATGTTGTTATGAATTACCAAAACCACCTAGGGATAGTTGCACTTTCACCTTTGTTTTTCTTGTTCCTCTCTATGGGGGCACGCCAGTGCACCCACTGGGTGTAGTCCCCGAGTTTCGGGCTGGCTGTTGAGCAGGCAGCCCGGAACATTAATTGATGAACTTTGGGTATTAACTTTTTGTCTGAAACGTTCGTCACAGATTACCACAACCTCCACGTCACTGCATTCAACCGTAACGTTGAAGAGCTGGGCAAGCAGACCGCCGATTTGTCGGAGAGCCGGAGTAAGTCCTTTTCCTTCTTCGAGGGGGTGCGCTGGCGCACCCGTGGGCTGTAGTCCCCGAGATTCGGGCCGACTGCTGAGCAGTTGGGCCGGATCTCCCCGGCGACCTTCTTTACTGGTGGCTTGACGCCTTCTTTCTTTCATCTTCTCAGGGGCCAACGCTGCTCTTCAACAGCAGCTGAGCGACGCCAACTCCGCTTTGCGTGCCAAAGAGGAGGAGTGCAGCAAGCTCGCCACGGAGCGCGATCTGCTGGCCACTCAATTGGCACAACAGAAGGAGCTGCTTGTGAAGTCGCGGAGGGAGGCGGAGGAGACAGAAACCGCCCTCTTGGCCGAGTTCGCGAGCGAGCGCTCCTCCTGGTCTGACAAGGAGGCGCTGCTGTCCTCCGGCTTCCACGAGATTGAAGACATCGTTGATGGTGAGCATCTTTATTTTCTTTCTTCAAGCTGCCGATTTAAGTCGTGTCGACTCCTGGTTTTTGACTAGCTTCGTCGTTTCTTCGCGTCTTTGCAGACTTCTTCCCTGGGCAGTCGCAGGCCGCCATCCAAGCCATCGAGGCTGACCGTGAAGGTCGGAGGGCGGAGGGCGCAGAGATTGCCGCCGATGCCCCCCGAACTCTTGACGAGCACATCCTGAGCATCGAGGCTCGCCTCCGGCCGGCTCACCGGATGCTGCGCCGGCTTCAGCGTGTCGGTGCCCAGGCGATTGCTGCCCTGTGGCCGGATATGTAGGCTCCGCGCACCCCCAGCCTGACGGCCGACTGGCTGGAGGTCGCGGCTGGTCGTCTTGAGGCCTGGAAGGGCTCTTCGGCCCGAGCTGGAGCGCGTCGGGCCTTGGAGTTCATCAAGGCATGATATCCGGGGCTGGACCTAGACCGGCTGGCCACGCTTCGGTCGGAGGCCCAGCCGGAGCTGGCGGCCGCGGAAGACGCCCTCGTCAAGCGTGCTGCGGCGATCGCCGAGTACACCTACACCAGCATCTTCATCCCCGAGCGGTCTAAAGACGGCGAGGAGGTACCGCTGGAGTGGTTTGGGATGAACCCAGACTACGGTGAGGACTCGACGGAGGTGATTGGCTCCAGCGTCGAGGAAGAGGGCGAGGCGGAGACACCAGAAGATGGAGCAGACTGCCAGCCTCAACTCGACCGTGCCTCCAGCAACGAGCCGCGTGCAACCGACCCGACTGCTGCCGGAGGCGATCAAGCCGAGACTAGCCAGCCGGCCGCCCCGATGCCTAACGCTGGCGCCTCCTCCGACCCTCCGAGTTCGTCTGCTGCTTCCTAAGCTGCCGCTGTATCTTTGTTTTGTCTTCTTTAGTAGTCTTTGAAGAACTTTGTTAATTCGCACAATTCCACCCGCGGGGTGTATTTTGAACCTCTACTCGACAATTCGGCCAAGGGCCTATGTTATGTAAATATATATATCTATTTTTTTCTTGCTCATTGCTCTTTTGGCTTTTTTCCTTTGCCGCTTTCTCTTAGTTGCCTGCCTTGCTAGTTGCCTGCCTTGCCAATCGGACATCCCCTCTGCGGACTGTCGCTGGATCAAGTGCTAGGCTACTTTGGGAAAGCAAGTACTTAGGCGTTTTCAAGATTTTTTTTGAGCAAGTTAGATAGAAGAGGGCAATCCGACTATCCAAGAGTCGGTTTGTGAGAAAGGCTGGAAGCTGTCTTGAGCTATGTTTTATGCTTTGAGTCCTTAGCCATTTTTCATGCGAATGCCCATTCTACCTTACTGCTGCCCACCGTACAGTCGCTCTGCGAGCTGCGGCTTCTAACAGGAGATGGTTTAGGCGTTTACACACTACTTGTCCGACTGCAGGAAGCATTTCATAGTGCAAGGCGGCAAGTCCCCGGGCCGACTTGTCGAGCCCGGTGCCAAACGACATAAAAAGGAGTAACATACTCGCAGTCATAATTTTTATCATACAGACAAAAGAGGGCAGTCCCCGAGCTCGCCTCGGGGGGCCCGAAGTCTTGGTACTTTAATACAAAAGGTAGCATGGTACATACTGCATCAACTATAAAATCTTCGAAGGAGATTTGCATTCCATGGCCGCTCTGTCTCCTTGCCGGAGTCATCCCTCTTGCATGCTCGGGGCTTCTGAGCGTCGATCAGGTAGTAGGAATTGTTGCCTAGTACTTTGCTGATGATGAAAGGGCCTTCCCAAGGCGCCGACAGCTTGTGCTGGCCGGCTGTTCGCTGGATCAGCCGGAGCACAAGGTCGCCTTCTTGGAAAGATCTTGGCCTGACCTTCCTGTTATGGTATCGGCGCAGGCTCTGCTGGTAGATGCTGGACCGGCTGAGTGCCAACAGCCGGCCCTCTTCCAGCAGATCGACACCGTCTTGTCGTGCTTCTTCTGCTTCCTCCTCGGTGTACATGGTGACTCGTGGGGAGTCGCACTCTATGTCCGTTGGGATGACGGCTTTGGCACCGTAGACAAGGAAGAAGGGCGTGAAGCCGGTTGACTTGTTTGGAGTCGTGTGCAGACTCCAGAGGACGGCTGGCAGCTCGTCGAGCCAGGAGCCAGCCGAGCGCTCTAGAGGCTCGATCAACCGAGGGTTGATGCCGGACAGGATGAGGCCATTTGCTCGCTCCACTTGGCCGTTTGACTGCGGATGGGCGACGGACGCTAGGTCTAGTCGGATGCCCTGTGTTGCGCAGAAACGGGCCAAGGTGCCTTTGGCGAAATTTGTGCCGTTGTCGGTGATGATGCTATGTGGTATGCCATACCGAATTGTGATATCGGAGATGAAAGTTACGGCAGTCGGACCGTTCAGCTTCTTGATTGGCTTTGCTTCTATCCACTTGGTGAACTTGTCCACTGCGACAAGTAAGTGAGTTAAACCACCTCGTGCTGTTTTGAATGGTCCCACCATGTCTAGACCCCAAACTGCGAAAGGCTAGGCAATGGGGATGGTCTTGAGTGCAGAAGCTGGCTGGTGCGGCTTGGAGCTAAACTTCTGACACCCTTTGCATTTTTGGACCAGCTCCTTGGCCTCTTCCAAGGTAGTTGGCCAGAAGAAACCGTTTTGAAAGGCTTTGGCGATGAGTGCTCTTGAAGCCGCATGGTGGCCGCACTCGCCTTGATGGATGTCTTTGAGAATCGCTTGGCCTTGCTCTGGCTCTACGCAGCGCTGGTAGACACCAGTGACGCTGCGCCTGACCAGCTCTCTGTTGACTATGGTGTAGGCTGCCGCCTGGCGTTGTATTTGCCGAGCTGAAGTTTCATCCGTCGGCAGCTCTTTGTTTACCAGGAATTTGAGGATGGGTTGGGCCCATGAGGGTGCTGCTACTTCTTCGACTGCCAGAACTACGACTTGGACGAGGGCGGTTGGGCTGGGAGGCGGCGGGTTGGAGTCAACAGCCGCTTGCTGGTTTGATGAAGTCCCCAGGCCGACTGGCGCGGTCCTTGGGCCGAGTTCTGGAATCTTTGAGTCCGCCACCGTAGTCCCCGGGCCAGGTTTGGTTGTGGCAGCTTTTGGGTCTTCCACAAAAATCCTTGTTCCGACTGCCGGAGCTCTGGAGTCGGATCCGCCGTCTTCGGGAGGAGCCGGCACAAAAATGGAGTCTGATTCTGGTGAAGGCTTGATAGACGGCTTAAGGAGGCGTTGAAGGGCGACGCCAGATGGTATTGCTTGGCGGGTAGAACCTATTCGTGCCAAGGCATCTGCTTGGTCGTTGTCGTTTCTTGGCACATGGAGAAACTCGCACCCTTTGAAATACCCGTTGAGTTGCTGCACGAGGAAACGGTAGCTCGCCATGTTTGCATCTTTCGCGTCCCAGTCGCCAGATGATTGCTGGACCACTAAGTCCGAGTCGCCATAACACAAGATCTGGCGGATGCCAAGCTCTTTGGCAAGCCGGAGCCCGTGAATGAGCGCCTCGTACTCGGCGACGTTATTGGAGGCGGCGAAGTGGATTTGCAGCGCATACTTGAGCTTGTCGCCTTCGGGAGAGGTGATGACGACGCCGGCTCCCAAGCCAGTGCGCATCTTGGAGCCGTCGAAATGCATCCGCCAATGGGTGGAATCGGGTGCTAGAGGTAGGTACTGGGTCTCGGCCCAGTCGACGAGGAAGTCGGCCAGTGCTTGTGATTTGATAGCGGTGCGGGGCTGGTAGTGGATGGTGTAAGGAGCCAGCTCTATGGCCCAATTGGCCACTCGACCAGAAGCATCTCGGCTACCGATGATCTCGGCAAGTGGGGCCGTGCAGGCCACCGTGATTGGATGCTCTTGGAAGTAAGGCTTCAATTTCTTGGCAGCAAAGTGTACGCCATAGCACATCTTCTGGTAGTGGGGGTAGTTCTGCTTGGAGGTCGACAGTACCTCGCTCAGGTAATATACCGGTCTCTGGACAGGCAGCGCCTTGCCTTCCTCCTTGCGCTCCACTACAATGACTGTGCTGACTACTCGGCTGGTGGCGGCGATGTACAGGAGGATAGGTTCCTTGGGAGTCGGAGCCGCCAGGACGGGTGGAGTAGTCAGCATCTTCTTCAACTAGTGAAAAGCTTCGTACGCCTTATGGTTCCACTCGAAAAAAGTGGTCTTCTTCATGAGTTGGTATAAGGGGAGAGCTTTCTCGCCCAGCCGACTGATGAATCGGCTGATGGACGCTAAGCAGCCGGTGAACTTCTGCACATCCAGCAGTCGGTTGGGTACCTCCATTCTCTCAGTGGCCTTGATTTTTACTGGGTTGCATTCTATGCCGCGTTCAGAGACCAGGAAACCTAGCAGCTGGCCGGCTGGTACTCCGAAGACACACTTGTCGGGGTTGAGCTTGATCTAGAACCGGCGCAGGTTCTCAAAGGTCTCCTTGAGGTCTTCCAGCAGTGTCCCACGCTTTTCCGTCTTCACCACCACGTCGTCCACGTAAACGTGGGCATTCCTGCCGAGCTGCTTGAGGAGGCACTTCTGCATGCAACGCTGAAAGGTGGCGCCAGCGTTCCTTAAGCCGAACGTCATGGTGAGGTAGCAGAAGGCTCCAAACGGCGTGATGAAGGCGGTTTTCAGTCTGTCAGCCGGGTTTAGCTTGATCTGGTGATATCCTGAGTATGCATCGAAAAAACTCAACAGCTCGCATCCGGCTGTGGAGTCTATCACCTGATCGATTCTTGGCAAAGCGAATGGATCCTTAGGGAAGGCCTTGTTGAGGCTCATGTAGTCAATACACATTCGACACTGCTTGTTCTTCTTTAGTACCAGGACCGGATTTGCTAGCCATTCTGGAAAGAACACTTCCATAATGAAGCCGGCTGCTAGGAGTCGGGCTATCTCTTCTCCGACAACTCTTCTCTTCTCTTCTGATAAGCGGCGCAGGGGCTGTCTGACCGGTTTTGCATTAGATCGGACATGTAACTGGTGCTCGGCAAATTCCGTCGGTACACCTGGCATGTCTTTGGGGGACCATGCGAAGATGTCCCAATTCTCACGGAGGAAATCGACGAGCTCGCCTTCCTATTTGCTGTCGAGGTTTGTACCTACGATGGCGTACCTCTCTGGGTGCTCCGGGTCCAAGGGTATCTTCTTTGTCTCTTTGGCCGGCTTGAACGAACCCTCAGCCTCCGACTCTTTTGGGTTGGGCGATACCTCAGGCTGCTTGCCGGCCATTGCCACAACTCTCTCAAGGAGTCGCTTCTCAGCCGCGATTACCAGGGACTTGGCCAGCCGACTGCTCTCAGCTGCGCAAGCAGACGACTTCCGGTAGTCGCCAGCCACAGTCAGAATTCCCCTGGAACTGGGCATCTTCATCTTGAGGTAGGCATAGTGGGGGACCACCATGAACTTGGCCAAGGCAGGTCGGCCAAGCAGCGCATGGTATGGGCTCTCAAGATCCACCACCTCAAACCAAACGGGCTCTCTACGGAAGTGATCTTTGTCCCCAAAGAGGACGTCCATCAGGATCTTGCCGATTGGCGAGCAGGAAAGCCAGGAACAATGCCATGGAAAACAGTTCGGCTATTCTGAAGCTGTCTTTGCTTGATCCCTAACTTCTCCATGGTGTCCTTGTACAGGATATTGATGCTGCTGCCCACGTCTATCAGAACTTGCGAGAAACGCGCGGCTCGTCTGTCCATAGCAAAGGTGGCATCCAGGACCAAGGCATAGGAGCCCGGACTCGGCATCACCTCTGGGTGGTCAGCCCTGCTCCAGCTGATGGGCTTCTCAGACCAGTGCATGAACTCTGGCGTCTCCGACGCTACTGCATTCACCTCTTGTCGCTGCAGCCGCCTGCTGCGTTGATCATCAGCCACACTGGTGAACACCACATAGGCTCCATGCTCTTCAGGGTATTCATCTTGTACTGTGCCAACTGGCCTGACTGCTGGCTGCTGGGGCGGAGGCGGAGGCGGCTGCCCAGCAGGCGGGGGAGGTAGGAGGCCGTCTCCCTTGGCGATCCTAGTGAGCCAGTGGCACTTCCGGGTGGTGTGATTCGACGGCTTTGCGCCGCTGTGGAACTTGCAAGGTCCATCCAAGGTCTGGTCATAGGAGAAGGCTGGCAACTAGTTTGGCTTGCCGCCTTTCTGTCGCTTGGGCGGGGGCTGCTCTTCTGGCTGCTGGGCTTCAACGGTTGCGACCTGCCGGCTGCTGGAAGCCGGCTGCGGGGCCTTGCGCTTGTTGTCGCCCTGCTGTTATCGCCGGCCGGCGTCTGCCGCCGGAGTTCTTGGAGCTTGAGTAGCCACTTTGCCAGTTGTGCTGATTTGAATTTCCACCTTCATGGAGGAGTCGGCCGTGGCGTACTTGTCCGCTATGATTAGCAGCTCATCGAGGGTTTCTGGCTCGTCGCAGAGGAGCTTGTGCTTGAGGAGGGTGCCTTCCCTGCACCCGGGTGTAAAGTACTCGATAGCCTGCACCTCGTGCATGCCCTCGCAGGAGTTCTGGAGCTCGGCCCAACGCGTGAGGTAATCACGAGTACACTCGTCGGGGCCTTGCGCACACAAGGAGAGCTGACGAGGCTTGGGAGGACGCTTGTACGTGCTGGTGAAGTTGCGGACGAACGCTTCGGTGAAGTCGACCCAGCTGTTGATGCTGCGGGGCTTTAGGTTGTTCAGCCATGTCCGGGCCGTGCCCTGGAGCATGAGCAAAACGTACTTTACGGCGACATGCTTGTTGTCGTTTGCTATGCTGACAACCGTGGAGTAGTCGACTAGCCAGTCTTCCGACTTCACGGAGCCGGTATACTTGGGCGTGTCTCTTGGGAGCGTGAACCCTCTGGGAAAGGGCTCGTCCCGAATGCGGGGCCCGAAACAAGGCGGACCCAGCTCGTCTTCTTCTTCCAGTGCTAAGGATCGGTGGAGTCGGTCGATCCAATGGCGGTGTCGTTCTATCCAACTCCCTCTTGGTGGCCGAGGCGATCACCGAGAGTCGGATGGTCAACAAGCGGCGGGGAGACTCGCCTCTCCTTGCGGGGAGGGGGAGGCGGACAGTCGTCCTGTCGTTCCATTGCCCTTGGGCGGCCGTCTCGGTCGTGCTCTATGATAATGCGAGTCCGACTGTGGCTGACAATCGGCTCCTTGTATCTTCTTCCTCGGCCGCCGCCAGTCGGTGTCCGAGACGTCGCGCCTTGGTCTCGGTGAAGGTCATCGTTGGGCCGTTGAGGCGCCTCCGCGCGGCAGCTGGCCTCGTTCTGCGCGACGGCCGCGTCGAGAAGCCGTTGGACTCGCTCCATCATGAGGCGGCGTTCTTCGCCCTCGAAATTGTCCAGCTCGTCCGCCGCTGCCTGGGAGGCTCGGATGTTCTCTGCTGGTGTAGCGTACACAGGGCGGCTTGCCCCAAACAGGTTGGCCATGGCTAGGCCGCGCTGCCGGACCGCGCCAAGGCGGCTGGGCTCTGCCGGGTCCGGCGAGCCGCCGACGGCATGATCCATCTCCCGCTGGTAGGCTTCTGACAAGCGCCTCATGCTGGCCAGCTTCTTCGCGCCTTCAACGAGCTGAAGGTGGCGCACCTCCAACGTCTCTGCATCAGCGTCTTCCGGAATGGGCGCAGTTAGGTCTTGCAGCGCCGCACTGAGTGAGTCGGTGCTCCTCCGCCGGGGAACTCGTCATGACTGATGACTAGCACCTAAGTAACGGTGCTTCCATCGCTCTCTGCGTGGGGGAGGGGTTCGTCGTAGACCACCATGTTGGTGGGGAACGCGTCGAGCGACGCGGTGTCGGAGTCGACCAGCATCGGGTCTATGGAGCCTACGGACTCCAAGTCTACGGCAGGCTCGCTGGAAACGTGGAGTTGATCGAGGAGGCCCGCGAGGAGATTCTCGGGGCCGCCCGTGCCTGCGTTGGATGCAGGTTCGTCGGAGAAGCGGACCTCGCCGACGAGTTCAGCCAAGGAGCTGACCGCGCAGGCAATCTCGACGCCACTTAGCGCGTCGGTGCAAACTCCATCTGGCGTGCCTGGCTGGCTGTGCTTGCCAGGGAGGAAAAGGGTTCCCATCCAGAATAGATCTCCGGACGGCGGTGCACCAGGCCCCACGGTGGGCGCCAAATGTCGGGGGTTTGGTGTGACATATGCCAACGGATGGCTTATCATGGTGGGGGCGAGTAGAACGTCGCCGGTGCCTGGAAACGGGATGAGGCGAAGACATGCACGCCGGCGAATCTTACCCAGCTTCGGGGCTCTCCTGGGAGATAATACCCTTACTGCTCCTCTGCGGGGTCTCCGCATGATCACTATGGCAAAGTGCTTACACGGTTCCTCCTTGAGCTGTTTTCTAGTGGTGGGAGAGGGAAAGACTAGCTCTCTCCCTCCTATATGATTTGGTCTAGAGCTAATGGGTTCCCCCCTTTGCATGGGTGCCCTGGGGGATTTATATAGGCCTACCCCCAGGGGTACAATGGTAATCCGGCTGGGCGCGGGCCCAGCCATCAGTGTCTCTGGCCTCCGTCTTCTCTGCTGACCGCTGGGGCCCGCCGACTAGCAGGGCCCGCCGACTGGCCGGGTACGGAGCCGACATGTCGCGTCCACCGCGGGCGGGTCTTGCCGGCTGCTGATTACTATAGCCGTACTTCTGATGACGCGGGCTTGATCATGAGGTCGTGGTAACAGCCCCGCCGCCTGGCGGGCGATCACTGTTGCCACGCCCCATCTCATCCTGATTAATGGCGCATGGGCCCCGGGGGAGGGCTCGGCCGACTCCCCCGCGCCGACTCCCGACGGGTCCGACTGGTGGTTCTCCCGCCGTCTCCCGAGGTCTCACTGACTGGTGGGCCCTGCTGCCTCCAGGCCGTACATACAAGCCGTCATGGGTGCAGGATTCAGCCCTGCGGTGCTGATGTCAGGGCCGGCATGGCAACAGTGCCACGCCGCATAGAGATCTTCCGGGGTACGGCGTGCTGTGGCCATGCCTGCCCTTGGTGAGGGGCGGGGGTGGGCTTTGCTGTAGCCACGCCCCTGCCTCGTCCCCTTTGATGAGGTCATGGGGTTTGTTGGAGTCATAGGCCAACTCCCCAAAGCCGGCTTCTCTGAAAGTCATCCCTCGGACTCGGCCTTGAGCGGGCAGTCGACCGCCTTGCCGTCGACTCCTCAGGAGGCGGCTCTTTGTCCTGGGGTCTTGAGGGGCGCAGCCTGCCCCAGTGTCTTGAAAGGTTATGGGACTCGGGTTGGCCTACCCATGGCCCATTACTCCGCCACCTGGCCAGTGGTGGGAGTAGTAGGGTGAAAGTGCAACTATCCCTAGGTGGTTTTGGTAATTCATAACAACATATAGCTCATTGAGATAATGCTATTCCAAGATGATTATTTCAGGAAAGCTCAATGATTGGCATGGCATGGATGTGAAAGTGGAACCCTCAAAATGCTAAGGACAAAGGATTGGCTCAAGCTCAAAAGCTCAAGACTCTTCATTTTATATTTTAGTGATCCAAGATCACATTGAGTCTTTAGGAAAAGCCAATACTATTAAGGAGGGATGAGGTGTTGCTTAATGAGCCTCTTGCTTCATGTGCTTAGTGATATGCTCCAAAACCCTCAACTACTTTCCCATATCCACATTTGACCTAAACCCTAAGCCAAACTCGGTCCTACCGATTCTTCCTATCTGGCGCCACCGAGTTTTCATTTGTCATAAGCCACTACCAAACCCTAGCAATTCGGTCCTACCGATAGGGATCTCGGTCTCACCGAGATGGGGTTGCAAACTCTCTGTTTCCCTTTCGTAACTTTTCGGTCTCATCGAAAGAGCGAATCGGTCCCACCGAGATTGCAATGTAAACTCAGTGTTTCCCCTTTGTAACTTTTCGGTCTCACCGAGTTCCACTCGGTCTCACTGAAAGAGCAAATCGGTCCCACCGAGTTTGCCTGACCAACTCTCTGGTTAGCTAATTACCAAATTCGGTCTCACCGAGTTTGTGTAATCGGTCTCACCGAGATTACGTTATGCCCAAACCCTAACCATATCGGTCCTATCGAGTTGCATGTCAGTCCCACCAAAAATCTCTAACGGTCACTAGGTTTACATTTTTGGTCCGACCGAGTTTATTGATTCGGTCCCACCGAGATTGGAAAACTGTGTAATGGTTGGATTTTGTGTGAAGGCTATATATACCCCTCCACCTCCTCCTCATTCAATGAGAGAGCCATCAGAATACACACACCATTCCAACTCATATGTTCAATGAGAGAACCACCTACTCATGTGTTGAGACCAAGATATTCCATTCCTACCATATGAATCTTGATCTCTAGCCTTCCCAAGTTGCTTTCCACTCAAACCTTCTTTCCACCAAATCCAAATCCTATGAGAGAGAGTTGAGTGTTGGGGAGACTATCATTTGAAGCACAAGAGCAAGGAGTTCATTACCTACACACCATTTGTTACTTCTTGGAGAGTGGTGTCTCCTAGATTGGCTAGGTGTCACTTGGGAGCCTCCGACAAGATTGTGGAGTTGAACCAAGGAGTTTGTAAGGGCAAGGAGATCGCCTACTTCGTGAAGATCTACCGCTAGTGAGGCAAGTCCTGTGTGGGCGATGGCCATGGTGGGATAGACAAGGTTGCTTCTTCGTGGACCTTTTGTGGGTGGTTGCTTCTTCGTGGACCCTTCGTGGGTGGAGCCCTGTGTGGACTCGCGCAACCTTACCCTTGGGCGGAGCCCTGTGTGGACTCGCGCAACCGTTACCATTTGTGGGTTGAAGTCTCCATCAACGTGGATGTAGGATAGCACCGCCTATCCGAACCACGGGAAAAACATCCGTGTCTCCAATTGCGTTTGAATTCTCCAAACCCTTCCCCTTACATTTTTGCAAGTTGCATGCTTTACTTTCCGTTGCCTATATACTCTTTGCATGCTTGCTTGAATTATGTGATGATTGCTTGACTTGTCCTAAAATAGCTAAAATCTGCCAAGAACTAAAATTGGGAAAAGGTTAAGTTTTTATTTGGTCAAGTAGTCTAATCACCCCCCTCTAGACATACTTTCGATCCTACAAGTGGTATCAGAGCTTTGGTCTCCATTGCTTTGATCTCCATAGCTTTGGTGGTCATATCCTTGGTTTCACAACCTAGGAGAGTATGGCGTCTAGCGAGGGAAATTATCACCGTAGAGGTCCTTACTTTGATGGTACTAATTTTGCTAGTTGGAAGCATAATATGAAAATGCATATTCTTGGACATAACCCCGCCGTTTGGGCTATTGTGTGTGTTGGCTTGCAAGGTGACTTCTTTGATGGGAGAGAACCAAACCGTGAATCTACCGCGGATGAGTTGAAGATGTTGCAATACAATGCTCAAGCTTGTGATATTCTCTTCAACGGATTGTGCCCCGAAGAATTCAACAAAATCAACCGTCTTGAGAATGCAAAGGAAATTTGGGATACTTTGATTGATATGCATGAAGGTACCGACTCCGTCAAGGAATCCAAGTTGGATGTGCTCCAAAGCCAACTTGACAAGTTCAAGATGAAGGATGGTGAAGGTGTCGCTGAAATGTACTCTAGGCTTGCTCTCATCACAAATGAGATTGCCGGCTTAGGAAGTGAAGAGATGACCGACAGATTCATCATCAAGAAGATTCTAAGAGCCTTGGATGGAAAATATGATACTGTGTGCACATTGATCCAAATGATGCCCAATTACAAAGATCTCAAGCCAACGGAGGTGATTGGAAGAATTGTTGCTCATGAGATGTCACTTAAGGATAAAGAGGAACTTCACAACAAATCAAGTGGTGCCTATAAAGCCTCATGTGAAGCCCTACATCATCAAGTGAGAAACAAGACTTCAATGAAGAATTGAGCTTAATGGTGAAGAACTTCAACAAGTTCTACAAGAGTAGAAGCAAAGATAGAAGCTTCAAGTCAAGGTCCTACAATGACAAAAGATCTTCTAGTCGAGAGCGAAACTGCTACAATTGTGGAAGACCCGGACACTATTCCAATGAGTGTATGGCTCCCTACAAGAGAAGAGAAGATTCTCCAAGAAGAAGAAGCAAAGAATCACCACCAAGAGAGAGAAGGAGTAGAGATGATCGTTATGAATGAAGATACTCACGGAGAAGCGAGGATTCGGAAAGGAAGGAAAAATCATCAAGGAGCTACACAAGACGAAGACATCAAGCTCATGTTGGTGAATGGGTATCTGACTCTGACTCCGACAGCCACTCCGAGAGAAGTTATCACTCCGACTCCGAAGATACTCAAGATGAAGGTGTTGCCGGTCTAGCACTTGTGTCAGCCAACTCCTACGACATATTTGACTCACCAAATGAAGGAATTGGAAGATGCTTCATGGCCAAAGGTCCTAAGGTAACACACCCCGAGTATGTTGATTTCAATAGTGATGAATATGACTTGTTAGGTGATGATTTGCTTGTTACAACTCTAGTGATGAATACTACGATGAAACGTCAATTAATCATGCTAATCAAGATAAAACGAATGACAATGATAAGGAGAAAATTGAGGCTCTAACTAAAGAAGTAAACACTCTTAAGTTAGCTCATGAAACTATCTTCGAAGATTATCAAGAACTTTTAAGAGCACATGAGAAACTACGCTTTGAAAAGCTCAATCTTGAGCAAGAGCATGAGTTCTTAAAAGCAATCAATGATGATCTCCGCAAGAAAAGTTCTTCCTACATTGCCAAGCGTTTACTCTTATCCACTTACATGCCTCAAGTCAAGTCTAGTAACAAGAACAAGAAAGATTCTTCCTCTAGCAGTAACAATGATCATGTCAAATCCAATATTGTTGCTTCTAGTAGTTCTCTTGATTCCACTAATGATTCTCTTAGCAAGTTACACTTGAGCAAGAAAATAGCTTATTGAAGGGAATTATAGAGAAAGGAGTGTACAAAAGCCTTGCCGGGAGTAAGCAATTCGAGGAAATTGTGCGCAAGCAAGGAATGCATCGGAAGAATCAAGGTGTTGGTTTTGAATGAAAGTTCAATGCCAATGGAGTTGAGTGGGAAGAAGATCAATACCCCAAAACAAAGTTTGTCCCTCAACAAGAGAAGTATGATGCTTCTTTCAAGGGGACACAAGCTCAAGATGATCTTCCACCACAAGACTACAAGCAAAAAGGCAAGGACAAGCTTCAAGAGGAAATTGATGCATTTGAAGAAGCTCCTAAGACCTTAGTCAAGTGGATTCCCAAGACTACTTCAAGTTCCACTTCATCAAGTACGACTACAACTCCAAGGATTCCCATCAAGAGGATGTGGATCCAAAAGAAGAAGAACTAGAGAGTTCTTGAGGGTGACTCCGCCAACATACTTCACTCTTATCTTTTTGGCAAGAACAAGTGCAATCAACTTCCACATCTTGCACTAGTTCAAGGAGTCACAAACCCTCTTGTTGGTAAGACAAGGGACAAGGTAACCTAAAAGTTTTCATGGACATCATCTTGTGTGTGCATCACTCTATGTCTATGGATATCCTTTTTTGTTCCTTGTGGGACTAACCCATGTAGGTATTGAAAGTGCAATTCACTCAAATGGATAGCTCCAAGTGATCTACATCAACATTGAGCATCCACATCTTCAACATCTACATGAAGTCATCATCGACAAAACCCAAGGTTAGTTCATCCCTCTTAGGGGGGATATCACATCTAGGGGGAGCTTTACTCCAAGACTTGAGCTAAAGCAACTCTAAAGATGTGAACAAAACAATGCTTTATGTAAAAGTGGTAACCCCACTTGAGCTTAAACGATGAGTATGACCTATGATCAAGTGTTCTCACTTGACTCCTAAGTTAATATACTCATATATAGATGACCTAGTCATCGCAAATTGCTTGATAGATGCTAGAATTGGTTGTGCATGCCTTGTCACATATTTCATTGGCCATCTTATTGTGTGAGCATGCTGGTTGCATATCTTACTCATTTGAGGACATCCACTTGTTGTTTTGATTGTTTGGTTTTATCTTCTTTTGCCAAGTGGATGGACAAGAATGCCTAAGAACCTCCTCTAGGCATGCACAACATTTATGATTCTGTGTGAGGATTCGAAGCACTCTGTGTGAGGAGCGCTCGGAGTCCCCGATTCGTCATAGACTTAAACTTCCAAAACCTCTTTATGATTCTCGGTCTGACCGATACCCCACTTTCGGTCCTACCGAGATCATTAAGTTGATCTAGGTTTTCGATCTCGGTGCAACCGATTTGAACATTTCGGTCACACCGAGTTTCAGTAACTGCACGCAGTTATGAATCTCGGTGCCACCGAGTTGTTCCACTCGGTCACACCGACAGGGTCGGGCTATATATAGTCACGGGCAAAATTTTGGAAATTTCTCCGAACCCCTTCGCCCGCGCGATAGCCTGCTCTGCCCTCGTGGTCTCCGGATCGTCTTCTCGCCGCCAGCCGCCTCCAGTCGCTGGTCTCCGTCGCCGTCAACGGGAATTCTGCCCCGCCGTTACCGCCGTAGCAAGTCCCCGCCGAACTAGGGTATGGACTTGATCTTTGTGCTATTCCCCAATCTGATTCCTAGCACATTGTGATCATATTGATTCTAGCCACGTTTGAAACACTTCTATCCAGTCAATGAATTCATAGATTAGGTTTGATTCGAAAATTCTAGGTTTAGGTTTCCGCCGAAACCATCTCGGACCCACCGAGTTGAAAAACTTGGTCCCACCGATTTGGCTTATGCCATTGCACAAGTGAGACTCGGTCTGACCGAGAATTACTTATCGGTGTGACCGATTTTGGAACTCTGTGAAACCCTAGCAGTCTCGGTGCCACCGAACTGTGACTCGGTCCAACTGAGTTCACCAGTTTAGGTTCCAAAACTGCTTCGGTATCACCGAGTTTGAAAATCGATAGATCCGAGATGATTTCAGTGGGAAACTAAAACTAAGTTTTTGGATCATTCTTTTGCAAAAATCTCTGCATTTTGTGATGCTCATCCTTTCTACCTCATCTATAATCTGTTCACAGGGTCAGCAGTCAGAGCTTGCAGCATGTCTGATCAAAGTGATAGCCAAAATCTTTCAGAACAGCAAGTGGTGATGAGTGAGGGCACTAGTCCCTCCAGCTCTTCTGATGAAGGCAGCAGGAGCACTCCTAGCAACTTGCCAAAAGCTGCCACAAGACAGAGAAAGAAGAGGACTTCAGATTCCGAAGATCAAGACTATGTGGCAGAGGAAGAGGCCACTTCCAAGAGAGTTGAGCCAGCTCAAGGCACTAAGCCAGGCCTGAAAATCAAAAGGCCAGCAGGCAGGCAGCCAATGTCAAAGGCCAGAATGTCAACTGAGAAGCCCATAGAGCCAGTTGCAGCTGAGGGCAAGAAAAGAAAGGAAAGGGTGAAGAAGACTGTGGCTAGAGTGCTTGGCAAAGCTTCCATCATGGAAGAGGAAGAAGAAGAAGAAGTAGCTCCACCAGCACCCAAGGCACCCAAGCTAATGGGAGATGCAATAAAATCAGGGGGAGCTGCTTCCAAGGCCAAGCCAGCTCCAAAGCCAAAGCCAAAGAGGAACACAAGAAGCATCCCAGCTGCTGAAAAGAACAAGGCCCCAGTGCCTAAAGCTGCAGAAGAAGAGGAAGAGAATGTCCTAAGGAAGCTAAAGCCCAAGATCCCAGACCACAACGATGCTCATCCTGTGGCTGAGGATATGATGCTCAGGAGAGATTCAGGGCTGAGGAAGTGGAGAGAAGCAGACCTGTATGCTTCAAGGAGAAGGACAGCAGTTGACTACAGGTTTCACACCAAGGAGCAGCAGGATTTCTATGAGACTGTTTTGCTTGATAAGAAGTCAATAGTCTGTGATATGAGATGGGTTGATTGGCAATACATCAAGGAAAATGAAGAGTACTTCCTAGGAGTTCAGGACAGCTTCAAGGCGTGTGGAGTAGAGGACTTTGTTGGGCAGAAGCTCACAAAGTGGAACGAGGAACTCATCATGCAGTTCTACTCCACAGCTCACTTTTATCCAGATGGGAGGATCACATGGATGTCTGAGGGTACGAGGTACCAATCCACTGTTGAGGAATGGGCAAAGTTGATTAATGCCCCAGAGGAGCATGATGATGACTTGGATATCTATGCCAAGAAGAAGATGGACCACAACTCAATGTCAAATATGTACAAGGAGATCCCAAATGAAGCACTTGATACCTTCAAGTTTGGCTCAGTACATTACCTTCTGTCAGGGCTCCCGACTATCAATTGGATCTTGAGGCACACCTTATTGCCTAAGTCTGGAGATCACAAGATGATCAGAGGCCATGCTATCAACTTGCTACATGTGTTTGATGTGCCCCAGAAGTTCAAAGTGATGAGCCTCATAGTGGAAACAATCAAGAGGACTGCAGCAGACCAGAAGAGGAGTTGCGGATATGCCCCTAAGATTCAGGAGCTCATCAACTCCAAGATGGGCACGGGCATATATTTATTGGACAAGGAACATTTGCCCATCCGGCCAGATTTTGAGAACAATGAAGTTGTGATGACTGAGTACGAGCCATCGTCTGCACAAGCTTACTCAAAGAAGGAGAAGGCGAGGAAGGAGAAAGCTGCCAAGATGCCAACTCAAGAGGAGGCATCTGAGTACTTCTTGAAGACCAAACAAGAGCAGCTTGGTTACTTGATTGCATCCACGCTGAGGATTGAGCAAAGTCTGGCCACCCTCACTCAAAATCAGCAGAGCCTAGAGAGAATCATGGAATAGAAGTTCTATGACTTGGATGTCAAAGTAACGGAAGTTCAGTCTGCAGTGGAGCAGCTGCAGGAGGACATGCATGAGAGGAGAGGCAGGACTACTACTCATGCCTTTGCCAGAATGCCAAGAGGTCCGAGGTCGTCTGCCGTGCCAGTTGCTGACACAAGAGCCACCACCTCAGCACCAGCCACAGCCTCAGTTCCACCAGCTCTAGCATCTACTTCAGCTCCAACTCCAGCGTCTACTTCAGCATCTACCGAAGCCTTCGTCCTTGGAGTGATCCGGACTCCACCACCACCTGAAGATCAAGCCTGTGCGTCGATCTAGTGCTATGCATTTTCTAGGAACTTTTTGGTAACTTGTTGCCAAAGGGGGAGAAGATGTATAGATCATAGGCTTCGAGAGAGAGAGTGTTGCTTTGCTCTCTTGCTTTATTTGGTGGTTTTTCAAACTTGTTTGCTTTTGAGTGCTTGAGATACTATGCTTGTGAGACATTGATGATCATGTGTTTGATCATAAGCTACACTTAATGCTTGATGAATGCTATTACCTTATCTATCTTATGTGATCATTCACTATTCTTGGTGATGAGTGCATGTATTTCATTCTTATCATTTTGAGCGCTCCACCAAGATGTATGTGACATGGAAGAGTAACCCATGACTCTAACTCCTTGTGCATTTGCAGTCCAAAGCAAATTTTAAAAATGCACAAATTTAGGGGGAGCTCTTACTTATCACATACTTCTCAAAGCGACGATATATTTCATGCTTATTATCATTTGTCGAAGCTTTGATCTATATGTTGTCATCAATTACCAAAAAGGGGGAGATTGAAAGTGCAACTATCCCTAGGTGGTTTTGGTAATTCATAACAACATATAGCTCATTGAGCTAATGCTATTCCAAGATGATTATTTCAGGAAAGCTCAATGATTGGCATGGCATGGATGTGAAAGTGGAACCCTCAAAATGCTAAGGACAAAGGATTGGCTCAAGCTCAAAAGCTCAAGACTATTCATTTTATATTTTAGTGGTCCAAGATCACATTGAGTCTTTAGGAAAAGCCAATACTATTAAGGAGGGATGAGGTGTTGCTTAATGAGCCTCTTGCTTCATGTGCTTAGTGATATGCTCCAAAACCCTCAACTACTTTCCCATATCCACATTTGACCTAAACCCTAAGCCAAACTCGGTCCTACCGATTCTTCCTATCCGTCGCCACCGAGTTTTCATTTGTCATAAGCCACTGCCAAACCCTAGCAATTCGGTCCTACCGATAGGGATCTCGGTCTCACCGAGATGGGGTTGCAAACTCTCTGTTTCCCTTTCGTAACTTTTCGGTCTCACCGAAAGAGCGAATCGGTCCCACCGAGATTGCAATGTAAACTCAGTGTTTCCCCTTTGTAACTTTTCGGTCTCACCGAGTTCCACTCGGTCTCACTGAAAGAGCAAATCGGTCCCACCGAGTTTGCCTGACCAACTCTCTGGTTAGCTAATTACCAAATTCGGTCTCACCGAGTTTGTGTAATCGGTCTCACCGAGATTACGTTATGCCCAAACCCTAACCATATCGGTCCTATCGAGTTGCATGTCAGTCCCACCGAAAATCTCTAACGGTCACTAGGTTTACATTTTCGGTCCGACCGAGTTTATTGATTCGGTCCCACCAAGATTGGAAAACTGTGTAACGGTTGGATTTTGTGTGAAGGCTATATATACCCCTCCACCTCCTCCTCATTCAATGAGAGAGCCATCAGAATACACACACCATTCCAACTCATATGTTCAATGAGAGAACCACCTACTCATGTGTTGAGACCAAGATATTCCATTCCTACCATATGAATCTTGATCTCTAGCCTTCCCAAGTTGCTTTCCACTCAAACCTTCTTTCCACCAAATCCAAATCCTATGAGAGAGAGTTGAGTGTTGGGGAGACTATCATTTGAAGCACAAGAGCAAGGAGTTCATTACCTACACACCATTTGTTACTTCTTGGAGAGTGGTGTCTCCTAGATTGGCTAGGTGTCACTTGGGAGCCTCCGACAAGATTGTGGAGTTGAACCAAGGAGTTTGTAAGGGCAAGGAGATCGCCTACTTCGTGAAGATCTACCGCTAGTGAGGCAAGTCCTGTGTGGGCGATGGCCATGGTGGGATAGACAAGGTTGCTTCTTCGTGGACCCTTTGTGGGTGGTTGCTTCTTCGTGGACCCTTCGTGGGTGGAGCCCAGTGTGGACTCACGCAACCGTTACCCTTGGGTGGAGCCCTGTGTGGACTCGCGCAACCGTTACCCTTCATGGGTTGAAGTCTCCATCAACGTGGATGTAGGATAGCACCAACTATCCGAACTACGGGAAAAACATCTGTGTCTCCAATTGCGTTTTAATTCTCCAAACCCTTCCCCTTACATTCTTGCAAGTTGCATGCTTTACTTTCTGCTACCTATATACTCTTTGCATGCTTGCTTGAATTATGTGATGATTGCTTGACTTGTCCTAAAATAGCTAAAATCTGCCAAGAACTAAAATTGGGAAAAGGTAAAGTTTTTATTTGGTCAAGTAGTCTAATCACCCCCCTCTAGACATACTTTCGATCCTACATAGGGGGCGGTGAGACCTCCGCAGCATCGCAGCCGGCCACAGGAGGCAGGAGCACGAGGCACGACCGGCGCTGGTTTGGGCGGCTGGAGGAAGAAGACCAGAGGTTGAAGAAGCACTACGGCATTGGATGAACATCGTACAGTAACTGGAGCTAGAATCGTTCATATTGACTAAGTTGACAAAGCCCTCCGTCCCCGTCAACTTGGTAGGCCCACAAGTCAGCCTCCCACTATGTTGGGTTCCAGCTAGCAGGGGGAGTATTCATTTTCTTGTGCGTAATAAGGAGGCACTTCCTTGTGTGCGAAGATAGCTGGTGGGTCTGACATGTCAGCGGGGGGCACATTTTTTCACGAAATACAGAGGCCCTTCCTGTGGGTCCCAGATGTCAGCTGGAGGAATCAAAGACTTGAGAAGGCGTATAGAATAAGCTAGTGTACCAGCAAAGAGACATTGCTGAGTTTTAGAAAAAAGAGAGACGTGCTCCTGTAGCTGGTTCGAATCCAAACCTAGACTATGACTATATATGGTGCTATGCTACTCTACAAGTAATGAAACTGGCATATCCAACGTTCGCTTCTCCTCTTCTCTACTTACTCTGCCTAGCATTAGAAGCTATGGCCACAACAACCATGTCCGCTGGCTGCTCGTCCACCTACTCTTCAGGAGGCAACAACCAGATATGCGCCAAGTCGCCACCCGTACCATCGCTTGTGGGTCTCATCACACCCCTGCCGGCACGCACACTGCAGTAGGTTGCTCATCACAACCCACTGCCGTTGGTGTGGTGCCACTGCTGCAAATCACGCAGAGTCATCCGTCGCGTCTCAACCACCATCCTCAACCCTGGCTGAGTCTTCTACAAATGCCCGAATCATGGGGTAATAATATGTTTAAGCGTTGTTCTGCTGCTTTCAGTTGCTTTTTTTAATAGTTTGTGTCGGATTTCGGGTTCCGGCAGACCCTTGATGTTCGAACACTAGGGTGCGCGTGGAGATTTCGCCTCCTACCTACCTGCTCCCCTCCGCCACGCTGGGATCTAAACTATTGAAAGAACAACAGAAAGGACACAGGGTTTATACTGGTTCGGGCCACCGTTGTGGTGTAATACCCGACTCCTATGTGTGGTGTGGTGGATTGCCTCTTGGGCTGATGATGATGAACAATACAAGGAAGAACAGCCTCGCAAGGGTCTGTTCTTGGCTGAGGCGATGAACTGCTGGGAGGAGTTCAGTCACCTTTGTCTCTCTCTCTCTCTGATCGAGACCCTCTCTAACGAGCCTCTTCCTTCCATCTTTCCCCCTGGTCGACCCCCTTTTGCTCTATGGGTGGCTGGTCCTATTTATAGAGGCCCTGGTCCTCTTCCCAAATATCAAGCGGGAAGGGAGCCAACAATGGCGGGCTAATTTGAAGGGGGACAACAAGTATCAACTATCCTGACAAAAGCGGTCTTCGTCTACGCAAAGCTCTGGTGATGACTCCGTCTTGGGCTCCACAGTGACCTCCATCTCATAGTCCTCCTGGTCTTGGTCTCGTTGCACCGAAATGGCAACCTTTGCCTGATGCCTCGGTATTCCGCGGCTGCGCTTGCCCCCTTTGCACCAAAGAGGAAAGGAGGACGCTGCGCTGGCTGGCACCCGCCTGGCGCCCTGAGTCATCATGGCTTGCATCACGGGCACCTCGTGAGGTACCCCGCCTTGATCTCTTCGCCTCCTCGTGAGCCAGCCTGACAAGGCCGTGCCTGAGGAAGTTCCGCGTCGTCTGCACCGCGAGGCTTGGCCCCTCGCGACGGTCTTGGGTCTGTGTTAGTGAAGATGGGCCGTGCTGGGCCCCCCTTTGAGCCACGCCGCAGGCCGCAGGCAGGCAAGTCTGGGGACCCCCGTTCCCAGAACACCGACAGTAGCCCCCGGGCCCAAGGCGCGCCCGGACTTGGCCGTGCAGGGAGGCGGAAGGGCAAGAGCAAAGCTCCACGGGCCCTAACAGCCTACGGCCTTGGGCGCCGCATGGCGATTGACTGGACGTGGGCGTCTCCACTTCCCCATGGCGCCTCGGCAGCTGCATGGATTGGACAAGTCCCTGCATGCAAAATAGGTCATGATTACCTGCGATCGTGGAGGTCGGCGGTTGGCCTTCGCCGGCTATAAGTATTGATCGATGCACGCCCTTCCAGTCCATCCCTCCTTGCTGCTCCTTCTTCCCGATCCTTGCTCCGTCTTGCCGTGATGGCTCCGATCCGCTGGTTCTCGACGGTAGAGAAGGGAAAGGCTCCCCGAGAGGCACCTGACCCACTCCCGCCGAAGAAACGGTTCATCCCCCGTGGCCCGGATGAGGGGGGCCTTCAGGTGGTGTCGAGGCCTCGGTGCGAGCGGGCGCCGGTTGGAGTGCTGCCCCGGGGAAGGCGGCCAGGGCCCTGCTGCGACGAGGGCTGGGCTCGCCAACCGCTCCCTTGGCGGCTCCTCAGGCGGTGGAGACATCGGAGGCTCCAGCGACTCCGCTGAGCCCTTCGCGACTCCGGAGACGAGCGACGACAGCTACGAGCCCCCGAGCCGGCGTCGCTCCTGGAGCAGGGCGGGCTCGTCAGGCCGCCACCGACTCTGATTTGGATGGGGTTGGTGTCGATGCTTGACAGCCCACTGTTGATGATAGCGTCTTTTGTTGGGATGCGTGTAGTTTGCGTCCTTTTAGGATCTGTTCCCTGCGAGGAATCAAAGACGCGCCCCGTGGGGGCTTGTAAGGTGCTTGTGATCTTGTTTTGTTAATATAACCCTTGTCGTAGAATTGCGCGGGTTGCTCATCCCGTCTTAGCTCGGTCCTCCCTTTCAAACCTCACGAGGGCTTGGTGCTCTGCGCCGACAGGTCCTAGTCGCAAGGCGGCTTCAGCCGTCGCTGGTATGCCAGGTCGCGATGCCGTGGTCAAGGCCAGGAGGTGAGCGACCCGGAGTCCGGTAAGAGCCCCTGAGTCGCGATGCTCAGGAGGTCCCCTTTGGCGCCCAAGCAGTCGTCGTTCGGTGAGAAAGGGGAGCGGCGTCGCTAACAAGGGATAGCATTAGGTGCGGGGATGGTGCCACGGTAGCTGGTGCTTCTGGGTGATGACTTATCTCGAGGATCAGGGGCCGCTCTCTGGTGTGCCGCTGGGTCCGTGCATCGGCAGGCGCGAGGTTGCTTGGCGGGGTCCTCGTGTGTCTCTCCCCTCGCGCCTTTGCTCCCTTTCTGCTCTACGTCTTCGGGTCCCGGCCCTCGAGCAAGTCTCAGCCGTCGCTGGTATGTCAGGTCGCGATGCCGTGGTCAACGCCAGAGGGTGAGGGCTGGAGAGCCAGTAGGAGCCCTGAGTCACGATGCTCAGGAACCCCCCTTCAACGTGCAAGCGGTTCGCGTGGACGAGAGCGAAGGAGACACAGCAAGAGCCTCGCCTGACGCGGCTCCTTCAGGAGGTCCTGCAGGTCCATCATAGAGAAAACAAGGGGTTGCCATGACAATTGACGGTCAACCGTTGGTTGCTTCCGAGGGGTAGTGAGGCACTGAAGGCTTGACGAGGTGACGCTATGCGGGGCTGCCACGGCCAGAGCTCAGCCATCCAGGTTTGTCGGCGTTGCAGGGACGGACCCATGCACAAGCGTCGTGCCGTTTGGGACCGGCTCCGTTAGTTGGCGTCAGCTGAGCAGGCAACTAGGTAAAACACATTAGCCGCGAAGGAGTGGATTCGCTCAAATAGATGCAGGGAATGCGGAGATCACTGGGTCAGGCCCGAGCGACTTAGGGGTGATGCAGCCCGAGTGGCGCCCCCAACAAGGTAAGCTAACAACATGGAATAGAAAGGGGATGCACGCCGCAGGGACGGACCCACGCGGCCTGGGAATAATGCAGCCCTGGGGGCGCTCCCAGCTGGAAATGAAACTTGAAAGATGTCACCTGATGACGTTGAGGACGAAGGGGTGTTGGTGTAGCAGACTCGGTGGGTTGCGGAAGCCGATCCTCATGAGCCCCCAAGCCCAGGGGCCTCGGGAGGCTTCGGAGGCGCTGGCGGCTCCTCGCGGACCATCTTCATCTCCGCCAGGGCTGCGGAACGCCTGGCCTCTCGTGCCTCTGTGGTGCCCCTCATGAGGCGCTGGTACGTGTCAGCCGCGCTCGGCAAGCTGCAAGGCATGCGAACGTAGCTGTGGGGTGGACCTCCGCAGCACCCCACACGCGAGGGACAGGGGCGCTCCAGGGAGGCGACTCGGTTGAGCCCTGGTACGTCGATGCAGACGCAGAGCCCGCCATCCTCGCCTGGATGGGGAGCCACTGCTGGTAGGCGGCGGCCGCCTTTCATGACTCTTGACTCCTGTAGCTCCTGAATGGCCTTGCTGACGAACTCCTGAGGGTCTGGATCTCCCTGCCTTGCTCCTTCTTGAGGGAAACGTGCTTCGAAACACGCCTCCATGTGGTGCCCAAGCGCCTCCCTCGTGACCCTAGCTAGGTCGGTGGTCCTCCAGGGGAGAGCCCCCGAGCCCTGCCTGAGGAGGGCGCCGGGTGCGCTTTCCTATGCGATGGAAGGAGGTTCCCCCTGGGCAGGCACGTGCCCAGAGGGGCCTGCCTCCTGAGGGGCTGGGCCGGATGTTGTCTTCTTCTTCTTAGGGGCGGTCTCGGGAGGCCTCCTGCTTCCACGATCCGGGTCTTCGAGTGATGCGGCCTGAAAGGCTCGTTCCAGGGAACACACCGCGTCCTTCTCTTCACAGGGCACCGTGATGACCCCGCCGCTTCCTGGCATCTTGAGGACGTTGTAGCCGTGGTGAGTTGCGGCCATGAACTTGGCCAGCGCTGGGTACCCAAGGATGGCGTTGTATGGCAGGCGAATGTGAGCGACGTCGAAGTCGATGAGCTCGGTGCGGTAGTTGCCGCGTGCCCCGAAGGTGACAGGGAGGCGGACCTGCCCAATCGGGACCGTGGAGCCGTCGGTGATACTAGAGAATGGCTTGGTTGGCTGAAGCTAGCTGTAGGGCACTTGGAGGTTGTTGAATGTCTCCACGGACAAGATGTTGAGCCCTGCCCCGCCATCGATGAGGGTCTTGGTGATTACCATGTTGCTGATAATTGGGGAACAAAGCATCGGTAAGATTCCGGTTGTAGCCGCACACTTGAGCTGATCTGCTGAGCTGAACGTGATGGCGCACGCCGACCACCTGAGAGGGCGCGTGGCTTCGAGCCTGGGGAGGACTGCGTTCACTTCGTGGGCGAACTGCTTGAAGACGCGTTGAGAGGCTGGGGCTTGAGCTCCGCCTAGGATGCATGCGATCGCGCGTGGCTCCTGGAAGCCCCCAGCCTCCTCGTCCTGGTGGCGGTCCTAGTTTCTCCTTGGCTACAACGGCTGCGGTGGGAGGCCTGCGTTGCCTTGTGGGCGATCCTCGCGAGGCTGATCCCTCCAGCCTCCCTCGCGAGGCGGGTCTTGCCAGCAATCCTCGCGAGGTTGATCCTGCCACCCCTGGCGCGGGCCACGGTCTTCCCAGCGTCCTGCGTTCCTTCCTCCTCCTCGACCGTAGCCCCGGTCACCGCGGTCGAGGCGACGGCCGATCCTTCCTTCTCGCACGGCTCGGAGTTCTTGACATTCATTGGTGTTGTGCATGTGGAGGTCGTGGTACACACAGTACCGGCTGCCCTTGGAAGGTTCGGGCTGATCTCTGCCCCGCTTGGTGTCTGGTTCGCCCGCGAGCACGGCAGCCCCCTTGCGCTTCACATCCTTGGCCTTGAGCTTCTTCTCTTCTGGGTCTGCGGTAGGCAGCTCGAGGAGGGAGAGACGCCCCTCCTCAGCCCTGGCGCACTTGTTTGCCAAGTTGAACAGCTCCAAGGAAGTGCACAGGCCTTCATGCATCGCCAGCTCCTCCTTCATCTTGACGTCGCGCACGCCGTCGGAGAAGGCTGAGATGATGGCCTCCTCAGTCACCTTGGGAATCTTGAGGCGTGCGTTGTTAAAGCGCTGGATGTACTTCTGCAGGGTCTCCCCGGCTGTTGCTTGATGCGGCGCATGTCGCTCACGGCGGGTGGCCGGTCGCGAGTGCCTTGGAAGTTGGCGATGAAGTGGGTGCGCATCTCATCCCAAGAGGAGATCGTGCCTGGAGTCAGGTTCAGAAGCTAGGTGCGGGCCCCGTCCTTGAGCGCCATGGGAAACCAGTTCGCCATGACCTTCTCGTCTCCGTTGGTAGCTTCGATGCCCAGCTCGTAGAGCTGGAGGAACTCCGCAGGGTCGGCCGTGCCGTCGTAGCGAGGAGGCAGGTCCGACTTGAACTTGTCGGGCCACGCGACGCTGCGTAGCTCGGCGGTGAAGGCGCGACTGCCTGTTGTGGCCACGGGAGGCCTTGGGTGACGGAGAGCCTGGTCTTGCATGTCTCCACGCGCTGCAGCTGAGAGCAGCGCGGGGTCTTGTCGTGCGGGGGCAGGAGCATGGTCGCGACGCGCTGGAGCAAGGAGCGCCCGGGCGGCTTCTTGCAGGCAAGGGACTTCTTGGCAGCTCTGTTCTTGCCGCGCTGGCACCTGACGGAGCGCGTTCCGCCCAGGGGCCACGCGCCTTGGAGCCATGGCGTCTTCTTGAGGAGGAGGCGGCCGGGGCACCGCCGGAGCCTCGTCGCTCGCGCGGGGCGGGGTGCGCTGCAGCAGAACAGATGGCGCGGAAGAGCCCCCTGCGGCGCGGACGAGCTCGGCGACGCGGTCGAGCAATTCTTCGTAGACGTCGTCGACGGGATGGTAGCGCAGGAGCTCGTTTGCCGCGATGAGCGCAGCTCGAGCCTCCATGGGCGCGCGGACCGCGCGGGACGAAGATCCAGCTGGGGCGAGCGAGGGAGTCGCGGTGCGGCCGTCTTGCCGCACGGACGGATGCTGGGACGATGCTTGCTGCTCGTCCCCCGCCGGGCCGGTGGCAGCGTTGACGACAGGTGACGGGGAACGGCGAGGACGCCCACCGACAGGGGCCGTCTGGGCGACGTGGGAAGCGAGGGCGGCCCGGCGCTCCGCGCGGGCCCGACGAGCGTCAGACATGGGCACGATGGTCGGAGGAGAACGGGGTGGTGGAAGACAAATTCCGGCACACCCTTGAGGTTCGAACACTGGGGTGCACGCGGATATTTCGCCTCCTACCTACCTGCACCCCTCCGCCACGCAGGGATCTAAACTATCGAAAGAACAACACAAGGGACACAGGGTTTATACTGGTTCGGGCCACCGTTGTGGTGTAATACCCTACTCCAGTGTGTGGTGTGGTGGATTGCCTCTTGGGCTGATGATGATGAAGAATACAAGGAAGAACAACCTCGCGAGCGTCTGTTCTTGGCTGAGGCGATGAACTGCTGGGAGGAGTTCAGTCACCTTTGTCTCTCTCTCTCTCTCTCTGATCGAGACCCTCTCTAACGAGCCTCTTCCTTCCAACTTTCCCCCTGGCCGACCCCCTCTTGCTCTATGGGTGGCTGGTCCTATTTATAGAGGCCCTGGTCCTCTTCCCAAATATAGAGCGAGAAGGGAGCCAACAATGGCGGGCTAATTTGAAGGGGGACAGCAAGTATCAACTATCCTGACAAAAGCGGTCTTCGTCTGCGTAAAGCTCTGGTGATGACGCCGTCTTGGGCTCCACGGTGACCTCCGTCTCGTAGTCCTCCTGGTCTTGGTCTCATTGCACCGAAATGGCAACCTTTTCCTGATGCCTTGGTACTCCGCGGCTGCGCTTGCCCCCTTTGCACCAAAGAGGAAAGGAGGACGCTGCGCTGGCTGGCACCCGCCTGGCGCCCTGAGTCGTCATGGCTTGCGTCACGGGCACCTTGTGAGGTACCCCGCCTTGATCTCTCCGCCTCCTCGTGAGCCAGCCTAGCGAGGCCATGCCTGAGGAAGTTCCACGTCGTCCGCCCCGCGAGGCTTGTCTGTGTTGGTGAAGATGGGCCGTGCTGGGCCCCCCTTTGAGCCACGCCGCAGGCTGCAGGCAGGCAAGTCTGGGGACCCCCGTTCCCAGAACGCCGACAATTTGGTTGATGATCTTCCAATTTGATTCGTGCAAAAAAGGGAAGATTCGTGTGATTTGTATTTCTGGGAAGTTGGTGATGTGGGGAAGTGCAACTACGCTAATTATTTGGTTAGCCGAGGAATCCCAATACCAACAGGTTGGGGTGCTGGACAAGTAACTGAAGGAACGGCAGAAGAGGAAGATGGAGAGCAGAAGGTTAGAGATGCAGTTCCTCTGATCATGGCCAAGAAACACCAGCTGAACGGCCTTGACAGCAATGAGATGAAAGAGCTTGTGAAGATAATGGGCAAAATCGATGTGCTCTGTAGGATGATTGTCTCTTTATTTGCAGTGTATGTAGCACTCGTGATGTATTCACTGGCTATGACATGAGCACTTTGCTGAAACTAGTAATGAATGAAACCTGTGTAGCAGGCTGGGCATAGTGTTGTGAACATCTAATGATTTCTATTAACGGATATCAGGGGGTATCCCCTTTTGCTCACAAATAAATAAACAAATAGCAGAGGGCCTTTTGGTAATAAATAAATAAATTAGCAGAGGCCCTGTCGGGTCAGCTTTGTTCTCATTCGAAGACGTCGAGCAAATTGTAGTCCAACAACAAACTATGTCATCAAATTCAAGTTTCACAGCCAAATATGAGTACAACTAAACAACAATGTCATCATTTTTTAGTCGTCATACAATCACTAAACACAAATCAGCATACATAACAAGTGATATTCTCACACGAAAATACTAAACAACATGTTCATCAGGTTTCAGTTGTCATAGCAAACACAATTTCACATAGTAGATAAAAAACGTCTTCTGACAGGCAAATACGATAAAAGCAATGTAATCATCATCCGCAGCAGTAGCGTCAACATCTTTGCCATGTGTATCAGTCTGAATCGTAATTCCCCATGGTGTCATCTTCTTCCTCGTCCTCAACGTCCTCGAACGTTGGCTTCTTCTTGATCAACTCTACTATGTCCATAACACGACAGACAATGTTTTCGCCGGCATCATTGATGTGATGGTTCTCAAAGATATTAGGAACATCCGTGTTATCTTGTACATCAGGAGCAGTGTAAGCATCATCTTGTTGTACATCATAAAACATAACAGTCTAGCAGATAAATGCACCACCAGAAGTTCAGAAGCTCACTTCATTTGACCTGGCTGTTACGTTTTCATGATGTATTGTCCGATGGAGCACCATAACCCTCGCCTTCATTTCCCCTAGGCTCCTGAACAACATAGAAAATGTCTGATAGTCTGGTTTCAAAACCATGCATATCTTGACGACATTGAGCAATGTTTCTCCTTGTTTCACAAAGGGTGTCTGTTAGGGAATGGACTTGTGTCTACAGCGCAGATACAACATTGCTTTGAGCTTGCATATCTTGATCATGAGGTAGTTTGGACGATATTGCCTTAACAACCAACCCAGTATTACGTAGGAACATGTTTTTGGCACTGTCAGTGGACAGGAACTGACCCACTGCAGCAAGAGCTGACATTGCGGTGATAGTTGCCTCGCCACCTTCAGAAGGTGGCGGTTCCACCATTTTTTCCATAGCTCGCTGAAAAGTTGAGTTTTACATTAGTAGTACCAGAACAGAAGATATTAAGGGGGCAGCAAAACCAAACAAAATAGATTTGGTCTATATACAAAACTTATTCTAGTGAACCCATGTATAAGTCAGGGTGGACCAATCCTCTAAGGATAACAGGTAAAACCCTTTGAAGTAGGACGTGGCAGTCATGAGTTTTCAACCCTTGTACCTTGTTTCCATCTACACTGATCTCCTTTCAGGGTTGGAAGCAAATCCATGCGGGAATCTCACACGTGACAGGACCTCGCAGAATTCTTTTCTTTTTACCTTGTCCAAGACGTACACACCTGGTGCCATATCCCGTGGTTTACCTTCATCTTGCACCTGCAAAACATATCTGCCCAGGTGTGTCAAATCAATCCTAGATTTTAAGGTATCTTTCGTCTTGCCTTCAATAAGAAGTGTGTCGATAATGTTGTCACATATATTTTTCTCGATGTGCATCACATCAAGATTATGCTGCAGATCCAAATCTTTCCAATACTCCAAGTCCCACAAAGTGGACCCACATGTAAACAAGAATCTCTCTTCTGCCCTGCCATGCTTCCTTTTTCCTGCTACCATTACCAGGATGGTTTCCTGGTGTAATATGCCTGACCTTCTCTAATTCCACTTGCAACTCATCTGCGGTGAGCCTCTTTGGCGCATCACGGTTTTCATGCTTTGCATTGAACACATGTCTTTGGGATTTTCTAGGATGCGGCTTGTCCTTAGCAAGGAAATGGCGGTGTCCAATGTAACAGATCTTGCTAAGTATTGCGTATGACAGCGGATTCCTGTCACAGCGAACACATGCATCGTAACCATGAGTCGCTCGCCCTGACATAGTGCCCAAAGCCGGATAATCATGGATGCACCAAATTATAATAGCACGCAGAAAGAAATCAGCTGGCGGGCTGCTATATAGGTCTCAGGTGAGAACACCCCTCCATAGCTGTTGAAGTTCCTCCAAAAGAGGCTCCATGAACAAATCAAAATCCTTTCCAGGACTTTTTGGACCTGGGATGAGCAAGGCCATCATGTAGTTTGATTCTTTGGTGCAGACATTTGGAGGCATGTTGTAAGGGATAACAAGCACTGGCCACATCCTATATGTGGCGCTCTGGTGGCCAAATGGGTTAAATCCATTGAAGCTCAGCCAAGTCTAATGTTTCTCGGGTTAGAAGCAAACTTTTTGTGTTTCTGATTGAAGCTTTTCCACTCACTACCATGTGATGGATGGCTCACTACATTCTGCTCTTTGTACTCCTAGTTCCTAGAATGCCACAGTACATCATCTCTTGTTTCAGCATCATGAAACAACCTCTGCAATCTTGGTGTAATTGGAAAATATCTCAGAACATTATGAGGAAACCTCTTCACATCATCGCCATCTTTCCATCTTGATGATTTGCATTTCGGGCATTCACTTAAGTTGGCATAATCCTTCTGGAACAAAACACAATTATTCTTACCAACATGGATCATATCATATCCAATTCCAACTGCATGAAGGAAATTCTTCATTTTACTATAGGTGTGTGGCAGCTCAGACGCATCTGAGAAAGCTTTGCGGAAAGCAGCCAACATCGCATCGAATGATTTGTTGGTCATCCACTCAGATGTCTTCACCTGAAGAAAGGTGACCATAGCTGAGAATACTGATAGCTTATTTCCTGGGGTGACATCCATGTTGCATTGTTCCAACATGCGGGCCCACCGTTTTTCTTCTGCAGGTGAAAGTTCACGAAATGCACGAGCATTTCGTAGCATTGTTTCAATGTTGGTCAAACTCACTGGCTCCGCCACCACCACCTCCTTCTCCTCTTCCAACTGAGCATCAGGCAGATCAAGATGGTGATCTGCTGCTTCCACGTAGTCAATAACATTGACGTTCACAGCTTCACTATGATGAACCCACCTAGTATATGTGACCGACATCCCATACAAGTGTAGATGATTTTGCACAGTTAACTGGGGTTTTGTAACTGGATTCATACAACTGCTACACGGGCAGAGCACATGTGATTTCGAACCACCGTACTCTACTCTGATAAAGTTCATGAAGTTTTCAACCCCCTCGACATATGAAATGGAGAATCTTCGAGCAGAAGTTATCCCAGTCTTGTCCATCTGTTAGACATACAAATTAGTTCTTCTACTAGATATTAAGGAAAAACATATATGCTTTTTTATGAAGTCCAGAAAAAAATACATGGGTCGATGTCTAAAGCTATGGCAAGATATTTGGATGAGCAGATCTAAGTAACGAAATATATGTAAAGCTAACTCAGCAAACAGATATGAGTGCTAAATTATGGCAGGTTGAGGCCGAGCACACAGCCATCAAACTATCGAAGGCCATCGCAGCAACAAAGATCGAGTATAAAACGGTGTAGAGCTATTTCACCTAACAGATTGGCTACTAGACCATGGCAATCTACGTCACAATAAATATATGGCGGGATATTTTAGCAACTAATCGGCCTTGGCATGCCATCTCAGCTAAGCAGATTGAGTCCAGAATAGGGCAAGGAAGTTTCTTAAGCAGAGCATATTGACTATAAACTACTTCGGCAAACAGTGAGATTAATAGCGTCTATCAGCTAACATTCAACGCTACGCCGACATGCACGGGGCCTCAGTCTAGAATGCGCGTATTGTGGGAGAAACTAACGGCTGTGCGTCTCCACACGAACATCGCCAGCGGTGGTGGCGTTTGACCGCCGTGCGCCTCCACAAGAATGTCGCCAGTGGTGGCGGCGCGGCTAGAGGACGAGAGCGTACTATGGGAGCGAGAGGATCTCCATGCGTCCCCTCGACGAACCGGAGCGCTGACATATCGGCGCGGCAGGGAGGGCAGCTTTGGCAGAGCGAATGGAGTGGAGGGGGACGGGGGAGGGGGTTTGGGGAATATTATTGGCTAGTTGGCCGAAGGGCGGTTTAATCTAGGATTTGGGGGAATTTTTGGGTGGGGGAGGATTTTCACGCGGTGGGCGAGGGGAGTTTGGCGCATGGTCGGTTTGTCCAAGTGGAGTCCCACGTGTCAGTGAAGAGGCAAGCCAAAGCGCGTTCCGTTTGTGTGAGCCGTGTGGAGGGCCGAACGTGTGTGGGGTGCAATGCGACCGTGACAGGGGTGCTGTGAGTGTACCGCCTTTTTTCCTTTTAAACTAGGTGCTTCGCCCCCTTAAAAAAAGTTGTTACTTCGCGCGATCCATCGATACTACTACTAGTAATTCGGTAATCCCGACTAAAACGACGCGACCGGGTCTTTCCCCTTGTGATATGCTGGGAGGTTGGCTTAGTTGGGTTTTTTAGGACGAGTAATGCTACACCTAAGTAATCCTAGTTACATAATTAACGTAATGTGAAACATGTGAGCTGTTGATTGTAGATTTGGGGAGGGAGGGGCCCACCACCATGAAAATCAAGGGAGGCGAGAGAGAGGCTATTTACGTTAAGCCTTTCATAGGTTCCCGTAGCTGTAGAAAGATGTGAAATGCGGCAATGTGTAGTGGACGTACTATTGGAGTGCCTAAGATAAATTGTGTATGTATAGACCCTATGTGCTTATTTTACTTCACATGTTAGCTTTGTCTTGGTTCAATAAAAAGCAGAGTTGGTGATGATGGTGTGCCTGTCATCCTGCAATATAGGCCGTCCGATCTATATCTAACGGATAGGAAGGAAACTATGACAACTTACCTGCACTCCTCTCCACATTTGCAGATAAGGCCTTCCCTCGTTCATCCTTTTCTCCCACAAGATCTTGATCTTCCGTGGAATGCACGGGCATCTTGCTAGTACTCCTACAATATACTATATTATTGTGAAAGTTCATATACACCGACCGGGATTAATGCAAACACGGCAGATTTTCAGTACATTTCAAACTTTTATAGGACAGAAAAATAAAAGAAACCCGACCCTAAACCTATTCTATGGCGGCGACCGACGTCCTCCATCTGCGATCTCTATGTACGGGGGCGGGGTCCAAGACCCGTGAAGTGAAGGTGCGGTCTCCGGCGAGGAAGAGTAGAACACGGGATACAGACCGGCTAGTTGGAACACCATGCATGCCCTGCCGCCTCCCATGCCCTACTCATCCTCGGAGGAGTCCCCGACCTCGGATGTGCCGAACGTTCGACGGCGGCAAGTAGGACGCATGGCTGACGGTGCTCCCGTCGTCGGCCGCCAGCGTGGCCACCGCTTGTGCGGTCGCGTCCGCGTCCGGCTACGCTGCTATTGCGTCGCGAGAGGCGATTTGAGCGAGGGCGGCGACCTCGAGCTCTATCCCCGAAGACAAGCTCTCCCGTAGAGCGTTCGCGCTTGCGGTCATGGCAGATGTGGTGCCAGGTAGGAGGACGATGCGCTATGGTGTGGAGGTTAGCTGGGCGTTGCCGCTTTAAGTAGTGCATGCAGGTGAGGCCAAGCGTCCTGGTGCATCATTAAGTCACCGAAGTTGGTTCCTTGGGCACCGAGCCTCTTAACAACGGCACACGGACGGACGACATGAATGCAAGCAGCTAGCGCCGGCTGGGAACGCACTGCGCGACGACGCGAGGGACGAGGGTTTTTAGTGTGCCAGGGTAGTCAGCTGCGGGCGTGGCAACGTTGGAGATGCCCTTTGCTCACATGCGATCCCCGCATGTCATTGAAAAATCAAGACGACCCGGCATGGTCTCAAGTCCAGAGGATGCAATTGGCCGTGCTACACCACTCCGCGGATGCGTCCCGGCGCCCCGTGCATCCTTGACGAGCCGGTTGTTGGGGTGTGTTTGGATTATGGCCAAAGTGCACCTTACCAAAATTTTGGTCATGACCCAAAGATTGGTCTTTGTTTGGATGGTTGCCATTTTTTGGCATGCCAATGAACTCTAGCCAACTCTAGTTCATTTTTCTTGCCAATGTCGGCCAAATCATGGGCAACCAAAACCTCAACCAAAATTTTGGCTACCCAATGCTTTGATGGGGCAACCTTGGGCACAAACCAAACATACTATTGGTCGTGCCACCGCACTAATGCCACCCTCGGCACACTGAAACCGACCGTGTCTAGCTACGATGAGCGTGTCGCTCACCGCGATCGCCGTGTCCAGAGGCGGTGCTGGAGCTGTGCCACGTTGTTGGCCCCCATGACCCACATGAATGGTTGCCGGTGGCGAGGAGGTTGTGGGCCAGTTTCTCCATTGGACTAGTCTGTGCTACATCATCCCGAGAGGTGTGCCCCACATGTCGATTTCCCTGTTTTCTCGGCCATATTCGAGCGTCAATACTCCGCGTTGCGCATTAGGCCTTTCACTATGTAGGCCAAGCGAGACAACTTATTGTTTATTTGAGCCGTTCAAGTATAATCATGTGGCGTTTGCTTATTTCTCATTCCTCTCCAACCCTCTTCTCCATCGATCATGTCGCCCTCCGGTCAAGTCCATCCTCCCGGATACCTCATTTGAACATTCCGCCGAGTATCATTCGCATGTGGGCCTAGACCATGCTTGTATTTCCAATGTATTGTAATTTTTCCCACATGCATACAAACAAACGGTTCATTTAAAGTTTCACTTTGCCTCCATTACATGTCGCTTCGCGTCTTAGTTTTGACATCCCATTCGGTTCATGCCTCGACACATGTTGACGAGATCGATTGATATTCAGAGATCAATTGCGTGTCGTGCAAGGGGATAAAGGTTTGGTCTATTTCTATGATAGAAATGACCTGCAGGGGGGTCTGTGGGTATCAGAGGGAGTATATTGTACGTCATAAGCGAAACGAACATATTGTACCCACCCTAGTCCTCTTTCAATCGATCTCTGGACCCCGAGATGAAATCGAGAGAGAATGAGTGGGGGCATGTGTGATACCTAAGGCGGATTCAAAATTTTGAACCGGTGATCATAGCATCCGCAAATCATATATAAAGGGTATTCAATGTTTGTTTCGTTTTTGAATGTACAATATACTCCCTCCTATCCTTTCTAGTTTACATATAAGTTTTATGTGTAGTCAAAGTATATCTACTTTGATAAAAAAGTATCAACATTCAACAATGCCCAATCAATATCGTTAGATTCGTAAGTACTCCTAGATTTGTACTCGAGATGGTTTCCAATTTGTTTTCAACCACGTGAATGTGCTTGTTCTCGCGCATGCTCTTCCTACTAGGATTTCGCCACGTATAGCCAGTCCAGTAGGAACTTCTTTTAAGCTCCCTGTCCAATAGTACTACTGAAGTACTGACAACATCTGTACTAGAGTATGCAGTGCTCATAGTAGTACTCCCTCCTTCCATTTATATAGGGCCTATGTGGAGGAGAGAGATGTGAAAAAGTAAGGGGAGTATGCTTTGTGTAAGTTGCATGTCATATATTATTACTCTAACATTTGCTCAAAGTTAGCCTCGAAAAACACATTAGGCCATGTATAGTAAATGGAAGGAGGGAGTAGTAGTGGAAGTGGATCCTCTGACGTAGGTATCCCTGCCTTACCCTCCCTTTTGGTCACTTACTGGCAGACCCCATACTTGCTAGGCCCTGCATGTCAGTTACTCAATGGGTTCGGCCACGTCAGGGTATCCTCATCCGTAGTATACTCCCTCTGTTTTTATTTACTCGGCATAAAACAGAGGGAGTGGTAGTATAAATGACGCGGGCGGGGGAGGGGGAGGGACATCAGTTTGTTCTCAGCTGCAGTCCCACAAGCGAGCGAAAACGCAAGACGAAGCGTGTTCCATTCGGTGAGCGATGTGGAGGGTCCAGCTTGCCGGGCTGCAACGCGAACACGACAAGAGGGATGTACAGTCAAAACCAATTGACCGGTTATCATCGGAACCACTATTCACACCAGAACCTTCGCTGCTCGGCCTACACCAGCCACTACCCTAAAACCACACCTAATCTCCAGCACCTTCCCCCACCTTTTGATCCCCTAGCCCGCATCGAGCGTCCCCTAGTTCGCCGGAAAGCCATGGTGCGCCACAAGATCACGTACTACAAGATGCTGACGCCGGAACGCTGCGCAGAAATCGCGGCAGCGGTCGGCGCCACAAATCTCTGTTCCCAAGCTCGCTTTGCGGTGGGCCAATCCCCGAGTTCTCTAGAGCCAAGATACAAGGAGGAGGAAGCCGATCCAATGTTCATGGCGGAGGTCGCGGCGCAGAAGGCCCCCGATGGGTATGAGATGATGGATGTTGACTTCGTGCCGGCGTCCGAGTCCCCCATGGTGCAGGCGGACCAACGGTTCAACCTGGCAATACTAAAGGAGGACCGGGAGGCAGAGCTCAACTCGACGTGGAGCGCGCGCATGCCGCTACCATCGAGGCTCTCCTACTAGCGGAACCGGATGTTGTGGATGTGAACCGGGCGGCGGAGGCTCAACTTGAGGCGGAGCGCGCGGATGCCGCTGCCATCGAGGCCCTCCTGTAAGCGGAACCGGGCGTCCTGGACTTGAACTGGGCGGCAGAGGCTCAACTCGACATGGAGCACGTGGATGCCGCTCTCATCAAGGCCCTCCTGCAGGCGGAACCGGACGTCCTGGACTTGAACCGGGCGGCGGAGGCTCGACTCGACGCGGACCGCGCGGATGCCGCTGCCATCGAGGCCCTCCTGCAAGCGGAACCAGACGTCCTTGACTTGAACCGGGCAGTGCTCTCGTCCATGCAGAGCGCCCGCACGCTCCGCATGAACTAGTAGCTGGAGGCCGAGGACAACCATGGTGCAGAGACACACGTCGGGAGCTACGGCTAGTTCGCGTTGGCGGCCAAAGATGACGAGGCTGTCTCGTTCCGCGAGCAATGATAGTTTTTCTTTATGGTGTTGTTTTATGGATCTTTTGCCATGTAAAAACATATATTGTTATGCAAGTCTCCTGACTTGGGTTAGTCTACCATTTCAGGTGGTTGGATGAATATCCTATGTGTCCTAACCCTTCTTCCTCACCTCTTCTTCTTCCCCAACAGACCACCGCACGGGCCGTACGGATATTCCCCAACATGCGGTTGGATAAACATACTCTATGAACGAAAATTATGTGTCAGTGGTAGGATGGCTGAGTTTGGTTTGTTCACATGCAACAACACGCGTCAGTGAGGGTGTGTTCCCTTGGTTGGGTTTGCGACATGCAGGAGCGACTGTATGAGGGTGCGGTGCGACCACGACAGCCGTGCGCAAGTGTACCTCCTTTTCATTCTGAAAACTTTAGGCAAGCTTGGCAAGAATGTGTGGCGAAGTATGGCAATGCAAGGCCTAGACCCAAACAGGATAAGTACGTACTAGGAGTACTAGTGTTAAAAAAGAAAGGCGGGGTTTTCCTTCACATGATTAATCGATACAAATCCTTGTTTCACGTGTCATTAATGTGTATTGTTTTCTCCAAAGCCCAAAGAGCTAACCGTCTCACTCCTCATTGCTTGATTAATGCAGCGCCATGTAAACCAACCTTCTCACTTCCGCATGCATGCAGGGGACATTAATGTCCCTGGTTGCCAGTATACTCCCTCCGTTCTTTTTTAGTTTGCGTATAACTCGGCGCACGCATACCAAGCAGACCACCCTGTGCATTATTTATGACAATTTTACCCCTACATGCAAGGACCTAGAGAAATGTATGGCTCTTAATATGCATGGAGTCATTGGCTCCTTTTCCTTGATTCCTGCTTGAGTCTTCTCGGATTCTCCGCAAGCGCGCTTCCCCTGCCTCTTATATGCATGCTGCATGCATGCGTTTGGTCTGTCATCACTCCCGGGCTGCATGCACAGCTATAAAGCAAGGGTAAAAAATACCCATCAATTTTGCCTCGATTAGTGTTGGTGGCCTTTTGCAAATTGTAATTTTGATATACTGGCCTTGTGTACAAAAAATGGAGGTAGTAACTATTATATTTGACTTCCTTCCCCATTGCGGTGACGTCGACGATATCTTGAACGTTGTGGTTTGGCGAAGTGCGTTCGACGGAGAACACCATTGAGGGAGACCACGGTAAGTCGTTCGCAAGTGCCGCCTGCAAGCCGAGACAACCGCCTTATTTGCATCCAGGAAATCCGTCGAACCAAAGGACGCGTAAATGTACTAGTACTACTAGTACACAATAGCATCATCCGTCCAGCTTAGTGCGCTAAGATGGTTTCTCGAAGAAGATGATGGAGAAGCGGAGTCAATGAAGAGTGAAATGATGGTTGCTTCGTCCGTGCTTTGTGATTTTACGCCTCACCGCTCTGTGATTTGTGATAGAAGGGACAGGGGAGTAGACTCTATGACCTATACTGTACATGCGTCCAAGCATGAGAGAAAGAGGAGAGACGTTGCATTTTTCTATTCCTTCAATCAATCAATTAGGGAGCTTCGGTTCCATCCTGTTGGCTTTGGCAACACCGTCCACAATGGTTCCCACAATGCCAAAAGCTATTTTCACATTTGGCTACACATTGTGGATGCCCTTAACCGTACCACTTGGCTTTGCTCCTGTGTGCTATCTATAGAAATCTCAATTATATTGATATAAAAAATTATAGAATCAAGATTAGTAGAAAGGAGGTGATTTTGCCGCGCGGATGGCGTGGGAGGTTTCTTATTTTTAGAGGACGTTATCCTGGCGGTTTGCTAACATGCGGTCCCACATGTCAGTGCTTTACCAAGCCGATCCGCGTCCCACATGACGCAGAACAACGACAGAAGCAACACGTGGTTAACTTCAAGAAGACGAGGGAGAAGCGGATTCAGCAACGAGTGGAATGATGGTTGCTTCGTCCCTCCAACTTCTTTTTTTAGGATTATTACTTCGTCCCTCGAACTTAACTGCTGGAAAGGTGGAGCTTTGTGATTTGATGCCTCATTGCTCATTACTACATCGGCGCCATGACTGGGTGCTTCACCCCGGCTGCTCTGCACTGTATTCCGGTATGGCACGTGGACCCGGTAGCTTGATGTCCCACATGTTAGCGAAAGGGACTAGAAGATTTATGAAAGCGAGCGCTCCACTCTTACGGTGGCCCAGTGAACTGTCACTTGTACTATATAGTACTATAGTTTTGCTGTTTCGCACGATCCACCGATACAAACCCGATTAAACAGGAAAGGGTGGAATTTTTCCCGCGCGGTATATGATACTGGCCATACATTTCAAAGGCAATTTTAATGTATGCAAACTGAATAATTAAGTAACAATATGATATCTAGTAAAACTAAAAACACATATGATTTATTGTGTTAGAGTGTAGTAGTAGTGTTGTATTGCATAGTTGTTAGATGTAACATGCGAGAACGTGTAGAGATGTAGTTTTAAAGGGCCTACAGAGAGAAAAGCGTAATACATTCACCGAACTTCAGAATAAGCTGATTACGGTCACTATATACATTTTGCTGTGATTATACGGTTACTTGCTCACGGTTCAGCATTGGATTGCACTCTGTTGACCGGCCAAATAGTCTGCGTGGCACCATATTGACTAGTTAAATTAACCACTTTCCTTGTGGGTCCCACCTGTCAGTTCACATAGGGAAAAGGTTAGATAAACACAAAATTATGCAGGCGCGACAAGGCTCCAACCCGTGCGCGGGAATCACCTGGTTGTGTATGTGTCTGTCAGTGCTTGATGTGTGTGCATGCACGTGTAGGTTGAGCACTTGAGCGTGAGAGTGTGTGTTGGTTGTGTGGTGTACTGGTGTGTGCATGCATTCGTGCGTGTGTGCATGTGAGTGTTGCGTGCGTGGGTGGCTGCGTGTGTATGTGTGAGTGTTGTGTGTGGGTGCATGTGTTCGTGTGAGTGTTGTGTGCATGCAGTTCGTGTGCATGCGTGCGTGTGTGTATAATCACCACACCAGCTTCTATGTGTTAAAACGGACGGCTCAACATACCAATACAAGTCCACCTTGTTCGCTGTGCCCGCGGTCATGACTTCGAACCACCATACAATATTTTTTGTTATTTGTTTTCATTCTTACTAGCAAGATGCCCGTGCATTGCACGTAACACCAAGATGCATTTGTATGACTAGTTTATCTTGTGAGAGAAAAGGATGAACTAGGGAAGGCCTTATTTGCAAATGTGGAGAGGTGTGTGGGTACCTTTTTGCAAAATTTCCATAGTTTCTTTCCTATCCGTCAGATATAAATCGGACGGCCTATATTGCAGGATGGCAGGCACACCATCATCACCAACTCTATTTTTTATAAGAGTGTATTTTATAAGAGTGTAGATGTAGAGTAGATACAAGCCGACAGGTGGGCCCGATGGTAGTGAGATAATGTGATGAAACACTAGAGGTGCCACGTGGAGCCTTTAACTGGTCAACTAGTCGTGTCTAGCGCAAATACAGAGTTGTACGGTGAGCCCGTGACTGTATAATAACCACAAAATGTAAATGGTGACCGTAATGAGTGGATTCTGAAGTACAATGTACGTATCGTGCTTTTGCTTCAAATACAATGATCGTCACTGTATATATCGCGAGAGAAAGATGAAACATGCGTGAATGTGCTGGGGGCTTACTTTTAGAGGACCTGGAGATAGTTTTTGTGCGTACGTGAAAGGGGCGTAGAGGGGGGGTATGCGATGGAGAGAGAGATGCTCTTTGTTTCTCTTTATTATGACTAACTTTATATATAGTATAAAAATATACAAATTCACAGTGCGGAATAAATATCATGGTGGGCACCATGCAATGCAAATTAGCGTTCATAATCCTCCATATAACTTTGTAATGTTGTATATATGTAGAAATTCTAAAATAATTTTTTGGCCACACTTTATTCAATAGGAATGATGTATGCGAAATAAACGTGAAGAGAGGGCTTTTTAGATCAATGGGGTACGTGATGTAACATGTGTGAATGTGTAGTTGATGCGTTTGGCAGGGCCTAGAGAGGTATGTGTGTGTATTACTGTAACGCCCCATATGTTACTTGCCATATTTGTATTCCAACTCTTGTCATTTTCGGGTCTAAGTTATGATATTCCCTCGTGGTTGGGTTTTCTCTTCGTTTTGCATTTTGTCCATGTCATGCATCTTATATCATGCCATCATGTGCATCGCATTTGCATACGCGTTCGTCTCATGCATCCGAGCATTTTTCCCCGTTGTCCGTTTTGCATTCTGGCACTCCTACGTCATCCGGTGTCCCCTTTTGCCTCTTTTCGTGTGCGGGTGTTAAACGTTCTCGGATTGTACTGGGACTTGCCAAGCAGTCTTGGTATACTACCGGTAGACCGCCTATCAAGTTTCATGCCATTTGGAGTTCGTTTGATACTCCAACGGTTAACCGAGGAACCGTAAAGGCCTCGTGTGTGTTGCAGCCCAACACCCCTCCAAAGTGGCCCAAAACCCATCTAAACCCCCTCCATCCTCTCAGTCGTTCGATCACGATCGCGTGGCCGAAAACCGCACCTCATTTGGACTCTCCTAGCTCCCAGAATCTATAAATAGGCCTCCCCCTCCGAAATTCGCGGACGAAACCTTAGCTCCCCGTCTCCTCGCACCGCCGGACACGTCCGGATCTGGCCGGACACGTCTGCCGCCGCGTCCAACCAATCACAGCGCGCCACATGGCCCCTCCGCCACTGCGGCCCGGTGAGCCCGCAGCGGGCCCGCCCAGCCCATCGCCGCCCCGCGCCTCCACGCGCCTCGCCCCGCCGCCCGGCTCTGCTCTGCCACCCCTTCGCCGGCGCTCCTCGCCGCCGCGCTAGTGCAGCCGCCATCTTCAGTCGCCGTCGGTGCCGGGAGCCTCGCCTAACCCCGCGCCGCGCCCGGCGGTGCCGCGCCAACTCCGGCGACGCGCCGCCCGACCCCGCGCCGGCCGGCCTCGCCAACGCCGGTGCCTCCCCGAGTTCCTCTCCGGCATCCCCGGCCACCACGTCCATCAATTCCGGCGAGACTCCGTTGGACTTCGGGAACCGTGCCCCGATCTAGATCTGAGAAGAACCTAGGGTTGACCCCTCTTTTTCTCTAAGTCCCTAGTTTCTTATATTTTCTAGCATTCTTCATCATGCCATTTCTCATCATCCGTAGCTCCGTTTCGTGCGAGTGGCATATCAAATTGTTCATATGTTCGTCCTCTTCATTTCATTCCATTGCACCATGCTTGTTTGAGTCCATCTTGATGCCTAAAATGTTGTTGCAAGAGTGATATATAATGTTAGTTTCTGTTTCTTAACAGATTATGAGCATTTCTCATTTTTGCCATGATTATTGTGTGCCTCCTATGAACTTGAGCCCTACATGTGTTTTGGGCTATGCTATGCCATCTTTACAGGGGTGTATGCCATGTATTTTTTGATCAATGCGGTGACTAGCACATGCATGCAAAGTAGCTCTCGTGATGCTGCTGATTTCAGGGACTTAGAATTCTTGTAAGTCATTTCCCTGATGTTATTTTTATGCCATGTATTCATGTTGCTATAGAGTGATCCATGCCTCTTTTGAGCATGTTCAGTAAGGATGATTTTGAGATATTGTTATGTTATATCCATCCATGTCTTTGTTTGCAATTATGGAGTACCCTAGCATGCCTCAATATTGCTCTACTTTTGCTATGAAATGTTCCTGGCTGATTGTTTACGTGTTACTCAATTTTGCCGAGGTTGTTGTAGTTGATCCATGCATGATATGAGGTTGTTCTTGCCATTGTTAGCTGATTGATCATGTCTTCTTGCTGGGTGTATGCTTAGTTTGTCATGTAATGCCTTGTGGTGAGTGCATCGAGCTCGCAAACATGCCTACGTAACTCTGTTTTTGCCATGTCCAGTTTTCTGCTAAGTCTGAATCTGTTAACGAAACTTGCTATGTTTACATGGGCGCCATCATGTTTTCTGTGCCCTTCTGGCTTATGGTCAGTAAGGGACTTCTGTTATATGCTTTGAGTAGTTTTATGCCATGCCTTGCTTTGCCATGATATGTTCCTGTAGCATGTTGTTATCTTGCTCTAAACATTGCTCCCTGATGTTAAATCCTGACATGTTATTTTCACTAAGTCTGAGATGTTGATATCTTTTGCACTATTGCCATGCTTGTTTGAACCTGCTCTTGCATGATTTAGCCGTAGCTCAGTGTTCATATTTTGTCAAGCATCTTGAGTGGATCACTGCCATGTGTTTTGTTGCTATGTTAGAGTGCAGTAGCTTAATTTCTTGTTGCATTCTAGATGGCATCATGCTGTAAATCGCAGATTTGTGCCATTATTGTTTTGCTTGCCATTTGCAAACCGTGCATCCGATTCCGGTGATCTTTATTTCGATTTCGACCGAAATCAACTCATCTTTCCAGCGGCACTCTTGGTTTGACAAGTTGAGGCCTGGTTCAATCTTTCCCTTCCGGAGCACGCATATGCATTGCATATTACATCCCGCATATCATGCCATGTTTTGCATCATGTTGCTTGCGCGTTGCATCGTGGTTGATTGTGGTTCCTTTTGCTTGTGTTCTTGCATTGGGTAGAGCTGGGAGACAAGTACGTGATCGAGGAACCCGTTGAGTACGCTTACGAGGATCAAGCTTACGTCAACTCAGAGAACTTTGCAGGCAAGATGACCATACCCTCGAAATCACTTCTGTCTTTGCTTGCTAGTTGCTCGCTCTATTGCTATGCCTATGCCACGTTACCTACCACTTGCTATATCATGCCTCCCATATTGCCATGTCAAACCTCTAACCCATCTTTTCCTAGCAAACCGTTGTTTGGCTATGTTACCGCTTTGCTCAGCCCCTCTTATAGCGTTGCTAGTTGCAGGTGAAGATTGGAGTTTGTTCCTTGTTGGAACATGTTTATTGTTGGGATACCATTATTATACCTTCTCTACTTTAATGCATCTATATACTTGGTAAAGGGTGGAAGGCTCGGCCTTATGCCTGGTGTTTTGTTCCACTCTTGCCGCCCTAGTTTCCGTCATACTAGTGTTATCTTCTTTGATTTTGCGTTCCTTACGCGATTGGGTTATAATGGGAACCCCTTGACAGTTCGCCTTGAATAAAACTCCTCCAGCAAGGCACAACCTTGGTCTTACCATTTGCCACCTAGCCTTTTTCCCTTGGGTTTCGTGGACTCAAGGGTCATCTTTATTTTAACCCCCCGGGCCAGTGCTTCTCTAAGTGTTGGTCCAACCTGAGCGATGTCCGGCGCCCCCTGGGCAACCAGGGTCTATGCCAACCCGACATCTTGCCCATCCGGTGTGCCCTCAGAACGAGATATGTGCAGCTCCTATCGGGATTTGTCGGCACATTCGGGTGGCTTTGCTGGTCTTGTTTTACCATTGTCGAGATGTCTTGTAACCGGGATTCCGAGTCTGATCGGGTCGTCCTGGGAGAAGGAATATCCTTCATTGACCGTGAGAGCTTGTGATGGGCTAAGTTGGGACACCCATGCAGGGATTTGAACTTTCGAAAGCCGTGCCCGCGGTTATGGGCAGATGGGAATTTGTTAATATCCGGTTGTAGAAAACCTGAAACTTAACTTAATTAAAATGAATCAACAGTGTGTGTAACCGTGATGGTGTCTTTTAGGCGGAGTCCGGGAAGAGAACACGGTCTCATGTTATGCTTGAATGTAAGTAGTTTTCAGGATCACTTCTTGATCGTTGTAGCTTCTTGACCATGCTTTGCCTTCTCTTCTTGCTCTCTTTTGCGTATGTTAGCCACCATATATGCTAGTGCTTGCTGCAGCTCCACCTCATACCTTTTCCCTAACCACAAGCTTAAATAGTCTTGATCGCAAGGGTGTGAGATTGCTGAGTCCCCGTGACTCACAGATTACTTCCAAAACCAGATGCAGGTGCCGATGATGCCATTCCAGGGGATGCGACTGAACTCAAGTGGGAGTTCGATGAGGACTCAGGACGTTACTACATTTCCTTTCCAGACGATCAGTAGTGGAGTCCAGTTGGGGCGATCGGGGATCTTATTCATTTGGGTTGTCTTTATTTTGGTTCCATAGTCGGACCTTGATTTTATCTGGATGATGTAATGCTATATTTATGTATTGTGTGAAGTGGCGAATGTAAGCCAACTCTGTACCTCTTTCTTATTCGGTACATGGGATGTGTAAAGATTACCCCTCTTGTGACATGCCTACAATGCGGTTATGCCTCTAAGTCGTGGTCCGACACGTGGGAGATATAGCCGCACCATAGGTGTTACAAGTTGGTAATCAGAGCATTCCCCGACTTAGGAGCCCCCTGCTTGATCGAATCGCTAGTGTTGTTGAGTCTACAAAAATGTTTTGAGTCTTTTAGGATTATATATATCGGAGAGTAGGATTCTTTTTACTCCTCAGTCCCTTCGTTGCTCTGGTGTGGCATCCTGACGTAGAGTTTTGACTCTTCTCTTCTCAAATTTCACTAAAAAAATTAGGATCACGCGGGTATCTTGGAATCGTTTCGATGGTTTTGTGACGAGAACATTGTTCTTGGTGCCTCCTGACATTTAGGGGTTGTGGCAGTGTCCCGGGGAGTTGAGCTTCGAGGTGTTGTCATCACAATTTTATCGTTGCAGTTCTGGAATACCTAAGTTTCGCCAACATCGAAAATCTCTCTTATGTAGTTGTTGGTGAGATAACCTCGACGCCACCCAGTACTGGGGCGGGAGTTTGGGAGTATTGCCATAACTCGTATAACGGATGCTTTTCGAAGGTTGAGGTAAACGATTTACGAAGGTTTCTTGGTTATGTTTTGAAGGATGGATACAGCTATATGTAGGATTTGCTAGTTTTGGGTGAGATATTATGTTTCCCCTGTATCCCCAACACCTGATTGCATAACCGGAAAATTTTGGGAGTTTCATAGGTGGGAATTCATGTAGCTCTAGTATTTCTTTCGCAGATATTTGGTTCATGATTGGGTAATCCTTGCCAAGTATTTGTTCATATCCGTACCTTGTTGTTTTATTCATCTACCTCTATCTAAGTGGCTTCTCAATTTATGGAAGTGTGATCATTTAATTTGGAATTCATTTGTTCATTCTTGTTCGAATGTTAAGGCTATATGTTGCAATTTAGATCCATTTGATTCAGCTTGAATATATGTCTTTCCAGATGCTAACGGATGTCACCCTCTTCAGGATGGCTCCTCCAACGCGTCAGAATCCGGAACCACCGCCACCACCTCCACCTCCGGAGGCATGTCAAGCTATGATGGCCGCTACCAACGCCAGCACGCAGTTGATTATGCAACTCTTGCAAGAGCGCAACCAAGGAAATCAAGGCCATGGCAACAATCAAACTCAGTTTGCTACCCTCAACCAGTTCCTCGCAAACCAGCCGAAGTCTTTCAGTAACTGTGTCGAGGCCACAGACGCTGACGATTGGCTCGTGGATATCTGCAAACATTTTGAGTGTAGCAACGTTAGGCCTGAGGACTTTGTCAAGTTTGCTTCGTTCCAACTCAAAGACCAAGCTGCTGAGTGGTATCAACAATACAAAGATTCTAGATGAGGTCGTGTGATTACCTGGGATGATTTCCGCCAAGACTTCAAAGCTCACCACATTCTTCAGAGTGTTGTTGAGAGTAAGCGTGAGGAGTTCTACAACCTGAAGCAAGGCAGCTTGTCTGTTTACCAATACAACATCCTGTTCCAAACGCTCGCTCGCTTCGCCAAGCAAGACGTCCCTGACGAGAAGAGAATGATTTATCAATTCAGAGGTGGCCTCAGAGAAGATCTGCAACTAGCTCTCGTGCATTTTGAGCCGAAAAAGTATGATGAGTTCAACAACATGTCATTAAAGCAAGAGGCTGCTCAGATCAAGTGCGATGCTTCCAGGAAGTGAGTCAGGGATGCAACTCCTTCTTCAACTCAAGTGGTAGCTAAGCAGCAAAAGTACTGGTTGCCTCCTCCTCCTCCATTCCGTCAGCCTTATCAGCAGAAGAGCAAAGGTGGCAATGGATCTTCCCACCCACCCAACCCAGCCTTTCAGAAGAAAGCTTCGTCTCATGCTCCAAGGTCAAGTGCTCCGTATCATCGGCCGCTTCACTACTAGAAAAACCCCTACTAATGGCGCACCTAGTATGGCTATTAGTGGCGCATCCGTGGTGCGCCATTAATAGCAAGCCATTAGTAATTTTTACTAATGGCGCACCACTTGGTGCGCCATTAGTATCTGGTATACTAATGGCGCACCTCGGGTGCGCCATTAGTATAGGCCAGGGTGCGCCATTAGTATGCCTTCCAGGGGCCATGTATACCCAGGTGCTTTGGCATACTAATGGCGCACCACCTCTGGATGAGCCATTAGTAACCGCGGCATACTAATGGCGCACTGCCCAGTGATGCGCCATTAGTATGCACTGTCATACTAATGGCGCACTGTCATGTGATGCGCCATTAGTATGAATATTAGGGTTTTTTATTTTTTTATTTTCTGTTTTTTGCACAGGTTACAAAATGTATAATTTGACAAAATATAGACAGCACACATCAACAACAGATCCTTTGATGACACCATTCATCCTTTCGAATGGCATCATGTTGTGCAGGAACGTCGGCCCGAGTTGGATGATATCCTCCACTATATGGACCAGCAGATGCACCATAACGTCGAAGAATGCGGGCGGGAAGTACATCTCAAGATCGCATAGTATCACCACGATCTCTTCCTGTAGCCTTCTGAGTTGCCTCACGCCAATCGACTTCCGAGAGATGACGTCGAAGAAGTTGCATAGGCCAAATAGCGTTTCACGGACGTGCGCGTCCATGATCCCACGGATCGCAACTGGAAGTATCTGCGTCATCAGCACGTGACAGGCGTGAGACTTCATCCCGCTGAACTTCTGCTTCGCTGGGTCTAGGTATCTGCTTATCTTCCCCGCGTAACCGTAAGGAAGTTTTACTCCTAGGAGGCAGGTGAAAAACTGCTCGATCTCCTCCTGACTTAGAGTGAAGCACGCGGGAGGGTAGTCATTTCCGGTCTTCTTGGCCTTTTTGCCTTTGCGACGACTTTCTGTGTCCTGCTTCGCCTCATCATCATAATCATCATCATCATCATCATATATAGCGTGAAGCTCCTGCCTGATGCCCATTGATTTCAAGTCTGCCCTTGCTTTCGGCCCATCTTTGGTCCTCTCTGGCATGTTGAGCAGGGTACCAAGCAGACTCTCGCACACGTTCTTCGTGATATGCATGACATCAAGGTCGTGAGGCACACGGTGGATCTTCCAGTACGGCAAGTCCCAGAAAACAGACCTCGTATTCCATACCTTCAGCAGCGGCTCTGCGCCTTTTGCTTCTTTCCCGGCAGTGGGCAGTCTTTCCAATTTTTCAACAGCTTGTCTATTTCCTCGCCGCTCCTCGTACACGGGCATTTTCGGGGTTCGGTTTCACCATCGAACAGATCCTTGCGTTTCCTCCACGGGTCATCGTCGCGAAGCCACCTTCGATGTCCCATGAACACGGTTTTCAAAGACCCGGGATCTCTATCTAGCTGGCGATACGTTGTGTCATCCATGCACCTTACGCATCCAGAAAATCCGTGGACTACCTGCCCCGCAAGATATCCGTAACCGAGATAGTCGTGCACCGTCGTGAGCAGTGCGGCTCTCATAGGGAAATATTCTTTCTCTGCGGCGTCCCACGTATTGGCTGGCGTTTTCCACAACGTGTCAATCTCCTCTTTCAGCAGCCCCAGATACAGATTGATGTCGTTCCCTGGTTGTTTCGGCCCTTCAATTAGCATACTCATGTGAATGTACTTCCTCTTCATGCACAACCAGGGGGAAGGTTGTACATCCACACGAACACAGGCCAGGTGCTATGTGTGCTTCTCTGGCTGCCAAATGGATTGACTCCATCGGTGCTCGCGCCCAGCATGATGTTCCTTGGATCGTTCCCAAATTCTGGGTATTCGAAGTTCAACGCTTGCCACTGGCTCGCATCCTTAGGGTGACTCAGCATCTTTTCTTTTTTATCTATCTCCGGATCATTTGCGTCATCTTCCCGCTTCTTCTCCTCCCTATCCGCGTGCCAACGCAGGAGCTTTGCTACCTTAGGGTCCGCGAAATACCGCTGCAGACGAGGAGTGATCGGAAAGTACCACACCACTTTTCGAGGAGCTTTCTTCCTCTTCTTGTATCGAGTGACACCGCACACCGGACATATGGTAGACTCCGCGTGCTCATCCCGATAAATGATGCAATTGTTCATGCACACATGGTATTTCACGTGCGGTAAATCCAGAGGACACACGATTTTATTTGCCTCCTCCAAACTAGTCGGGCACTTGTTCCCCTTGGGAAGATGTTCGTGCCAGAATGACATGTTCTCGTCGAAGCATGCGTCGGTCATTTTGTGTTTTACCTTCATCTCCAGAGCCATGAGCGTTACTTTCAGGCAGGTATCCTCGGGCATGCATCCTTCATACAATGGAGTAACCGCGTCTAACTCAAGTTGATCCATCTTGGCTTTCTCTCGGGCGGCAGCTCTTGCGTTATCCGTCTGCTTGAGAAGCAGCTCTTGAATATGAGGGTCCTGCACCCAGCCCATCGATGGTCCAGCGTCGTCTGCTCCGCCGGCATCATCATCATGTCCTGCATCTTCTACATGATGACTGTGTACAGCATCACCGTCGTGATCATCTCCTGGGGATTCTTCGTCTTCTCGCCCCCCCGAGCCGCGGTGGTTGTCTTGCTGCCCTTCCTCATTTCTTGCCCGGCCCCCATGGACGACTTCGTAGTCATCTTCATCACCTTGCCACCGATAGCCATCCATGAAACCACGCAAGAGCAGGTGGTCCCGCACCTGCCCAGAATCCGGGTCCGCAATAAGGCTATTCAGCTTGCATCTTCGACACGGACATCTTATCTCCGTCTCGTTCTTTTGAAGCATCTCGGCCTTCGCGGACCTCAAAAACCTATTCACGATGCCTTTGGTCATCGTGCGGACCATGGTCGCCTGCGGGGTAGAGCAAAACGATATTTTAGAACCAAGAAAAAAATTTGGCATGACTTTCCCTAAAAATAGGACCAAAAAGAATGCTTAATGCCAAAATTCTCGCCGAAACGGAAATGAATCAACATTCCGGCAAAATATTGGCAACTATCGCATTTCAAATACCGGTACACCTCCAAACACAAACACATATGCAACACCACAAACATATGCAACACCACGAACATACATAGATCTAGCTAGGCCATAAAAAGTGCATGTGCACATTGTTGTAGGGAGGACAACATAAATATAGCTTCCCCCCTTACTTACCTAGCAAAACAAGGTAACTTAACCACTTAATTTGAATGAATCTATGGTGGAAATGAGGTGAAAAAGAGGAGGCACCCGAGACAAGGAGGAGGCGATGGAGAGAATGAAGTGGGGAGAAAGTGAGTTTGGGAGGAGAGGCTGTCCAAAATATCTTGTTGCTGCCCACTTACTAATGGCGCACCAGCAACAAATGCGCCATTAGTAATCCAGGTTACTAATGGCGCACCCCCTGATGGTGCGCCATTAGTACTTTTGCAAAAAAAGGAATAAAAACAATAATAAAAAAAATAACATTAGTGGCGCACCTTCCGGCCGGTGCGCCATTACTAGTTACAACTAGTAATGGCGCACCACCAGAGGATGCGCCATTAGTATGTTTGGACAGGCGCACTAGTTCAAAAAAAATTTGGTACTAATGGCGCACCGTGAGCAGGGTGCGCCATTAGTAGTTTCAACACTAATGGTGCATCAGGGTGTGGTGCGCCATTAGTATATACTAATGGCGCACCACATGTCTGGTGCGCCAGTAGTGTCAATTCCATCTATAGCCCTTTTCCTAGTAGTGCTTTCAGAGGTCACATGCAACAATTGTCAGCAGAAGGGTCACTATGCAAACAAATGCTTCAACCAGAGGCGTCTTCCGCCTCCTCCTCCTGTGAGATCTGCCAGCAATGCAGTGGTCAAGCATAATCCCAAGTCTGCAAAGGTCAACATGACACTGCAAAAAAACACTTCCGTGATGATACGTGTTTGTCACAGTAGGTCGCTTTTTTGTCATGCATGTACGTCCATGACAAATTTATGACAGAATCAAGATAGTCATACCTGTGCTGTCGTAGAAGTGTTCCATGACATTACCAAAATTATTATCATGGAAGTGTCCACTTCCATGACGATAAATGGCGCGTCACAGAAGTGCTTTCGTCAAGGGTGACCGACACGTGGCATCCACCGTAACGGAACGCCGTTAAGCTATCGGGTCGGGTTTTGGATCCGATAACCCGTTAACAGCCCCGAACAATGGGGATTTTCCACATGTAAAATCATCATTGGCTAGAGGAAACACGTGTCATCTCATCGTCGGGACAGATGTCATCCACTCACTGGACAGAAGGCGCCTATGATACGTCGACACGTGGCACGGCCCAACAAGTTTAAATGAGTCGGCCCAACTAAAGGCCCACAAGATTTTGCGGACCATAATGGGCCGGCCCAGCTAAAGGCCCACGAGATTTTGCGAACCATAATGGGCTGGCCCAGCTAAAGGCCCACAAGATTTCACAGGCCATAATGGGCCGGCCCAGGTAAAGGCCCACAAGATTTTCGTGTGCCATAATAGGTCAGCCCAGGTAAAGGCCCACGGTGACTCTAGCCCATAATGAAAAATAATTTTCTTTATACCCGTTAACAGCTCGTGATTTACATGGGCCGTTTCCAGCCCGTGTTAGCTTTTGGCCTATTGACGGACCATACGTTCTTGGGCTCCTTTTCGGCCCTCGATTACTTCCGACCCGTTACTGGCCTGTTCCCCTAATGGGCCAAATTTGGCCCATGGCAAGAGTCGGCCCATTACTGGCCTGTTCCACTAATGGGCCAAATTCGGCCCATGGCAAGAGTCGGCCCGTTACTCGCCTGTTACCCTAATGGGCCAAATTCGGCCCATGGCAAGAGTCGGCCCGTTTCTGGCCTGTTAACCCATTGCACCATTTCCAGGACCTCCTATATCCTGGCCCATTAACGACCCGTCATGCCTGTGACAGAATTAAGCCTTTGTTGTCCTACGGCCTGTTAACGGCCTGTTACCGTGCTGGGCCGATACCAATTACGCCCCATTATGGCCCATGTAGAACCATTTATCCGACGGCCGAGGCACACCGATTACAGGCCCATTTATCAACGGCCCGTAGGAGACCCATGGATCCTACGGCCCGTATATGGCGCATGGTAGTTACGGCCACTAGCAAACAAGGAAAAAAGAAGACTAGGGAATAAATAAGGCCGAAACTAACGCTAGGCTATTAAGGCGATTGCACAGATTACATCCACTCGGCATCAAAGATCGCCACCAGTGCAAATATAGGGAACACCCTACACTATACAAAAATGGCTTGCTGTTTTCTTCAGGCGGTGGCTGCACATTAAGAATAAATTGTGTATCGCACCAAAACAAATTACGACTATATAACAAAAGGAAGGTTGGCATAAAACTTAACAGTCTAGCAGATAAAAATGCACCACCAGAAGTTTAGAAGCTCAGTTCATTTGACCTGACTATTACGTTTTCATGATGTATTGTCCGATGGAGCACCATAACCCTCGCCTTCATTTCCCCTAGTCTCCTGAACAACATAGCAAATGTCTGATAGTCTGGTTTCAAAACCATGCATATCTTGACGACATTGAGCAATGTTTCTCCTTGTTTCACAAAGGGTCTCTGTTAGGGAATGGACTTGTGTCTGGAGCGCAGATACAACATTGCTTTGAGCTTGCATATCTTGATCATGAGGCAGTTTGGACGATATTGCCTTAACAACCAACCCAGTATTACGCAGGAACGTGCTTTTGGCACTGTTAGTGGACAGGTACTAACCCACTGCAGCAAGAGCTGACATTGCGGTTATAGTTGCCTCGCCACCTTCAGAAGGTGGCGGTTCCACCATTTTTTCCATAGCTCGCTGAAAAGTTGAGGTTTTACATTAGTAGTACCAGAACAGAAGATATTAAGGAGGCAGCAAAACCAAACAAAATAGCTTTGGTCTATATACAGAACTTATTCTGGTGAACCCATGTAAAATATTAGTTGTATCTTATTGCAAAGTACATAATAAAACCAGGTTCCAAACATATGACCATGTACCATCGCTAATGTATTGTCTATTTCTTCACATTGTATTGAGGGCTAAGGATAAAGAGACGAAGTTTATAATACGGTAAGCATAGTATGACATCATTCATATCACAAAACAACTGAGAACAGACAAACAGGCAATTGTAACATTGTGTGGGCAAGTCCAGCACGGAACTAGATTACGGGTCAAGATCAAAGGAACATCACTCCTCTCTTTTAAACCTTGTAAGGTGCAATGATACGCTAAGACAATTGTGTATAAAATTGAAAAGAGTAATAGACATTGGCTGCAAACCATGCACTTCAAGGCACAAGTCAGAGTAAGTAGTAGTTAAAAGGCATGAGGATTAAGGACTTACAACAGCGGCTTTGACTGGTGTAGTCATGCCCTTCTTCTCGCTGGTGTGACAGTCCTTGAAGATTTCCACAGCATTTGGTCCAGGTACTTTTTGGTCCTTGCGGGCTTTCCTCTGCATTTGGAACAAGTCAATATAGATCTGATAATATGGTACAGCGAAAAGAGTGAAACAGCAGCTAATTACAAGAGCCTCGCAGTGTGCAATATAACTACGAGATCCTATCGTCTGTTGGAATTTCACTTTCGTACGGTTGGCCTTGTTCTTTGAATAGTTCACCTACAAGAAGATAGATTTGTGTGGCACATGCGTAAATAGGACTTCAACATGTGATCTAATGACATATATATATAATGTACCTGATACTTCGGGTCGGACCAGTGTTTAACGAGGCCTCTCCAGTCTTCATCAGATATATTTTCCACTAGAGATGTTTGGGCAAGTTCACTGTTAGCCTTGCCTTCAAACTGAGTTTTCCTCAAGTTATACCGATACTGTCACAGAGCAGACTTGAAAACATGGGTGCAAGCTTGTCTGGTTGCATCATCTTGGCTATCCAACTTGAACCTCATCTGTTGAAAATTATGGGAGCCTCATTATCAGCAACCTAGAAAGTATTGGATAGAGCAAGACGATATTACTTGTTTCCATACATAACCATACTTACAGATAAATGGTCGAGGAAGATGTTGAACTGGGTTTCGTCTTTGTCATTCCTGTACTGAATCCATGTTGGGAGGATACGTACATGACACCTAACAGCAATCGCTGCCTCTGATACTAACTTGGCTGACTCTGTAGCATCACGTGGCCTTTTTAAACCTGCCTCAAAACGGATCTCCATTCTTCCTCCTCTAGATTTAGTTAACCTATCGAGCATTATCCCTGATGTTTGTTTCCTCTTGCGCCTAGGTGCTAGTCCAACAACAAACATAGGAAGTGTTAGTGTACATCAAACTGTGAGACTACATATAAAGAAGCATGCAACTGTAACTTGACTCCAGCAACTACCTTCTTGCTGTTGAAGCTCACAAGGTTCATCTGATATTGCCAACTCGTCTTGTGTCAAGAGTGCTTGGGAAGTAGTGTCAGGTGGCAAGGGAGCTTGGGAACGTGCTGCTAGCTCAGTTGACGCACGAGTACGTCGCGCAACTGGTAGTATTGTGGTAGGTGTTGCAAGACCTAGGGCTGTCTCTGCTTGTTTGGTGGCAGCTATTTGTTTCTGTTTGTCTTTTTTTGCAACTCGTGTAGCATGGGATGCCATGTTTGTAGAATTTTCTGTTGGACTTTGACCTTCTATTTCACCATCAGTACCAGCAGAATCTGCAGGATTCATCCGCTTCTCATTCCCTACCATTCTGTGTTTCTTCCTCTTTCTCTGTGCCATGTTAAGTCAAGCCGACAAGAAAAAGAATAACAATTTAGTTCTTCAGAACAAATTGATGTGTGATGCAGACGAACTAAACTTTGATGTTAGACAACCACATGATAGGAGGATGTAATATGTATGAAAAACAGGACGGAAGAGATAACCAGAACTATGATGTGTAAACCAAGAGAATACATTTCACCAAATTAGAAGCAATGCAATGGAAGGTAGACACCATATGAAAGATGCTACCAATATCGCTCTGCCAAGTTAACAGTGTCTCATCATAAATGGCGTTTAAACAAATGTGAAGCAGTACAAGAAATAAATCATATGCAAGATGCAAACAACATCACACTACCATGTTAGAGGTCTCTTGTCATTAGTGCCATTGCATAGCTTATGATGTGTAAACTAAGGAGAAGGCATTTCAACAAATTAGAAGCAATGAAAGCTAGACACCATATGAAAGATGCAACGAATATCACTCTACCAAGTTAAACCTGTCTCGTCATAAGTGCCATTTCAACAAATTAGTAATACAAGCTAGAAAAGAATGTGAGATGTAACCTATATCACACTCCGAAGTCAAACGTGTCTTATGATAAGTGATTGTTGCAGGTTACACAACAGTAGTAATTTGATGTAAGAACATGGTGTGATAGACAAATATTATATGTTGTAGAAACAGGAACATGTGTCTTATTCAAGTATAATGTGTAAAGTAAGCAGATGGAATTCAACAAAATTAGAAGCAATACAAGCTAGATATCACACATAACATGCAACCACATATAACAGTGCCAAGTTAGAGGGAGCACCGGTGATGCTGCACTAGGGGAGACGTGCTCATCATAAACACAGCTTTGTTGAGTGTCTATGCATGTGTTGTCTTGGAAATCATCTTGGGGTTGTGGAGGAGTAGAAACTGTAGAGGCCCTCCGTTCGGAAGGAGCACCTTTATCCGCTGCCTTGCTAACTTCCTTCTGCTTTATTGATTTTGAATTGTCAAGTAAAACTGACAAGAAAAAGCAATAAAATTCTCCCTTCAGAACTCATTCATGCATGATACTAAGAATCACTACTTTGATGTAAGGCAAACACATGATACCAGGATGGAATATGTACGAAAAACAGGACGGCATGGCATGTTCACAACTGTTTGTGTAAACTAAGCAGAAACCATTCCAGCAAATAAGAAGTAATGCAAGCTAGACACCACATGAAAGATGCAACCAATATGACTCTGCCAAGTTAAAAGCGTCCCATCATAAATGGAATTTCAACAAATTAGAAGCAACGCATGCTATAAATCATATGAAAGATGCAACTAATATCGCACTGCATATACTAAAGGTGTCTCGTCATGTTGATTGATGCGGTATACAAAAAAACAATAGTTTTATGTGAGGACATGCTTAATAGACAGATGTACTATGTACTAAATACAGGAAGGCATGTCACATTAACAGGTATAATGTATAAGCTAAGCAGACTAGCACATGCAGTTTAACCAGATTGGAAGAATTACAATCACGCTGCCAAGTTAGAGCAAGCACCTGCGATGCTAGTGTAGGGGAAATGATGTAATCAACTACAGAGCTACGTTCACTATCTTCATCTAGCCTTGCTTTTTCTTGAGAATCATGTCGGGAGGCTGACGTTGCATTCTTTAAATGAGGAGTAGTCCCCTTGCCTGACTACCTCATCATAAGTGATTGATGAGGGATACACAAGAACATTAGTTTGATGTAAGAACATGGTTAATACAAATATGTACTAGTATGTACCAAAAACAGAAAGGCATGTCATATTCAAAGGTATAATGTGTAAGCTAGCAGATGCAATTTAACCAAATTGGAAGCAATACAAGCTAGACATCCGGCTGGAGTGGTGAGCATGATCATCTAGGACATGAGAGCCTGGTGGGAGGCGGGCTGCTTCACCACCATCGCAGCTTTTTAGTTGGCTTCCAGGCGATGCCTATCTTTGTTGGGCTTGTCACCGGCTCGGCCAGTGCCCTGACTAGCTATTTGTCTTCTGGTGCTCACGGGATGGTGGTTCATGTAAAAAAATATCTTTCCTTATCTTACCGACTTCGGCCTTTCAAATACAAGCTAGACACCATATGGAACATGCAACCACATATGACACCGCGAAGCTAAAGCAAGCACTTTGGATGGTGGTTCATTGCAAGCGAGGTCATCAACTCCAAAGCTACGTTTACCGTCTCCATCTGCTGACACTGCACCCATTATAGCGTTGAAATGTGTCTTGCCTAGCCGCACAACAAGCTGGAGCGACTTATCTCTTTTATTTTTGGCTTCTCTCATGGCAGCAGAGTCTGAAATACCCTTGCATAAAAACACAACAGTGAGAGTAAGGGTGAAGTGTGTGCAGAACTAGTGCATTGTAAAAGTAGCAGATAGTAGGTGGCTGAAAAATAAATGACAGGAGACATATGATAGCTCTACAACATTGCATGGCAAACAAAATTAGATTCTACTATGTATGATTTTGTAATATATGAGCACAGGAAATGCAGGTACTCCTCCAGCACACCACCACATGTGGTCATATCTAAGATAATAGTCGACTGAAAATAAATAGGTTAGACGATTTTTTTAATGAAACGTTCGATCTATAAGGAACGAGCAGATGACCTTCGTCTACCTCCCACCAGTCACTGCTGACGATCTTTCTCGAACCGCCAGCGACCACCGGCCCAGACCCCTGCCTCCGCCGCCCCGCCCTCCCATCGACCTCACACCACCGCCGTGCTTGGCAGCGCCCCCAGGCCATCCCTTTAATCCCGGCTGACCTCCAGATCGGGCGCCAGTAGCTCTAGGCCGCACAAGCCCCTAAGATAAACACCAAGGCGCTGCTTCCGCGGCGTAATAGGCGTACTAGCACTTGTTACGCCGGGGAATGCTTCCGTTAATTGGGAATCAAGTGGCCAGAAATTGAAATTCAGGGGGGCGACGGACCTCTAGCTAAGGTGAAATAGTATATGAGGAGAAACCTTGTGCATCGCGAGTTACTAGGAACATCTAGTATCAAGAAGAAGCGGTCAACTAGTGTCTTCTGTGGGATAAATACCGTGCAAGCAGAGACGTAAGATTTGCACGAATAAGGGAAGAGGAGTACCTTTTTCGGTTGCCGGTGTGGTCACCTCCACAAGTCGCGCCGATTTTCTTCTTTTTACCGAGGAAACCGATGTTCTGGAGGGTGCAGGCTTGGATGAACCCATGGCAAAATTGTTGACTGTGTTGCCGTAGCCATATGTCGGCGGAGGGGAAGCAGATCCGAGGCGGTGAAGGACGGCGTAGCAGGAACAGCTCCGGTGCGGTGGAGGGTGGCGAAGTTGGAGCGGCAACGGTGAGGCGCAGGATGGCGTGGTTGAACTGGCTCGGGTACGGATGGCTCGGCCTCGGCTTCAACTACTAGCCGTGGAGGGCGTTGCGGTTGAGGTTGTGGTGGACGACGACGTAGGGGTATCGGCTTCGGCATGATGGAGGAGGCCGGCGGTTGATGGGTGGGATGGGGTGGCGGACGGAGGACGCCGGGGTTTCGCGGCTGGTGGAGAGGTAGTTTTGGCGCCTACGGAGTACGAGTGGGGAATCGGACGGGTGGGGGGGACCATGTTTCGGTCAGGGACGCGCTTGTTTTTTGCTTTTTTGAACAGAAATGGGACACGCTTGTTTGAAATTTGGGGAAAGTAATTTCCTTGTACTACCAAACATTGGTCTCACGCGGTTTCGGGCGAGTAGAGGCTCTTTTGGTGCTTCGTTCGAAATTTTGAAACACAAGCATTCACGTTTAGAGTACTCTTGATCTATGAGGATTGACCTAAATATACAACGTTATATTTGACCTTGTATGTTTGAAAACCTCATTAAATTATCCGCTTCTTTTTGAAATTTTGACACTTGAAAATCCTATAACTACGATTATTTTGGAATGGAGGAGCTAAATTTGAATCTATTTTGTACACGACTACATATGCTATTATGTACAAAATCAGAGCAAAGATTGGTGCCCCCATAATTTAGGTATGGTTTACAAATGCCATGATATCAAATTCAAATTATTGAATGGACTTCATGTTGAATTTGATTTTTTTAAACCACCTTAAGTCGAATTCAAATGTACAGTTCATAGGTAGTAGCTATTTATAATGTCCATTGTGTAACTTTTGTATGTATAATGTGCTTTACACACACAACATGAACTATACTCATGTTTATATTCGATTGCTAAAGTGATGCATTGTCTGGAGTTCAAAATACTAACTATGTGGATCAATTGTGTCGAATAATAACATAGACATGCTCAAATTTGATAGAATCTAGATGTCTGATGGATCAATGACCGCTCCTTACGCGAATTGCAAATATCATGATCCCATCCTAATATTTGGACACAATTTATATCTTTAATCAATGTGTAGAGCAGTCTTTTACGTGTAGTTTCACTCTCCATCGGTGGTCTCTCACACATACTCACACACTCTCTCCCGAGGTGTCTTTCTCGCACACATGCTCTAGATATAACCATCCCTCCCTCTCGTAACCATTTACAACTGTTTTCACCAACCTTTATCACAAGCACTCTTCCTCTCGCAAACATACACACGCACAATCCTCATCGACCCTTTCTATATACATGGACCTGCCTACGTGTCTCATGTACGCACATTATCTTTACGCCTATCTCTCACACATTGTCTCACACCTCTCTTCCTAATCGACGAGTATGATTCTAGCAGAGCATTCTGTAGGATGCCCCTTAAAGTTAGGTTGGATGAATAGTAATATCAGAGATAAAGGGGTTACCTTAGTCCGAGAACCTAGGGTAACAAATCCTAGCCAGCTTTGCCAGTGGACACAGAGTCCTTCACAATTCTGCTATGTTTGTCTTGTCTGACTAGTCATCCATGGGTCTTCCTAAATGCACCACTGGCCGACCAATGTGGCGCAGGATGGAACAAAACGAAGGGCCTAACCTCGACCCACCGGACCTCATGCGGTGACACACCCTCTACCCCACGTCTCATTATCTTCTCACACCCACACATACCAACACAAACACCACACACACAGAAAATTTCTCCTGGTGCCTCTATTCCCTCCCCCCTTGCATATACACACTCAAGGGAATGGAATCTCTTGTCGTGACGTCATATTCATCTCTCTCTCTAGACCACTCTC